>NC_059121.1:3980000-4297500 GCF_020740685.1 Jaculus jaculus
TTCACAGGACAGCCTTAGAAGCTCTGGCTGGTGCCAACCAGAATTCCATTCTGGTTTCAGGCCAGTGGCCCCCAGTGCTTGTGCCTTGAGCAATCATCACAGTTCCATGCTGCGAGCTTTCGGTAAGCACCTGCTTTGTAATGTCACGTGTCATAGAAAACCCAAACCATTGCTACTGATTGAGTTGGACAATCCGGCTTGATTCTCCACATTTGCCTCCAGGCTCTATTTCCATATTTCATCCTCTACTAATGAGGTGTGTGTGTGGGGGGGGGGGGGGACAGCCCACTATTACAGTTCTAAGGTTCAAGTTTTCTTGATCCAAATTGATTTAGATTTATGACGTCTAAACAGTGGTCAGGGGCTTGAACAATCTTTTCTTGTTTTTCTATCAGGCTTGATCTATCCAATTACAGCTCAAAGAAGTTAAGGTGCCATCTTGGAAGGAGATTTATAATCAAGAGATTGCACATGGGGCTGGTGAGATGGCTTTGCAGTTAAAGCTCTTGTCTGCAAAGCCTAAGGACCCACGTTTAATTCCCCAGTACACATGTAAAGCCACATGCATACGGTGACACAGGAATTCTTCCACAGCGGTGAGAGGCTCTGGTGTGCCCATTCTTTCTCTATCTGCCTCTCTTGCTCTCCCTCAAATAAATAAATAAAAATGAAAGAGATTACAAATGCTGCACCACGTTCTTGTTTGACTCTCCAAGCAAAATGCATTAGTCAGGGTCCTATAGGGTCCAGATGTTCCGCTCAAGTGGAGTAATTTGTGAAACATCCTGCAGGCTATTCCCAAAGGTGTGGCCAGGGTATCAGGACACAAAAGTAATACGGTATTGGGTAGAATTTCTAGAGAGGGGAATCTCAGAAACAGGTGTGCTTGCCAGAGCCTGGGCAAACAGCTGTAGACGCAAGTGCCAAGAAAAGCAGAGTGCTGATGTGTCCGGCTGCTGCAGTGGAGTCTTTGATGGACTCTAAGTAGAGAGATGGTGTCACTAGATCCACCTTTGCGAAAGCCCATCAGTGGCCAGGCGTGGTGGCACACGTCTTTAATCCCAGCACTCGGGAGGCAGAGGTAGGAGGATCGCCATGAGCTCGAGGCCACCCTGAGACTACATAGTGAGTTCTAGGTCAGCCTGAGCTAGAGTGAGACTCTACTTCGGAAAAACAAAACAAAGCCGGGCGTGGTGGCGCATGCCTTTAATCCCAGCACTTGGGAGGCAGAGGTAGGAGGATCACCGGGAGTTTGATGCCACCGTGAGACTCCATAGAGGACTCCAGGTCAGCCTGGGCTAGAGTGAAACCCTACCTCAAAAAAGAAAAAAAGAAAAAGAAAGTCCCTCAGTCATATGGAATTAGTGCTGTTGTGAGCTTCAAATCTTTCTCTGGAAACAGGAAGGACAAAGGTACATCAAAGTAAAGCCAACAGTTCCTCCTGGCTACAATGGTCCCAGAGACGGTTTTCCCAGAGGAGCCAGCCCATATTCCTCTTCCTTCATAACCCAAACAATGGTTACGTTCAATTATCTTACCTGCAAGATAGTTATCACTGCTTGTTGTTGCTAAGACAGAGTACCTGAGGCAGGGTCATCTCTACAGAATGAAAGGCTTACTTAGCTCTTGGTGCTGAAAAGCTGAGGGGTTTGTGATCAGACAGCTGCCTCTGGCAAGAGCACCTTCGGTTTATTTTATTTTATTTATTTGAGAGCGACAGACACAGAGAGAAAGACAGATCGAGGGAGAGAGAGAGAATGGGCGCGCCAGGGCTTCCAGCCTCTGCAAACGAACTCCAGACGCGTGCGCCCCCTTGTGCATCTGGCTAACGTGGGACCTGGGGAACCGAGCCTCGAACCGGGGTCCTTAGGCTTGACAGGCAAGCGCTAAACCGCTAAGCCATATCTCCAGCCCCACCTTTGGGATTGTAATGCTGCGGGTGTTGTCACCCGGTGACAGCGTGTGACAGTGTGTGGTGATGGTAAGCAGTCACGGGAGGAGGGCCTGGAGGAGGCAAAGAAGATGACCTGCTTTATGACTTATTTCACAGGGACTAGTGCAGTTTCTAAAGAAAGATATGAATCGGGTCCAAAGGCCTCATTTCCTAATACAGCTGCACCAAGGAACTATAAGGCTCAACATGAGTTGTTTTTTAACTTTAAAAAATATTTATTTATTTTTATTTGAAAGATGGAGAGAAAGAGGAGGGGGGGGGGAGAGAGAGAGAATTGGCACACCAGGACCTCTAGCCACAGCAAACAAACTCCAGATGCATGTGCCACCTTGTGCTTCTGGCTTACTTGGGTCCTGGGGAATTGAACCTGGGTCCTTAGATTTGCAATCAAAATGCTTTAACTGCTAAGTCATCTCTCAAGCCCTTTTTAAACATTTTTATTGATAGCTTCCGTAAGTATATACAATAAACCATGGTACTTCCCAACCCTACTCTCCCCTTCTCAAATCTACCCTTCATTGAAGCCCTTCCTTCCAATCAATCTGTCTTCTATTTTGATTATTATCATCTTTCCCCCCTATTATGAAGCCTTGTGTAGGTAGTGTCAGGCACTGCGAGGTCATGAACACCAAGGCCATTCTGTGTCTGGAAGATTGCATTGTAATCAGTCCTGCCCTTTCTTTGGCTCTAACATTCTTTCCACCACCTCTTCCACATGGACCTTGAACCTGGAGAGATGTCTCAGCCCCGAACACTCCTCTGTCACTTCTTCTCAGCACTCTGGTGATTTTGAGTCACCCCAGCGGTCACCACCATCTGTAGAGAGAAGTTTCTCTAACCAAAAGTTAGAATAGCACTAATGTATGGGCATCAACATGAAAGAAAAATCAGTCACGAGTTTTGATGAGGATAAATCATACACATCTGCACTATAGCTACAGTCCTCTTGGGTTTAGATTCTGTGATGGCTAAGTTTTGGGTCAATGTGATCTGTTTAGGAATCCACAGACATTCTTCATAAGTGGGTCTCTGAGGTTGCTTCCAGGAAGGATTAACTAAAGGAGGAACCCTTCCCCCAGGATGAGCCCTTCCACCAGAGTGGGCGGCCCCTCTCGGAGAGGGCCTTTATCAAAAGCTCAGGGAAGGGCTGGAGAGATGGCTTAGCGGTTGAGCGCTTGCCTGTGAAGCCTAAGGAGCCCAGTTCAAGGCTCAATTCCCCAGGACCCACTTTAGCCAGATGCACAAGGGGGCACATGTGTCTGGAGTTCATTTGCAGTGGCTAGAAGCCCTGGCGTGACCACTCTCCTCTCTCTCTCTCTCCCTCTTTCTCCCTCTGTCTGTCACTCTCAAATAAAGAAATAAATAATTAAAAAAAAAAAAAAGCTCAGGGAAGAAAGGTTTTCTCCTCCCCTCCCACCTGGCCGCGGGTGCTGCTTGCTGCTTTCCAGTGGGGACTGAAGACCAGCATGGACTGAAGACCAATGTGGACTGAGGACCAGCGTGGACTGAAGACCAATGTGGACTGAGGACCAGCGTGGACTGAAGACCAATGAGGACTGAGGACCAGCGTGGACTGAAGACCAATGTGGACTGAGGACCAGCGTGGACTGAAGACCAATGTGGACTGAGGACCAGCGTGGACTGAAGACCAATGTGGACTGAGGACCAGCGTGGACTGAAGACCAATGTGGACTGAGGACCAGCGTGGACTGAAGACCAATGTGGACTGAGGACCAGCGTGGACTGAAGACCAATGTGGACTGAGGACCAGCGTGGACTGAAGACCAATGTGGACTGAGGACCAGCGTGGACTGAAGACCAATGTGGACTGAGGACCAGCGTGGACTGAAGACCAATGTGGACTGAGGACCAGCATGTACTGGGCACCAATGTGGACTGAGGACCAGCGTGGACTGAAGACCAATGTGGACTGAGGACCAGCATGTACTGGGCACCAATGTGGACTGAGGACCAGCGTGGACTGAAGACCAATGTGGACTGAGGACCAGCGTGGACTGAAGACCAATGTGGACTGAGGACCAGCGTGGACTGAAGCGCAGCGTCTCTCCAGGAAGCCTCCAGGCCTTCAGGGCCGGATGGGGACTGCTGAGCATCCAGCCCCGTGCACCGCGCAGCTACCTGGCTCCTTGACTCTGAGGCCCGCAGACCGCTGTTGTTGGGCTGCCATAAAGTAATCTCATAGATTCCCTTTGTAGCACAATTCATTCCGGCAGTTCTCTCCCCGGGAGAAGCCTGGCGAGTACGCGTTCTGTGCGTTTTGTCACAGGATCCGTGGCCGCCCTTGGCACGTGAAGGCCCCGTGGCTGACCCCCGTCTGCTCTCCCGCCGCCCCGCCGGGCAGCCGCAATGCCTCCCGTTCAGCGACGCCCGCACTGTGATTTGCTCTGAGTTTGTTGTTCGTTCTGAATAACTGGATTTTAGCTTCCTGCAGCGCCTGTCTGATCATGCTGTGTTCTCCTCACCTTCCACCTCCAGTACTAGGCAGGCTCGAAACTAGACATAATTTATTTTCTCAAGGGCGTGTGGTCATTTTCTACCCAGGAAGCCATGGGTGCTTTGTTATGAGGGCTTATTTGCAACTTACTGTAGTCTTTCTCTCTAAAAATAACCTATTCTCTTTAAAACAAATATTTTTATTTATTTGAGAGAGAGAGAGAAAGGGAGAAAGGGAGAGAATGGGTGGGCCAGTGCAATCAGCTCTGCAAATGAACTCCTGACACATGCGCCCCTTGTGCATCTGGCTTACATGGGTCCTGTGGAATCGAACCTGGGTCCTTTGGCTTTGCATGCAGGTTTCTTAACTGCTAAGCCATCTCTCCAGCCCTAGCCTGTACTTTTTAAGTACCTGCATTCTTTCTATGTCTAGGGAAAGTATTTATTTAATCAGATAAAACAGTATTTAGAGGGCGGGAGAGATGGCTCAGCAGTTAAGGTACTGGCCTGCAAAAGCCTAATGACCTGAGTCCAGTTTCCCAGTGTCCACGTAAAGCCAGATGCATAAAGTGGCACATATGTCTGGAGTTTACTGGCAGTGGCTCCAGTCCTGGTGCACCCACTCTCTATCTGTCTGCCTGTCTCTCTCTCTCTGCTTGCAAATAAATAAATAAAATATTTGAAAAGTATTTTGAGGGGCTGGAGAAATGGTATCGTGCCTGAAAAACCAAGGACCCAGGTTTGATTCCCCAGTTCCCACGTAAGCCAGATGCACAAAGGGCACATGCATCTGGCGTTTGTTTGCAGCAGCTGGAGGCCCTGGTGTGCCCATTCTTTCTTTCTCTCTCTCTCCCTGCCTATTTCTCTCTATCTCTCAAATAAATAAAGAATAATAAAATATTTGGAAAAAAAAAGTATTTTGAACATCTTTAAGACAAGATGAAAGAGCTACCTCACATAATTACAGACTAGGTTGCAGCAAAAATTAGAAAACTGAGTCTAGTGCATTCGTGACTGTATTACCCCCCTTTAAATAATAGTTTTACGTTTTGAGACACCTTCACTGTCTATTCAAATACTGGATTTGCAGGAGTTTTAAACATTGCTGGGAGCTCACGAGGGAGGTATTTTGGGCGAGGGAGGTCCTGTGCCACGGGTCACGTGGTGACAGTTGCAACATCAGCGACGCCAGAAGCCCGGGCTTGGGAGCACAAGCTCCCACTCTTCTTTGCCAGTCACCCCAAACTCGGTGCCCTGCAGCCAACACTTCCCGCAGTGCTGTTCTCGGGTTCTGCTCTTTAGAAGTGCCGGGGGACCTTATTAAACCTGCGCCTCACCACAGATCTGCTGAGTCAGAGCTTGAGGCCAATGAGTCAGCATATTCAGTTCTCAGGCCACTCCTAAGACACGCTGCTCTTTGAGAACCACAGCTGTCGAGGGCCACACCACCCTCAACATGCTGGGTCCCATCTGCCAACGACTGCTGTAGCCCTGTGGGCCATGGTGGGCTTGAATTGTTCACTTGTTCATTCCTGGTGTGTGTGTGTGTGTGTGTGTGTGTGTGTACACATGTGTATAGATGCATGCACCCCACTTACAAGTGTGTGAAGGCCAGAGGAATATGTCGCGTGTCTCCCTTTGTCCCTCTTCCACCTCATTTTCTTGAGACAGGGTTTCTCATTGAACACGGAGCGCTCCATCCTGTGGCTAGACTAGATGACCCGCAAGTCCTGGCAATCCTCCTGTCTCTGCCTCCCTCAGTGGTGGGTCACAGGCATGGGAATCTTGTCAGTCTCTTGGTTTGGTCTTGATGTTTCCTGAACACATGTGTCATTTTTTCTCCCGTTTTCTTCCTTCTTCCCTCCCTTTCTTTCCCTTTCTCTCTTTCTGTCTCTTTTTTCCTTCCTTCCTTCCTTCCTTCCTTCCCTCCTTCCTTCCTTCCTTCCTTCCTTCCTTCCTTCCTTCCTTCCTTCCTTTCTTTCTTTCTTTCTTTCTTTCTTTCGTCTTTCTTATTTTAAACAAGGTGTCACTATGTAGCCCAGGCTAGTCTTGAATTCCTCTCTTTCTTTTTTTAAATATTTTTATTTATTTCTTGGGAGAGAGAGGAAAAGGCAGATAGAGAGAAAGGAAGAATGGGCTCACTGGGACCTCCAGCCACTGCAAACAAACTCCAGATGCATTTGCCCCTTGTGCATCTGGCTTATGTGGGTTTTGGGGAATCGAACAGAGGTCCTTAGGCTTCGCAGGCAAACACTTTAACTGCTAAGCCATTTTCCCAGCCCTTCCTTCCTTCCTTCCTTCCTTCCTTCCTTCCTTCCTTCCTTCCTTTCTTTCTTTCTTTCTTTCTTTCTTTCTTCTTTTGTTTGTTTTTGACGAGGTAGGGTATCACTCTAGTCCAGGCTGACCTGGAATTCACTATGTAGTGTCAGGGTGGTCTTGAACTCACGGTGATCTTCCTACTTCTGCCTCTCAAGTTCTGGGACTAAAGGTGTGCGCCACTACGCCCGGCTTAGTCTTGAATTTCTTATACTCCTCCTGCCTTAGCCTCTAAATTCTTGAATTATCCCTGCCTGACTCCACCCATTCTACTCAGTAAACTGTGAACTTTTTGTCAACAGGGGCCATATGTGGATATCCTTGTCTTCTAAGGCTGCCCGGCAAAGTACCATGTCTAATGTATCCCATCACGTAAACAAGCCCTGTGCGGACGCAGAATCAAGCTGATGGGACCGAGTAGTGATCTCTCATTTTTAAATTTTTTATTTATTCCTATTGACAAGGGGGAGAGAGAGAGAGAATGGGCATGACAGGATCTCCTGCCATTGCAAACAAACTCCAGATGCATGAACCCCTTCGCGTACCTGGCTTCGCATAAGTACATGGAACCTGGATGGTCAGGCTTGCAAGCAAGTGCCTTTCACAGCTGAGCTATCTCTCCAGCACCTGACTGGCTATCTCTTGGTCAAGGAAATGTTGGAGACTCTATACCCATCTTTAACCTGACAAGGCTTATGTAAGGAAAACTTGGAATAATTCTTTCATCTGACTTACAGTTTCTTTCAAAGAGCCAAATTAAAAAACCATGTTTGTGGCCAAGAAATAAAGAACGTAAGGATGTGAAACAGAACAAGAAAAAGCCAATGATTTCTCTGGTGGCTGTGGGCCTGCCTGAGTCCAGTGCCCCCAACGACTTGTTGATGAGCTTTTGATCGTTTCAATCCTACTGTGGTCTCCGACAATATCCTCCTATAGACAGCACCTGGGCATTTCAGTAGCGGTAAATGGACTTATTGGAACTCCATTAGTCTCAGGACAAGGTTAGAGCATGGAGCTGCAAATGTGCTACAAAGGTCTGGGAATAGATCCAAGGAATTTAGCCCAATAATCCCCCCCTGTAGGAGCTCTCCTACTTTGCTTTGCTGGAGTTTGCAACTCAGGGTAGGTCTTGATGGGCAGTCTCTGTCTGTCTGTCTCTCTCTCTCTCAACTCGTATCTGCTCATGTCCTTTAGTAAGTCAACTTGTCTTTTCCATGCCTGCTTGATTCCATGCCTGGGCACGGCGTACAAACAGCCTAGCAAACAGATGTGAAATCAATCAAGCTAGTCGAGGAATAAGAGGCTGAAAATGAACACTTTACTTGGTCAACACATAAGCCGAAATACACGGTCTCCTTGCAAAGCTGGGTTAAAATGGTATCTCAGCTAAAAAGCCCCTTTGTTGAGCTTGGGAATTCTTGGCTGATGGGATGGAAGTCACAGTGAGCTTTGTGAGTCATGAGAAGGTCAAAGGTCACCTTTCAACTTTTCAAGCGGGCCCTGGCGACTTACCGCTTGTGGTAGCTTTTCCCTGCCCTCCCCCCCC
Source organism: Jaculus jaculus (assembly GCF_020740685.1). NCBI lineage: Eukaryota > Metazoa > Chordata > Mammalia > Rodentia > Dipodidae > Jaculus > Jaculus jaculus. Next base: position 3,988,271 of record NC_059121.1, read on the forward strand.
CCCCCGTCTCCCTCCCCCACCCGTCCCACGCTCCATGTCTGCTTCACAGTGGATCTGCAGTGAGCTTGGATTCGGTTCAAGGGATGCACGGGAGGACTTCGGTTCCCAAAGCAGGCTGCTCCGTAGGAGGGACAGAGAAACGAAAACACCCGGGGGCGGTTCTGTGTTTCCAAAAGATTAAAAATAATTAAACAATAAGACATCCAGCTTGAATTATTGTAGACAGTGATTAATGGCTCGTCTCCCCCTAATGATAGCTTCCTCTGAGCTAATCCATCCCAATTCCATTTCAGAAGATGTTGGTTAATGCTCTGTTTCATTTTCACGGACTCAGGCCAATCAGGATGGTTATGGCTTTGACATTCATACCCACCAGCCGCCCCTTCCCTCTCTTCCCCCCCTTGGAATAATTGAGTGGAGCAGGAGATGTTTTCAAAAGCTGCAGTGCTTAGCCGAATAATCATCTATCTAACCAAGTCAACAAAGCAAGGAGACACTGTTGCAGTCAGGTTCACATTGCTGGCAGAAAACACCCAACCAAGAGCGGTTTGTGAGAGAAAAGGGTTCATTTTGGCTTATAAACTCGAGGGGAAGCTCCATGATGATAGGGGGAAACGATGGCATGAGCAGAGGGTGGACATTACCCTCAGGCCAACATCAGATGGACAACAGCAGCAGGAAAGTGTGCCAAACACTGGCAAGGGGAAGCTGGCTACAATACCCATACCCCCCCCCCAACAATACACCACCTCCAGGAGGCGTTAGTTCCCAAATTGCCACCAGCTGGGGACCTAGCATTCAGAACACATAAGTTTATGGGGGACACTTGAATCAAACCACCACAGGCATCCAGCATGCTGTTGTTGGAAACTAGAAAACAGGAGTGTCCACTCATTAGGATAAAGAAACACTCCATTTACTTTCTATAGTCACTCAAATAATGTTGGTTGAATGAAGAAATTATAGAAAGAATTCCTTTCTCTCTTTTTTTTTTTTGCTTGTTTATTTATTTATTTATTTATTTGAGGGCAACAGACACAGAGAGAAAGTCAGACACAGAGAGAGAGAGAAAGAATGGGTGCACCAGGGCCTCCAGCCACCGCAAATGAACTCCAGACATGTGCGCACCCTTGTGCATCTGGCTAACGTGGGTCCTGGTCCCTTAAACCAGGGTCCTCAGGTTTCACAGGCAAGCGCTTAACTGCTAAGCCATCTCTCCAGCCCTCCTTTCTTTTTTTAGAAGTGGGAAAGTGCCTTCATGTAATGAGGTCACAGATTTGAAGTAAAACAGATTCAATATTGATGTGAACATTCCCATAGCATTCCTCAGATTTTTATGTTATTTATATTTATTTGCAAAGAAGGAGTGAGAAAAAGACAATATGTGGGCACACCAGGGCCTCTCTCTAGCTGCTGTGAACGAACTCCAGATGCGTGCACCACTTTGTGTATCTGTCTCTATGGGGGACCTTGGGGAATCGAACACGGGTTGTTAGGCCTTGCAGGCTAGTACCTTAACCACTAAACCGTAACTCCAGCCCTCCTCCAATTTTAAAATGGGCTCATGCATCCATTCAACAGAATTCATTGATGTGCACCAGGTTCTTAATTTCATCTTGTGGTGTATTAAAACTGGATTTATTCTTTTTTCAGTAGCAGCAAGTTGCAATTATATTACCCCAGCAGAATATAGACAGCAGATTTGTCTCCCTTGGTGCATCAAAGTGCCAAAGGAAACACCAGTTGAATGGATGCTAAAATAACAGCCAAAGATGGCTTTAAACCTGAACTTCCAAACTCATGTCCACGAGTCTTAATGTAACAGAATGTTGGCAAGGCATGTTGAAGCGGCAAGGGCGATCCTTGACCACTTAATTTGAGTTGCAGAAGTAAAACCGAGGCATAGATTTTAATTGTTATGCCAATCCTTTTCCTCATGTGGTCACTCGGAGGGCCCTTTGCAATGGGAAATGTAACAGGTTCATTCGTAAAATGCAAATTGTACTGAAACCATGTGGAGATTGTTATGACTATTCAGAAGTGTAGCAAATCGATTTCCTAAGTTCATAAATTTAATTTGAAATAAACCGTGATTTTTTTTTGAACTGATGATGAGTTTAACATTAAATTACGCAAAATAATCACTGCCTATTTTGGGCTATTCCCCCCCTCCCAGAGAAATTGATCCGCTTCCATTTGGGGTTTTGTAGCAAAAACAAACTTGCATTTTATTCTATAGCTCATTAGAGGCTCTATAAAAAAACAAGAGACCCGGTCTGGAGGGATGGGTCAGTGGTTATGGAGTTTGTCTGAAAAGCCAAAGGACCCAGGTTTGATTCCCTGGGACCCACGCCAGCCAGATGCACAAGGTGGGGCACGCGTCTCAAGTTCATTTGCAGTGGGCGGAGGCGCTGGTGCATTCATTCTCTATCTGACTCTCTTCCTCTCTCTCAAATAAGCAAATAAAAATATCTTTAAAAAGTGTTCTGCAGTGGTTTGAATGTATGTAGCCATAGACCCGGTTTGTTTTGATGAAGCTTCCTGTGTGAGCCTCAAGCAGGAACATTCCTGGTACGGGGCTAGTGGAGAGGTGTCTGCACAGATCCTGGAGCCCAGCATCAAGGTGGGTTTGGTGGCAGATCTACATACCTGCCCAAAGGTGTGTGGAGAGGAGATTGAGCTCTGGCTGTCCATGTTTTCTGATCCTGGCTGTTGGTGGTATCTCTCTGCACTTGGATCTATAAAAGGAATCCAGCTTCTCTCACTGAAAGTGAGGGTAGCATTAATATATGGGTATAAACCTTAAGAGAAGTGCTTGCTGGGCAGTTTGATAAGCATAGTATATACATTTAGCCAGACACCAGCAGACGTTAATATCTTTTTAAAATTATTTATTTATTTCAGAAAGAGAAAGAGGCACATGGAGAGAAAATGAACACACCAGGGCCTCTAGCCAGTGCAAACGAACTCCAGACGCATACATCACCTTGTGCATCTGGCTTACGTGGGACCTGGGGATTCGAACCTGGGTCCTTTAGCTTTTGAGGCAAGTGCCCTAACCACTGTGCCATCTCTCCAGCCCTACAGGTCCATTCTTAATCAAATTCATCTGCTGGTATCTTCCTTTGTTCTCTTAAGCTAGACGCTTTTCATTCCCCTTTAAAACTAAGAGGATACGAAAAAAAAAATCTCTGCAATGATGAACTCAAAGAATCTGAATGGCCACAGTGAAGAGAGAGAGAGAGAGAGAGAGAGAGAGAAGGGAGAGTGAGGGCGGAGGACGCTTCTATTCCCTTCAGATGCTGTCAAAGGTCAACTGAATGTGGCTGCCTTGTGGGCTGGAGCTGCGCCTCTGAGCATCCCATCCTCTGCTCTGCCTGCCTGCCTGCTTCAAGCTTTGCCTGGCAAACCCAGCGGGTGCTCTGCAAAACCACAGGGTGGTCTACTCCGCAAGCCGCGGCCAATGCCACTCCCACCCCAAGAATGGCCTCATCACAGCCACAAAAATGCAGGGCTATCTTTCAGTGTACTCATCAAGAGACCAAGCCAGATCTCCACAAAACTGGAGCAAAGTGCTATTTTAACAAAGCCATCTTCCTGTGCCAGAGAGGTGGCTCGGTGGGTGGGGTGTTTGCCTGCAAAGCCCAAGGACCCCCGTTCAATCCCCCAGTACCCGCGCAAAGTCAGATACACAGGATGGTGCATGAGGCTGGAGTTCACTTGCAATGGCTAGAGGCCCTGGCACACTCATATTCTCTCTCTCTCTCATAAAGTAAATAAATACTTTTTCAAAAGTTAAAAAGTGGTCTTTGTATATATACCCAAGTACCTAATTGGTCTCTCTCTCTGTCTCTCTCTCTCACTAAATAAATAAATTAATTAATGAATTAATTAATTAAAGAGTGTATATGGTAACTGGGTCAGGGATGTGATGATTCTCAAAACAGGGAGGGACTGAATACATCCCTTTCCTCAGTTTTTTTTGTTGTTGTTGTTTTTTTTGTTTTTTTCACTATGTAGTCTCAGGCTGGCCTTGAACTCACATTGATCCTTGTACCTCCACCTCCTGAGTGCTGGGATTAAAGATGTACCACCACGCCGGGATCCTCAGGTGTTTTTGATCACATATTGCCTTCTGGCATTGTTTTTTGTTTTTTGTTTTCCTCTCTGGGTAGGCAGGGTCTTACTGTGTAGCTAAAATTGACGTCAAACACACTATGCTGCCCAGGCTGGCCTTGAGCTTATGATTTTCCTAGCTCTGTCTCCCAGGTGTGAGGTGACAGGCATGTACCACCATGCCCAGCACTGGCATATCTTTTTATATTACAATTTTCATTTTTGTCTAATTTTCCATGTGCTTATAACTTTACACCCTAACTGACTATGCTATTATGTAAGCTAAATCTTTCTTTAAAGGTTTTTATTTTATTTAATTTATTTATGAGAGAGAGCGAGAGAGAAAATGAGCACACCAGGGCCTCCAGCCACTGAAAAGTAATCCCAGAAACATGTGTCACCTTGTTCATCTGGCTTACGTCTGTACTGGGGAATCGAACCTGGGTCCTTAGGCTTCACAGGCAAGTGCCTTAACTGCTGAGCCATCTTTCCAGCCCTTAAAGGCTTTTTTTTTAAAGGATTTGTGACACAATTTTTTTTTCTATTGCACAATGTTGAACAATGACATGACAGATGGAAAGTATTTATTGGATGATTAAATAAAAGGTTAACCCCAGGGGCCTGGCTCTGGCCAGCTCAGTGACTTCAAAGGGGTACATAGTAAAGGACCTGCGCTTGCTTATCTAACGCCAGCCAGGGGTGTGGTTGAAGCATAAAGGGTTGATGCAGAAGGGAATGTGATGCCTGGTTACATGTGCTGGCCACAGCTCCACCGAAGACTTCAATTCTTCCTCTCCCGTTTCCCACTCGTTCCTAAAAATGGACCTCAGTACAAATGGTAAAGAGAATTCTTCGCCTGGCTCACCAATATGGTGCACATAATAACTAAACTTCAGGCTTAGGATATTCGCCTCTGTGGGACACAATTCTCAAATGTCCACTCCTCCTGCTTGCTGATCCATTCTTCCATCTACATATTCGTTCTCTGAGCAGACTCATTCGTTGTGGGTTCTGTACACGACGCCCTGAGCGTGCAGCCCCATGCCTCCCTTTGTAGGCTCACCATGTGAAAAAGCAAGCGGTTACTGAGGAAGCCAACAGCCACCACCTCCATATCTGTGGTTCTTCAGACAACAGTTGGGAACGCTTGCATTTGGGTGAAGAGAGTGATTTGGAATACTGCATGACTCTCATGGTAAAAATGGGTACCTAGTTTACTGGGTGCACTTAATGTGTTCACTATCCATGGTAGCTAGTCTATATTTCATATATATATTCTGTCTGTCTCTCTCTAAAAGACATATATACATATATAGGTATATGTGTACACACACACACACACACACATATATATAATTAGAGAGAGAGAGAACTAGTGAGTATGTGCACTCCAGGACCTCTGGCCACTGGAAACAAACTCCAGATACACATGCCACTTTGTGCATCTGGCTTTACATGGCTACTGGGGAATCGAACCTGGGATGTCAGGCTTTGCAAACAAGTGCCTTTAACTGCTGACCCATATCCTCAGCCCACTAGTTTATATTACTTTCCATCTTGTTCCACATTCAAATGTGGCCATTAATAAAACATAGGCCCGTCTCTCTTTTTTTTTTTTTCCTTTCAAGTATTTTCTCGCACTTTATTTATTCTTATTGGCCTGTAGGTCCATGTCCAGAGGACACAGTAATGGGAGAGAAAGCTCCCTGGGGACTCAGGGAGTTGAGTCTGACAGTGAAACCTAGCAACTATCTTGAGAGTTCAACAAAGGCCAGACAGACACTGAATCCCACTTTTTTTTAAAACTACTCCCTGCTGTGACCAAATACCCGACAAGAGGCAGCTGAAGGAAGGAAGGGTTTATTTTGGCTTACAGTTCCAGGGTACAGAGTCCACCATGGTGGGAAAGATGTGGTGGGCGAAGCAGGAGCCTGGCTCGTCACATGGCATTCACAGCCAGAAGGCAGAGGGAAAAAAAAAGAGAGAGAGAGAGAGTCAGGGGCTGGAGAGATAGCTTATCAGTTAAAGCACTTGCTGGCAAAGCCAAAGGACCCAGGTTCGGTTCCCCAGTACCCACGTAAAGCCAGACGGACAAGGTGGTACTTGCACCTGGAGTTTGTTTGCAGTGGCTGGAGGTGTGCCCATTTCCTCTCCTTCTCTCTCTCTATCTGTCTCTGTCTCTCTCAAATAAATAAGTAATAAATGAAATGTTTTAAAAGTTGAACAGCAAAAAGAGAGGTAGAACTGGGAGACCTTAAGGTCCACTCCAAGTGGCCACTTCCTCCAGCGACAGTCTACCTCCTCATGGTTCCACAACATTCCCGAACAGCGTGGCAGCCAAGTGTTGAAACCCATGAATCTATGAGGCATATTTTACACTCACACCACAGTGCATTCCCCCTGTCATGGCAGAAAACTTCAGAACACCGTCAATGTCCACAAGGTGGGTGGGGGAGGATTCGGGGGAGCCGCTGGCTCTTTCCCTTGGGGATGTGGCAGACATTCCCGTGGCATCCTCTAAGGAGGGAGAATTGACCACAAGCAACATTTGTTCCCCAGACAACTGCCAGGAGCTGTCTTGAGACATTCAGGATGGTGCCCTAGATTCAGGGTGAAGGATGGGATATACGTTTATCCTACAAATCAATTAAGATATCCCTTGGCTGGAGAGATGGCTCAGCAGTTAAGGTACTTGCTTGCAAAGCCATAGGACCCAGGTTCGATTCCCCAGGACCCACGTTAGCCAGATGCACAAGGGAGCGCACACGTCTGGAGTTCATTTGCAGTGGCTGGAGGCCCTGTGCACCCATTCTCTCTCTCTCTCTCTTTCACTGTCAAATTAATTAATTAAAAACAGAAAGATATTCCATTCCTGGGCTGGAGAGATCACTTAGTGATCTTAGAGATCACTTGTCTGAGAAGCCTAAGGACCCACATTGGATTCTCCAGTATGCACCATAAAGGCAGATGTCAAGGTGGTGCATGCATCTGGAGTTTCATTTGCAGTGTCTAGAGGCCCTGGTGTACCCATTCTCTCTCTCAAATAAATAAAAGAATAAATAAATATAATATTTATAAAGATATTCTATCCCCCACACCTTTCCCCAAGTATCCCAGTGTTAAGCCACAGCTAGTCAAACAAAACCAAATCAGAACACCCTGAAAGCAAATGGAACCAGAGGCTCCAGTGAAAGATGGGATCCCCGTGTGAGAGGGACCACAGCTTCTGGGCTGCTGTGGCAGATGTCCTGGCACCTGGTTTGGCTTAGTGGGAACATGGCTTTACAGAATTAGCAGGACCTTGTATGAAAGTATCGTTCCTTTATTTATTCAGAGTAAACAGTGACCCGGCCCACGGAAAAAGCCAGCATTAGACTGGGCCTGTGGGCAGAATTGTTCTCTCCTGTGTCCTCTTCGAGGACCCTTTTCTAAAGAAAGCATCACCACATTTAAAACACTGAGACAATTTAGAACATGATGGGCTTCATTGTGGGCGGTGCACAGCTTTACCCTCCTTCTTTTTTTCCACCTTGGGGAATTGTAAGTACTGGCCTTGCGGTTTGGCCTGGGGTGCTTGGTACCTAGGCCCTCCAAAATTTATAGATTGTTCCAGTCCACCTCACTTGCCTCCTCCAGAGGTTCATTGTTCCACCATCAGACACCGTGACGTTTTCTGCCAGTTATGTGGTAACACATTTCAGCTGTTTTCAGAGACAGCTTTGTGCTTTCTCACGGCTAGGATCATATAGCACAATTCTGAAGTTGGTCCTCTGTAGATGATAATGGAGATCTGTCCAGTCTCGATTGTGGGCACCAGCTATGTGGAGAACAGAGCCCGATAGTAGCCAAGGGTCTCATAAGACTTTTGTGCACATGTAAACTGTAGTAATTTAGGTGGTAGCTCTGTCAAAAATAGCATGTAGCTGGTCCTCAGAATGATGCTTCCTAAGTTTACAATGACTACATTTATTAGGTTTAAGGTAAGCACACGTGATACAGTTTCCCTTTCCCCACCCCAGAACCAGCATAAACAAAGACAGCTTACCTCAGAGAACAAGATGAAATTACTTTCTAAAGGTAGCAAGATTGACATCCATGTTAGCTGACAGAAAAGAATTCAGTTTGGGGGCTGGGGAAATGGCTTAGTGGTTAAGGACCCTGGTTCGATTCCCCAGGACCCACATAAACCAGATGGACAAGGGGCACATGTGTCTGGAGTTCATTTGCAGTGACTAGAGGCCCTGGTGCACCCATCCTCTCTTTCTATCTATCTGCCTCTTCCTCTCTCCCTCTCTCCCCCTCTCTCTTTATCAAATAAATAAAGTATTAAAAGAATTCAGTTTGATTTTAAATGTCATTTATAGGGCTGGACAGATGGCTCAGCAGTTCAAGGCACTTGCTTGCTAACCTGACGGCCTGGGTTCAATTCCCCAGTACCATGTCAAGACAGATGCCCAACATGGTGCATTTATCTGGATTTCCTTTGAAGTAGCAAGAGGTCCTGGCACACCAATTTCCTCTCTCTCATTTGCCCTCTCTCTCTCTTTCTCTCTCTGCTTGCAACTAAACAAATAATACATATAACTTACTATTACATAATATATATTTTTATATTTTATATTCATATTATATCTAACATTTTTATATAATATATATAACTATATATTATTATACATAATATACATATAAGCTTAAATGTTATTTATAACTAGTTCCTCTCACACTTGCAACCTAAGTTGTTAAATTCTGAACTGAACGTGAAGTGTTTCAAAAATGCTCGGATCCACCTCTGAACTGTAAGTGCAAATGAGTTTCTCTTTCTTCTCGCAGTGCTTTGGCTCTATATGAAGTACCCCCTGTCCACCCCCCCCCCCAAGGGCTCATGCATGGAAGGTTTGTGTCCCCAGGACACGCTTTGGAGAAGTGACTGGGCGTATTAAGGGCTCTGTCTACACCAACAAGCACATTCATCCATTGACGGATTCAAAATTCACATGACTGTCGGGCAAGTGGGGGAACTGCGATATGAAAGCCTGGAGGTGGGGTCCGGAGAGAAACATCTGGCCCTTTCCCTGTCGTCTCTCCTGCTTCCAACCCACCATGGTGCCAAAGCCTCCGCCTCAGAACCTTCTGTCTTCCCTCAGGCCCAATGCATTGACTCTAGGCAAGCTTGCCTTGAAACCTCCAAAACCAAGAGCCAGCGCAAATCTTTCCTCCTTTTTAATTATCTGTCTTGGGGGGGGGGCCCACTGGAGAGATGGCTCAGTGGTTAAGGTACTTCTCTGCAGAGCTTAACAACTCCAGTTCAATTCACCAGTACGCGTGTCAGGCTAGATGCACTAAGTGGCGCATGCGTTTGGAGTCTGTTTGCAGTGGCTAGAGGCTCTGGCATTTCCATTCTTCTCTCTCTCCATCATTTATCTCCCTCTACCGATCTATCTCTTTCTTCTTGCAAATAAATAAATAAAAAGGGTCAAGAATGATCCCTGGAAAACTCACATTCTTACAAATTTTTATTGCTGTGATTTTTAAAAAAATCTTAATACTGTATTTGATATTCCAAGAGAGGAAGTTAGATCTTTTAAAATTTTATTTATTTATTTACCCCGGGGGAGGCTGATAGGTAGATAGAGAGAATGGGTGTGGCATGGCCTCTAGCCACTGCAAATGAACTCCAGATGCTACCTTGTGCATCTGGCTTACGTGGGTACTGAGGAATTGAACCTGGTTCCTTAGGCTTTGCAGGCAATTGCCTTAACCGCTAAGCCATCTCTCCTGCCCCAGAAGTGAGATCTGTCTGTTTATCAAAAATATTACATTTAGTCCACAAATGTAATATTTCCTCCTTCTATCTCTGGAATGGGCGGTCCACCTTTTCCCCCCTTTTTAAAGGGGAATGTATCTCACAAAAGAAATAAATTTCTTGTCAAGAATCTGAATGCTTCCTGGCTCTGCTGTTTCCTGATTCTGTCATGACACACAACAACTTCCAGCTTTCTCACCTTCATGCAGCCTAAAGAGCTCAACTCCTTCCGCACTAGCAATGAAAACGAAGGCCTTTAGGAACACTCCCAACTCTCACTGCCTTAACCATCCCGATCCACCCCTAGTCAGAGGAGAGGCAATTCAGTTTGCTTCGGTTTGGATTTTTTTTGTTTTTGTTGTTGTTTTTTATTGGTGGTTAGGGGCGGGTTGGAGAGGCAGGCTCTCACTCTAGCCAAGGCTAACCCGAAATTCACCGTGAATTTCAGGGTGGCCTTGAAGTCACAGGCGATCCTCCTACCTCTGCCTCCCAAGTGCTGGGATTAAAGGCGTGCGCCACCATGCCCTGCTAATTTATTTATTTTTTTAGTTAAAGCCATTCTTCCTCCCCAGGTATGTTTGGGAACATCTGAGGAAGACTGTTGAACACTAACGTGAGGCGCAGAACCAGCTCGTCCGCAGTTTGCTCGGAGGCTAGAATTCTTCCTCACCGTGGTTGCAAACTGCGCGTCATTCCTGTCATTGGAGGTGACTCATCTGCCACTGGTGGTTAGAGCAGATTCACTCCAGGCAAGCAAAGCATCGACCACCACCCTTGTTGCCTTCTGGTTCTTTGTTTCTTTTGACCTTTTCTTGCTCAGGCTGTCCCTTAACGATCTTCTCTTGAGAAAGCTCCTGTATGCCTTGCTCAATCAAGGGTCACCTCAAATAATCTGGACTAAAACCCAAAATTTTAATAGCTTTTCTTTTACTCTATACTATTGTGTGTGTGTGTGTGTGTGTGTGTGTGTGTTGTTGTTGTTGATGTTGATTGCTTTCTTCTGGAACTAGAAGAGGGTCTTGCTGTGCTGTCCAGGCTGGCCTGGAACTCAGAACTCCTACCTCGGTCTCCCAAGTGGCTGAGATTGTAACAACGCAGCACCGCATCCAGCTTAGTGGGTTTTAAATGTAGGGCACACATCACTGTGGGATTCTTTCGTCCGGGCATGGCATAGTCACTGCCAACTTGCAGTGGGAGCAGGTGTGATTAGCCATGGAAGACTCTCACGAGATTTGGTCCACAAATGTAATATTTCCTCCTAGAGGACTCCAGAGGCAGCACGGGAAGGCCTTGGGACCCTTGAGGCATTGCGTTAGACATGAGAGGCCCAATACCCGTGAGGTTGACAGATGACCATTGCTGGGGCCGAGTGGGGACTTGTCTTTGGCGGTGTTGCGCCCCGTACGGCGCACGTGTTCCTATACGCAACCCCTCACCCACGCTTCTCGAAGGTGGCCCAGTTAAGCTCATCGGCTCCCCAAGTTAGACTTAGGTGGTGTCATTTCTGTGATCTGTCATTGGTGCCCTCTCCGGAGTGACTAGACATTGTTCACATGCATCACTTTGGTAAAAGTTAATGCAACACCCCTCTATCCAGGCACTTCGTGAGCTCTCCAAACCCTAAACCGTGGCTAAATTTTAACGGGGTAACTTGTTGGGACAGACACTCTCTCCCCTTTCCTGTTCCTCCTGAGACGTTGTGTGCTGTTCCCAATTGAGTTTGAATTCTTTTTATACATGAGCATTCTGAGACCTCCTCTGAAAATCAGGGTAGACTCTAAAAATGGTTGCCTGGGTCTACAAGGGAAGAATTTTATCCCCTTTCCAGTAAGCATCTCTTACCAGCAAGAAGATATCATATGACATTTAAAACTAATATAAGGGGCTGGAGAGATTGCTTAGTGGTTAAGGTGCTTGCCTGCAAAGCCTAGAGGACACATGTTCAACTCTCCAGGTCCCACATAAGCCAGACAAACAAAGGTGAGGCAAGAGAATGCACACAAAGGGGCACACACATCTGGAGTTCGATTGCAGTGGTTGCTAAAGACCCCGGTATACCAGTTCTCTCTCATTTTCTCCCCCCCCCACACCTCTTATTTTCTCACTCTTTCACGCTCACATAAAGAAAAGGCAGTCTGGGGCTGGAGAGATGGCTTACTGGTTAAGCCATTTGCCTGCAAAGCCAAAGGACCCAGGTTCAACTTTCCAGGACCCAGGTAAACCAGATGCACAAAGGGGTGCATGCATCTGGAGTTCATTTGCAGTGGCTGGAGGCCCCGACATCCCATTCTCTATCTGCCTCGTACTCTCTCCCTCTCTCTCAAAAAGATAAATGAAAAAAATAAAAGAAAAGGCAATCTGTTGGGGTTGCCTCAAAAAAAACATTAATCGTAAAGTGCAAACCTAATGAGGCTAAAGGAATGATAAATGAATTTATACTAAATAAGAAAAGAAAAAGTGACTGAGGAAGTCCCTGGTTCATTTCTAAGCAATGCAGACAAGTCGTTCTCTCAATCCACAGGAAGAACTCCACTCTGCGCCCCTACAAGGGCCAGTCTACCAGATCGCTCTCGTTCCTTGCCGTGGAACCATCTCTCCTCCCCTCACACTCACCCAACCCTTGGCTCAGCACAGTACTAGGCATATCATGGCCTTTTTAATAACTCTGCCATGAGGGCTGGAGAGATGGCTTAGTGGTTAAAGTGCTTGCCTGCGAAGCCTAAGGACCCAGGTTCGATTCTCCAGGTCCCGCGTAAGTCATGGAGTTTGTTTTCAGTGGCTAGAGGCCCTGGCATGCCCATTCTCCCTCTCTCTTTCTCCCTCTCTCAGTCTCTAATAAATAGATAAAAAGAAACCTTAAAAAATAATTCTAGCCGGGCGTGGTGGCGCACGCCTTTAATCCCAGCACTCGGGAGGCAGAGGTAGGAGGATCGCCATGAGTTCGAGGCCACCCTGAGACTACATAGTGAATTCCAGGTCAGCCTGAGCCAGAGTGAGACCCTACCTCGAAAAACCAAAAAAAAATAATAATAATAATAATTCTGCCATGAGTGAGTTCACAGAAAAGCGAGCCGGAAACAAGTAAATGCTCAATTTCTTTTGGAAAATAACTATGTCAGAACATCTGTAGTCTAGTCTCACTATGCTCACTGTTGACTACTTGGTTAGTGACGAAAGGTGTTTATTCTTTGAGTCTCTATTACCAAACCCCAGAGTCCTAAGCAAGATAGGCGACACTCAGTGGGTGTTTACTGATGGTCATAATTGAGTTAATGCGGCCTTAATTAGTCTGCTTATGATTCTAGGTGGTATCATTAGGCCAGAGCCCTGAGCACCCACCCCTCGAGTAAACAAACAGAAATGTCTGCAGTACCTTTGGTGTGACTCCACCAAATGGCCAGCCCTGTCTGGATCTGCCCTCTGCCTGGCAGGTGGCTCTGTCCCTCATTCCTCAGGGACATGGTGGTGGCTTTAGTTCCCAACCTTACCGCCACTGTAAGATGATTCCCCAAGGGAATCCAGACAGACATCAGCAATCAGATGACTGCGTGAAAACTCGAGAGGCACCGAACCAGTGCTTCCCACACAGATGAGTTGTCTCACCCAGGCAGAATATTAGAAATGCAGAGAAGCTCTTTCTCTAGGTTTAAATTCAGTTTTTACAACATGGGTCTAGAAATCTGTATTTTCCTAAAACTCTCCAGGTAGTTTTTTTTTTTTTTTTTTTTTTTTTTTTTTGTCTGTTGGTTCTATTTTTGTTGTTCTTGTTATTAATTTGTTTCGCTTTTTCGAGGTAGGGTCTCAATCTAGCCCAGGCTGACCTGGAATTCACTATGTAGTCTCAGGGTGGCCTCGAACTCACGGAGATCCTCCTACCTCTGCCTCCCGAGTGCTGGGATTCAAGGCGTGTGCCACCACGCCCGGCCTCAGGTAGTTTTGATGCAGCGACCAGACTGCAGACAATGTTTAGCCAAGTCATCCCTATGATTCAGTACTTTTCTAAACCGATTGGTCCATTGTGTCACAAGACATATGTGAGTAAGAGAAAGGGGAGAATATCCAGGGAGCACCTCTACAGAAATCTTAGCCAATGGAACCTCCTGGGTTAAGAAGCATGAAAGACAGAGACAAGTGTTTTGAGTGAGAGAGAGGGCTGAAAATAAATACCCGTATGCACCTTGCCTGATGAATTCAGGAAATCTAGAAGGAACAAGGGATAAGAAACGAGGAATGACAGAAAAGGTGATTCCACAAATAGGGCTTTGGAGGAGTAAGGACAAGCAGGCAGGCGTGACGTCTGGGAAGTCTGAGAGCAGGGTTGCCTCAGCGGTTAGAACCAGAGGAGTCCCATCACACGGGCTTGAAGATATTTCAGAAGTGCTCCAGCCTGAATTCCCAGAGAGGGGGTCATGGCTGTGCCGTGTTCTTGCTTCCGTAAGGAGATTTGTGGACTGTCAGTAGGAGATTAAGAGCAGCAATGTCAGAGGTAGGAGGATCGCTGTGAGTTCGAGGCCACCCTGAGATGCCTGAGACTCCATAGTGAATTCCAGGTCAGCCTGGGCTAGAGTGAAACCCTACCTAAAAAAAAAAAAAACAAAAAAACAGCGATGTGGCATAGGGGAGTGCTGGTCACCTTGAGTATCTCAGAGCTAGGAAATTATCCAGGTGAATGAAGAACAAAACCAGAAAAGGTAATTCAGAGGAATGATGTATTTTTTAAAAAAATTTTTTTCTTTATTTACTTATTTGAGAGAGAGAGAGAGAGAGAGAGAGAGAGAATGGGTGCAGTATGGTCTCCAGTTACCACAAATGAACTCTAGATGCATGCACCCCTTTGAGCATCTGGCTTACATGGGTACTGGGGAATCAAACCTGGATCCTTAGGCTTCACAGGCAAGTTCCTTAACCACTCAGCCGTATCTCCAGCCCATGAGGAATGATGTATTTAAGAGAGAAAGTATGTGACACTGAGGAATGCTTGCCGTTGTATCACTAGACACTTTTAAAGAGGTAGGGAACCTCGAGTGTTCCTGAGGCCTTAGAATCTGCACAGGACAATGAGGGTGAACCCCGAAGGCCCACGCCACGCCAGATGTGTGTTCTCCAAATGGAGTGAGAATAACGAACCCAGATATGGACGAAAGCAATGACCATGATCAAGCGATCAAAGGGAAGACGCGCCCCAGGATGGTGGCGTGAGGCACAGAGAAGCTGGGACTATATCCAGAGAGAGAGCGAGAAGGGCTCTTCGGTGTGGAAATGAGATCCTCCTCTGAACTCCGCCAGCACCTGCTCTCTCAGCCACCCCTGCCGCCTTTTCAGGGCGTGTGGGAATGTCTGGGTGCTCATGCATTGGGCCCGGGCTGTGGGGAGTACCGTGACCATAAGCAGGACCCCCCGAGGTTCACTGTGTGGGTCACTGAGGTGCGTGCTCTGGGAACTTCCATCCTTCTTTTTCCTGCTCGGATGCTGCCTTTAACAGTCACTGCAGCGCCAACCCTCCTTTCAAGCTTTGGTCTCGTGGTGGATGTTGGGGCTGCCTCCTCCTCCTTTTCTAATAGAACCCTGCATTTGTCCAGGCTCAACTCCCCCCGCCCCCCGCCAACAAAGCTCATGCAAGAGCGGGACTCGTCCCTAGCTCCAAGAGTGTGAGCTAAATTTCATTTTCCATTTGTTCAGTGCCTAATTTGAGTTAAAGACACATAAAGGGACACACGCCTCCTTCTATAGGAGTTCTCCTCTCAGGGGCTGAAGAGATGGTTTAGCAGGTAAAGCTCTAGCCTGTGAAGCCCAAGGACCTAGGTTTGATTCCCCAGAACCCACATAAGCCAGATGCATATAGTGATACATGTGTTTGGAGTTCATTTGGACAGAGGCCCTGGCACAACCCATTCTCTTCCTCTCCTTTCATTATATATATATATACAAATTATATTTATATGTATAAATATAAATTATAAAATATAAGCATAAAAATAAATATATATGTATAAATATAAATTATATATAAATATAAATTCTCCTCTCTTCTAAGAAAGAGCTGCAGGAAAAGTCTCCTCTCTCCTCTAAAGATTTCCACAGCAAGTCACCTTATTCAGAGCCACTGTGACTGTCTTACAACGGGCATGGCAGTGAAGCTACCATCAAAGGGGGAAGAAAGAAAAGACGGAGTAAGGGAATCCCAAGACAGCGCCAAGCAATTGGATCAACTTCCTCTGTTGTCTACTCCACCTCTGAGTTTCCAGTGATATAAAAACAATACATTCCTACATCGTTTAAATCAATCTGAGCCCAGCTCCTCATACTTGTAGCTGAAAGCTTTCTAATTGTCCAGGGTCCCAGGAGGAAGTGGGGATAACGGAACACAAGACAACCTTTTCATTCTATTCCCCAAGTCCCTAAAGAGTGGAAGGGTGACTTCCATTACGATTCAAGTCTCTTAGGGACGCCCCCCTACCTCCTCCCTGAGTTGGCATTTCCTCTTCACTGCAATGTCCAGTCTTTTGCACCGTGATCAGGACTTCCCTTCAACTGCGGTGATTCAAAGAACAATCCTGCCTGAAGCAGTGTAATGTAGGAGGGGGCATGGGAGAACGTAAAGATGGTGGAGAAATGAAGAACCTTGTGTGAGGTACCTTGTGTGTGGCTTAGTGGTCAAGGCGCTTGCCTGCAAGGCCAAAGGACCCAGGTTCGACTCTCCAGGGCCTACATAAGCCAGATGCACAAGGGGGCGCATGCATCTGGAGTTTGTTGGCAGCGGTTGGAGGCCCTGGTGTGCCCATTCTCTCTCTCTCTCTCTCTCTCTCAAATAAATAAATAAAAATAAAATACTTTTTTAAAAATCAGTGACTTGAAGGTACAAAGTTCAGATTGGGCACCTGATCTATGGATCTGTCAGAAAAGTCACCACTGGGCGCGGGAGTGGCCCGAGGACTTGCAATGACAGACCTGTCCTGTTGCTGCTACTGGCTTCCAGCTGCAGCCCGTTAGCACCGTCAGCTGGGACACTGTGCCAAGGACAAGCAGAGAGGGGGACGAGGAAGGGAGAGAGGTGGCTGGAAGACAGGTAAGAGGCGTAAGGGAAAGAGGAAGAAAGAGAGACAGGGATGGGAACAGAGAGGAGCGTAACAACTTAGCAGCCACGTTGCACGCTCTGAGCGGCTGACAGGGCAACGTGGCGTCACTCTTGCCACATCGCGTGGTCAGGGCGGTCGCAAAGCTCTGCTCAGGGCCACAAGGAAACATGGACCCATTCTCTCAGCAGAGCTCATGGAATTTTGGTCATCTTAGAAAAACCAAATTTTGCATACAAAATAGTTTGGGTTCAAGTTATTCCAGGTTTCTAACTACAGCTCAGCCTGGAGAAGCCCTCCTTTAGCGTCTTCCATATGCAAGATCACATATTCTGATTCATTTTTACAGGAAAAAGCCATAGGAAATTTGGTGTGCCACACCCTTGGGAATTCTTTTTTCATTATTATTTATACTTTTTTTTTCAAATTTTTATTAACAATTTCCATGATTATAAGAAATATCCCATGGTAACACCCTCCCTCCCCCCACTTTCCTCTTTGAACCTCCATTCTCCATCATGTCCCCTCAATCAGTCTCTCTTTTATTTCGATGTCATGATCTTTATTCCATCTAGTTTCACACCCCCCCTTATTTCATTTTGCTCTTTCAGATTATCTTGTTGCACCCAAACACCTTAAATAGTATATCAGAAGTCTTTGTAGGGCTGGAGGGATGGCTTAGCGGTTAAGCGCTTGCCTGCGAAGCCTAAGGACCCTGGTTCAAGGCTTGATTCTCCAGGACCCACGTTAGCCAGATGCACAAGGGGACGCACATGTCTGGAGTTTGTTTGCAGTGGCTGGAGGCCCTGGTGCGCCCATTCTCTATCTGCCACTTTCTTTCTCTCTCTCTCTCTCTCTGTTGCTCTCAAATAAATAATAAAAAATAAGCAAAGTTTTTTTTTAAAAAAGTCTTTGTAGATAAAGTGAGAATAAGCAGGGTAGGTAAAGATATGCCTCATCCACCTGTATAGGAAATTCCAAACATACCTCTGGGTTCTCGGGAGCTTGAGATTCACTTCTGAGGACAAATAAAATGATTACCATGAAACGTGTCTGCGCATTATGATTCTCGACGTCTCCTTTTGGTAAATACCTTACACTTTCCGACTGAAATTTCCCTCTGTGCATTTTCATCTCCATAGTACAACTTTCTTGGCAAAGATTGACCTCAATCTGTTTGGTGGTTCTTATATTAGCACGGAATCAGGAAAGGGGGTGGAGGGGACCTAGTCTTCTATATCTGACAAAATAAGAAAAAAAAAATACTAATGTTTGTTTCTCATTAAAGAGGAGTCAGAGACAAAAAGCTACAATTAAATCTGGCCTATTGCCATTCATCCTAAATAATAAAGGAAGGGAAGCATCAGGCAGCCCAATATAGACCTGGCACAGGCTTTGCGGTTTCTAATTTTGTGCAGTTCCCCTTCACCACGAAGTCACACTGAAGCTCTGTGTAGTCGCGGGGCTGTTGCCATGATGTCCCTTTCTCCACACACACATCTCAACAGCTGTCACCTCTCAACGTTCCCTTCGGTTCTCCCTGAAATGCACAGCCATCACTGACCACGCGTACACAGACTCACTCACATTCACCAAGGACTACCCAGCTCCTAATCGCACACTGGAGAGAAACACACGTCCATCACAGCTGCCATACACAACTGAGGCCTTTATTCCTTCTCTGGGTTCCCTGTTAGGTCTTCACAGACCACCCTCTCCCTCTTAAAATAAAACCAAGTAAGGCTGGAGAAGATGGCTTAGTGGTTAAGGCATTTGCCTGCAAAGCCAAAGGACCCCAGTTCGACTCCCCAGGCCCCATGTAAGCCAGATGCGCAAGGGGCGCACGTGTCTGGAGTTCATTTGCAATGGCTGGAGGCCTTGGCGCACCCATTCTCTCTCTGTCTCCCAATAAATAAATGAAATATATTTTTAAAATATAAAAAATAAAGTGAAGTCTTACACTCCTCAGAGAAGCTTAGGGTACTTAATTTGCATCCGTTCCCAAGTCAGTCAATAAAGTCAGGAGTACTTATCAAAATTGTAAATTTTTCTTCACTTCTTGATTTTTTTCTGTCATTGTGACTATTGATTCTACAGTCTCTGCTCTGCCTCTTTCTCTCTCTCTCCCCTTCCCTCCTGTTTTCTCTCTCCCCAGACTTTCAAAGTAATTAAAATGGTCAACATATTAAGAGATTAAATAATCTAATAAATATCTTGCTACCTTTAGCTTCTCCCATTGTTTTTTGTGTTGGGGTGAGGAGTGGAGATTTTCTATGAGTAATTATGTCATCTATAAACAAAAATAGTTACATATTTTCTTCTTCAATCCACAGACATTTCAAACATATTTTAGTTATTTATTTGCAAGTAGAGAGATCCACAGAGAGAGAGAGAGAGAGAGAGAGTATGGACATGCCAGGGTCTCTAACCCTTGCAAAAAACCTCCAGATGCATGCACCACTTTGTGCATCTGGCTTTACAAGAGTACTGGGGAATCGAACCCAGGTCACTAGGCTCTTGCAGGCAAGTGCCTTAACAGCTGAGCCATCTCTCCAGCCCAATCTATCAACATTATGTTCATGCTTCTGATCTTCTTGCATCAGCTGAGATTCCCAGTATGACGCTGATAGGAAATGAACAGGAGGATGTCTGCCTGTTTCTTATCTTGCTGGGAGATATTGTGCTGTGTGGGTTTTTTTTTTTTTTTTTTTTTTTTTGGCAAGTAAAATAACATAGCATTTATTTTCTTCTACAAAATTAGTTTTGTCTTTTTACCACAAAGGGAGTATGTGCTCTTTGCAAGAAATTAAAAAGATAAAAAGAGAGTCACTTAGCAACTTCATAAGCCAGACATGGTAAGTCTTCACATTTTGCAGATTTTTTTTTTTTTTTACCTATACGCTGTGTTCTTAAAGTTACGTCACACTGAATTTATAAATTTGTAGGTTTTTTTTTCCAAGCCAGCTTTTTTTTTTTTTTTTTTGAGGTAGGGTCTCTCTCTAGTCCAGGCTGACCTGGAATTCACTATGGAGTCTCAGGGTGGCCTCAAACTCAATGGCAATCCTCCTACCTCTGCCTCCTGAGTGCCGGGATTAAAGGTGTGCGCCACCATGCCTGGCTAAATAACATATATATATATGTATATATATTTTTAAGAGACAACTTAAGGGAGAAAGGGTCTAGTTCAGCTTAGTGGCAGGAACATGACATAACTGGTCACATCAGGTCTGTGGTCAGGAAACAGAGAGTGATGAACTCTGACGCTCACCTAATGTGGTTCCTTGCATTCAGTCTGGAGGTTTCCTAAGGAGCTTCTTCTTCTTTTTTTTTTTTTTTTCATTCTTATTTATTTATTTGTTAGTGACAGACAGACAGAGAGAGAAAGAGGGAGAGAGAGAGAGAGAATGGGCGTGCCAGGGCCTCCAGCCACTGCAAACGAACTCCAGACGCGTGCGGCCCCTTGTGCATCTGGCTAACATGGGTCCTGGGGAATCGAGCCTCAAACCAGGGTCCTTAGGCTTCACAGGCAAGTGCTTAACCGCTAAGCCGTCTCTCCAGCCCAGGTTGTTGCCTCTTGTATCAGGCCTGTGCCTTGCTGAATGCTGCCGGTACTGAAGTATACTGTTTCCTTAGGAAACCTCCCAATCAGAAAGCTCACTACTATTTTTGTTGTTGTTTGATTGTTTTGCCCCAACTTCCCAGGCACCATCTATGGAATCCCAGCCATTACCCTAAGCTGATCAGCAGCCGTTTGTAGCTTTTCTCTTTAACCCTTATGATGGCCTGTGATGTCTCCCAGTTAGTAAATAGCAGAACTGAGGTTAGTACCAAGTGACGTGAGTCTTGAGCTTGCTGTCCTCCGTCAGTGGCCCTTAGACTTCCAGACACCCAAGCAGCCAGCGGAGGGCTTGTCAGACAGACGCATGAGCCCTCCTTGGAATCCCTGACTCTAAGGGTCAAAGGTTCCTACTTTGAGAATCACTACCCTAACACTTCTCTGTGCTTACCCACAGTTATATTTTTATTTTTTTATTTAAAATATTTATTATTTGGAGAGAGAGAGAAGCCAGCGGGGGGAGAAGGGGGAGGAGGCAGAGAGAAGAGAGAGTGGGCGCTCCAGGGCCTCCAGCCACTGCAAACGAGCTCCAGATGCATGCGCCTCCTTGTGCACCTGGCTTACATGGGTCCTGGGGAGTCGAACTGTGGTCCTTAAGCTTCTCAGACAAACACCTTAACCTGCTAAGCTGTTTCCCCAGCCCCACAGTCATACTTTTAAGAAGCCACTTGGGGAAAGCCTTCAATATCAAATAATATTTTTCATGAGTTCTCTTCCATCATCTGCTTAAGAGATTCCAAAATGGTTACCTTTGAACACTGGCTAGCATGCCCTGGCAAAGCAATAGGGGGAGATAGGGGGCTACAAGTTCATTTCTCAGTTCACATAAAGCTCTCTGGGGTGACATACCTCCTCAGGATTGTGGCTAATCCTTTTGAAGAGAGGGTCTCTGTCATGTGGGCAGGAGCTGATCCTACCATCAAGGCTGCCTTCCCTTAAGCAGCCCATTTGTAGGGTCAGCTCCCATAATGCAGAATACCTTGCAAATCCGTGCGTGTTGGCCAGCTCTGCCTCCCTCCATCCTTTGGACACCAAGGTGTATTTAAGGCTTGGCTGCACCGACACAACTAATGGCCACGCCACTGCTTCCTCGGTGAGCCTGAGGTAGCTATGTTTCCACAAAAGTCTGTTCTCTTCTCTCTCAATTTTCCACTTTCCTTTTCCAGGTAGCATCCATTTCCTAAATCAACGACAGGCAACCTTCTCTCTTCCATTCACTTGGAATGGGGTACAAGGTGGCTCAAGCACGAAGCACAGTCCTGTCGTCTACCTGCGTCACTACAAAACAAGGGTTCTCTCCTGCTTCTTGCTCTCCCAGAGATATTGTGAAGGGCTGTGCTCCTCAGAGAGGAAGGTTAGCATAACAAAACCTACTTATATACAAAGGTGTTTCTTTTTCTTTTTTTTTTTTAATTATTTATTTATTTATTTATTTGAGAGCGACAGACACAGAGAGAAAGACAGATGGAGGGAGAGAGAGAGAATGGGCGCACCAGTGCTTCCAGCCTCTGCAAACGAACTCCAGACGCGTGCGCCCCCTTGTGCATCTGGCTAACGTGGGACCTGGGGAACCGAGCCTCGAACCAGGGTCCTTAGGCTTCACAGGCAAGCGCTTAACTGCTAAGCCATCTCTCCAGCCCTGTTTCTTTTTCTTTTACTGTTTACACCCAAACTCCAGAAACTAACAATAATAAGAAATAAGGTTTCATGTTCCACCTATGCCAATAGACTGGTAAGACATTTTTTCCCTTTACTGAGAATTTATAAAATTAATAGGATTTATATAAAATGCCAAGCCATTTATGAAGATCTACACTATAATGCATTAGATCTCAACTATGCTGTCTAGATGGGTGTTACTAACAGCTCGGAGAGCTTTAGTAATGTCATATCACAGTCGGAGCTAATTTCCCAAGATTAAATGGAGCCAGGACTGGAACCTAGATGCGTTTTCTTTTGTATTATATTGTCCACTTGGAAAGTGATATGGTAAACAAAGATAAGCAACCTAAAAAGGAAAATCAAGGGTGTACGATGGGAAAATAGGAGAGGCATTGGCCCAGATTATACAATCAGAAAAATTTTAAACCCTTAACAATGAAGAAAAAAATGTTAATGAAGGGCTGGAGAGATGGCTTAGTGTTTAAGGCTGTGAAACCTAAGGACACTGGTTCGACTCCCCAGGACCCACGTAACACAAGGGAGTGCATGTATCTGGAGTTCGTTTGCTAGCAGAAGTGGAGGTTGGCAGCCTTGAGTGCTACTCTCTGCTCAAGATGGGCTTTGGCTCTTTTCTTTTCTTTTCCTTCTTCCTTCCTTCCTTCCTTCCTTCCTTCCTTCCTTTCTTTCTTTCTTTTTTAATTTTTATTAACATTTTCCATGATTATAAAAAAATATCCCATGGCAATTCCCTCCTCCTTCTTTCTTTCTTTCTTTCTTTCTTTCTTTCTTTCTTTCTTTCTTTCTTGTTGAGTCCGAGAATAAAATGATTTAGGGAGATGAATCCTCAGCATTCTGCCTTTGCCTTCAAGCTTCAAAGCCTTTGACAAGCTGCAATTCATTAGATGCAAAATAATCATTTGAGGCCAGTGGACCGACCTCTGCAGGGAGAGAGGCCCAGCCCTCCCACCCCACCCTCTTCCTCTTTGTGTTCCCGACCACAGAGAGCATGGGGGGGCCGGGGTGCAACGATGGTGCCCCCTCAGCCAAGGCTTCCTGTCTTTTCCTGGCCAGGGCTCCACGCTCCACTTAGCTATTGACAACATGGCCTTCTCTCCCGGGGCCGCAATTGTCCGCCTTACACAAATAGACAGGCTGCCCCACACTTTTATTTCCTTCAGATAAATGAAGAATTTCCTAGCCACGGGGCCTAGCCACGCCTGCCATGTGCCCCGTGGGACAGCTCCCCTCCCTACTTGACCGCTCCAAGGAGGAGAATCAAGAAATTCCCTGGGGTCTTTGTGAGCAGAGCCACGGTGGCCACACAGCCCATGCAGGGCCCCCATTCTACCATAGGCCCGAACCAGGCCAGTTACCCACCTGAGATGCCATCGACCACTACCAAGCAGTTACCTCTTCAGACAGAGCGAGGGTGTGGCTCAAAAAGAGCTACGTGGTGTCCTGAGCTCCTGTGAATCATGCCACAGTTTGGAGGCCCTGTTTCTTTTGCCTTCTGTTACTCCACATGGACCCTGTCCAGACCTTTTCTTAGAAAGAAGGAAAAAAAAAATAACAGAACCCCCACAAACTCCAACCATGATATATTATATTTCATAAGGCAATGCTGAATTAATTTTTATGCTTATTTTTCCACTGCCTTTGCTCTCCTACTTGGTCAAATTTGAAGTCAAGTTTGAAGAAGAAAGAATAAGGAAGAAGAGAAGAAGAGGAAGAGGAAAAAGAAGTAACCCTTTCATGGCACTAATTACTCTACTAGAAGAAGGTACATCTGGTCTACCTGTAACAACATGTCACACACAATGATACTGAGAACATTCAATTTAGTCCGCAGAACAACATTAAAAAAAAAAAAATTATGTGTAGCCAGGTGTGGTGGCTCATGTCTTTAATCCCAGCACTTGGGAGGCAGAGGTAGGAGGATCTCTGTGAGTTCAAGGCCACCCTGAGACTACGTAGTGAACTCCAGGTCAGCCTGGTCTAGAGTGAGACCCTACCTTGAAAAATCAAATATATATGTATATGTATGTATGATAATAATGTGAGGATTTTCACGGGCCACAGCACATAAGGGCAAAGCCCACCTTGTCTTCTTTCACAGTCTGCCCCAAGACACCTGCTTCCCTACGGCTCAGTTCCCTTCTCTGTGGTCGTACATCTTGCTCTACATTCAAGACTGAGTACAACAACCACATTTCTGTGGATTAAGCCAAACCGGACCCATCCTTGCTTAGGATTCTATTTTTTAAAATATTTTCATTTTTATTTATCTATTTCACAGAGAAAAAGGAAGAAAGAGAAAATGGGCACACCAGGGCCACCAGCCACTGCAAACAAACTCCAGATGCATGCACCCCCTTGTGCATCTGGCTAACCTGAGTCCTGAGGAATCGAACCTGGGTCCTTTGGCTTTGCAGGCAGACGCCTTAACCACTAAGCCATCCCTGCAGTCCCTTTCTTAGGATTCTTAGAACGTTCATGCTAATGTGTTCCAAATTCCTCATTTTAGATTTGAAAGGTACCTGAGACACTCAGCTCTTCATTTACAGAGTAATATATCAGGTCACGTTTGGTTTCAGTGAGCTTTTCTGCAGCCCCCAAG
The DNA here is from genome assembly GCF_020740685.1 of Jaculus jaculus. Classification (NCBI taxonomy): domain Eukaryota; kingdom Metazoa; phylum Chordata; class Mammalia; order Rodentia; family Dipodidae; genus Jaculus; species Jaculus jaculus. Next base: position 4,013,158 of record NC_059121.1, read on the forward strand.
CTAACTTGTAGGAGGGACAGAATTCACATCTTTGGGAAAGGACTTTCCTTCCTGCTCCCCCTGAGAACAGACTGTCAGAATCAGGAGGGCCTGAAGACCACCAAAGGGCCTGATGCATTGTAGACTTAGTCTTCCACTAAAATATGGAGGCAATAGGGGCTGAAGCAGTGACTCAGCAGTTAAAATCACTTGCTTGCAAACCCTGATGGTCCAGTTTGATTCCTCACTACCCACATCAGATGCACAAAGTGGTGCATGTATTCAGACTTTATTCACAGTAGCAAGAGGCCGATGCCCTCTCTCTCTCTCTCTCTCTCTCCAACTAAATAAATTAACATATTTTAAAGAAAACATTGAGACAATGGGGGCACTGTGTCCAGTACGATTCATTTTGTCCCATGTGTAGCCAGAGTCCTGCCGAACTGTACCCCGTTTTAGCACACTCGGCCTCACCGGCCAGGGAGGCTCACAGTGAGCTTGCTGTCCTCACCTCCTGGTTTCCCCTCAATTCCGGACTTCACTCCTTGGGCTGCTTATAGAAACTCTGAACCCAGCCACTCAGATGTGTCTAAAATAGAGTAACACCAGCCCTTTATGGGCGAGCTAACTGTCCACAACATGACTCATGACTAAAGACAAGCCTCATGGAAGGACTTAGTTAGAAGAAGGAAGTACAGATGACTCAATTTTTGTGTGTTAAATTAATGTGCTTTTTAATGACTTCAAATGTATAGAAAAACTTCCACAGTACAAAGGCCTTATTTTTTTTTTCCCTACTACTGACTTTATTGAAGCTGCTGATGTACCATGACCCCCAAATACTTCAGTTTTCATCCCTACAGAAATGAGATCTCCTCATATAACCACAGTACAGACACTGAAATGCATGTCTGTGATCAGCGTCATAGTGAGTGTGAAGCCGGCCAAGGATACGTGAGACCCTGTCTCAAGAAAACAAAACAAAACAAAACAAAAATGAGAAACAATACATAAGAAATTAATAATAAAGGAAACAGCATATTTTTTTCAATACTTTATTTATTTGAGAGGGAGGGAGGGAAAGGGCACACCAGGCCCCCAGCCACTGCAAAAGAAGTCCAGATGTATGTGTCCCCTTGTGCATCTGGGTAACGTGGACACTAGGGATTCGGACATGAGTCCACAGGCTTTGTAAGGCAAACGCCTCAACCACTAGCATTCTCCCCAGCCCCAACATCATACTTTAAATCTATAGTATGGAAGAGATGTTACCAGAAATGAACTTCTAACGTAATTGTGTTTCTAAATAAAAGGAGAAACAGTGTACTAAGAATTCAATGAAGATGTAAAGAAAACAAAACAAAAGAAAAGAACAATGTTGCAAAAGTGAAGTGAAAACTAATGAACCAGCTTAGGAACAAAAGATAAAAAGTCTATAAATAAATGTGAGGGCAAGATAAGTTTGTCACTATTATGGTCATGTGGTCTTGCTTCAGAACAGCTCGTAGATCAATGAACTCATATCCAAAGCTTGATGCATGAAGCATACATTTCATATATCAACAAGGGAGCATCTCGTGTCAAAGAAGGGTCACTTTAGGGCTGGAGAGATGGCTTAGTGGTTAAGCACTTGCCTGTGAAGCCTAAGGACCCCGGTTCAAGGCTCGGTTCCCCAGGTCCCACATTAGCCAGATGCACAAGGGGTGCACGCGTCTGGAGTTCGTTTGAAGTGGCTGGAGGCCCCGGCACGCCCCTTCTCTCTCTCTCTCTCTCTCTCTCTCTCTCTCTCTCTCTCTCTCTCTCTCTGTTGCTCTGAAATAAGTAAATAAAAATTAAGAAAAAAAGAAGGGTCACTTTACAATATATGGTGCTAGGGAAATTGGTCAACTTCTAGGGAGTGGGGGAGGAAATCGTACTTTATCTTTTTTTTAACAAAAAAGTTTATTTAGTTTAGGAGAGAGAGAAAGGCAGATAGGGAGAATGGGTGCACAAAGGCCTCCAGCCACTGCAAACAAACGCCAGATGCATGTGCCACCTTGTGCATATGGCTTAAGTGGGTACTGGGGTATTGAACCTGGGTCCTTGCTTTACAGGCAAGGGCTTTAACCACTAATCCATCTCTCCAACCCCTTCTACTTTAGCTTCATCATCTCCAAAGCATAGATGGGCTAAAGACTTACATAATCAAAATATACTTCTAATTATTCAGAGGGGAAGATGAATTTTATATATGCTTAGAAACAATCATAAGATCTTAAAGTATTAAAAATTCACAGATAAAGTTTATTGTATTAAATATGTGGCATTAAAAAAATATAAACCAGAATTAAGGGAAATGAAAATTTATAAAAGTCTTTACATTTATATAAAAACAAAGGAGGGATACTAATCTATAAATGGCTCTGGTGGAACAACAGGAAAAAAAACTATGTTTATTTAGGATATATATATATATATATGCACATATATATATGTGTATATATATATATATATATATATATATATATATTTAATATGAAATTAGTGGAAACATCCAAATCACATTAATAAGCAAAATATTGAAATTAAAATGAGTTTTGTGATTTTTCCCCTTGATAAAAACTAGCAGATATACAATCTCCTCCGTGGTGGACTGCCAATTAAATGTTACATTTCTCATGTTATTCTCAGAAAGATAACTTAGAACAGTCTTTCTAGAGGGGACTAGGAAAGGATGCATTTAAAATGCAATTTGAATACTCTACTCTAGGAATACACTCTAAGGAAATAATTATGAAGGTGAGCAAAGACTTGAGTGTAAAAATGTATAATTAGGAAATACCAAATCCAACCTAGACGCCCAACAATAGGGGTTTGATTGAATAAATTATAGGATATGAAAAAGATGAAATAATATTCAGCTTTTAAGTCATTTTGCAGAAGACTATATAATACTGAATGGAAAAGGCAGGATATACCATTCATCTTTTAGTTAAAAATGTCTATGTACCTACATATATATCATTTCTATATGTATAAGAAAAGAAGGCCACAAAAATTAATACCAAAACACTAAACTCTATAGTGCACATGTATGTTTTTATAATCAGGAAGAAACACACCTTCCACAAAACGATTTAAGCCCCTAAGTGGAAGTTACCCATTCTTTTTCTCTCCCAAATTTTCTGGTAATGAGCTTGGCTCAAAGGCCAAAGCCACATGAACTAGACATCCTGACCCTGTCCCTATTCAAAAAGCTCCACGTCCCCAAAGTGGACATTTTGCACATAAGCATCTTTGTCCTTGAGCTCTTCTTGGAATCATGGGTTCCTGGAACTAAAAAAGGACTGAGAATCCCCAGCTGACCTCACAGTTGACCACAGTTCCAATCTTCCTCCCTAGAGCCACAGCCAGCCCACCCAGGGAGGCTCTTATCCTCTCCTGAGGGCCAGCCAGCGCCAAGACAATGGGGACATCGGGGACTGTGGAAAGGAGGGCAAGGCAAGAGCCCCGCATCATCAGGACAAAGTGTCTGGGACACAGAGCAGAGAGCAGGCAGCCGCCTGTGATGGTGTTTGCAACTACCTGTGTCCGGGACTCACAACAGTCCCGTGCAATGGCAGTGAAGTCAGCCCAGGCTCAAGTTCTCAGAATCATGCAAGGGCCTTGCTTGCATCCGGGAGGTTAACTGTGCAGACAAGGATGATAAGACATCGTCACTGCCCCCTGTCCTGCACATGGCCTGGACCAGCTTGGCTTCTGTGGACTTTAGGCAAAGAAACGGACTAGGAAGAACACTTAGAGGATGTTCCAGGCCACTGACCAGGGACATGATAGTCCCCAAGTGCCTTTTCAACTAGTAATATTCCTAGAAGCCTTAACCCAGTTAGCTCCTAGCTTTCTCTGTGAACAACTGTTTCCTTCTCCCTGGAGCCCCGTTAGAAAGAAAATGGTGGTCAGGGGCATTGTGAGGAGGGGACGTGATGATGAAGGTGTCACCTGATGTCTCCCAGGGGCAGCCACGAGTGGAAGAGGGGCCGCTTCAGAGCTCTGGGGACAGGGAGAAATGAGGGAGGACAGAAAGATGGAAATCGTGGAGCTGCTGATCAGCTGCAGAGACAGTTTCCCCATTCCTCTTCCACGCCAGCCCTGGGCTTGAGGTTTCTGCCTGTCTTCAGTGCTCGATGATGGTGTGGTACAGGGAGCAGCGTCCTGTTTGATTGGCATGGGGGCAAGGCTTAGGTAGGGGTACTCAGCTAAATTCCACCAAATTTATGATCTGTGCTCAGTGGCACTGGGTATCAGCTTGGCTATTTGGAAGAAAATTAAACATAAAACCCACATAGGTTTCCTACTCAGCTGGGCAGTGTGATGGTTCCTCTTCTTTGACAACGCCATGAGATTTTTCCATCACTAGAGACATACCTTGGTGTGTCTATGAGGCTGTTTCTAGGAAGGTTTAGATGAGGAGGAAAGACCCACCCTTAGTTTGGGTAGCACCGTCCCACAGGCTGAGGTCTTCAGCCGAATAGACAGGAGACAGTGAGCTGAGCACCAGCGTTCACCTCTCTCTGCTTCCTCACTGCAGTGTGACCAGCTGACTCACGCTCTCACCACCATCTCTCCCATCGCATGCTGCACCCTCAAACTGTGAAGCAAAATAAAACCTGCCTTCCTTAAGTTGTAACTTTGGTCAGGTGTTGTGAAAAGTAACAAACACAGGTGTATTCATTTTTCACAAATTTAGAACTGAAGTTTTTGCTTGGAGACGTGCATACCACTTGCCCAGATCTTTGTTATTATTCAAACAAACTCTATTTTTTAATTTTTTTAAGCTTTTATTTATTTGAGAGTGACAGACACAGAGAGAAAGACAGATAGAAGGAGAGAGAGAGAATGGGCGCGCCAGGGCTTCCAGCCTCTGCAAACGAACTCCAGATACGTGTGTCCCCTTGTGCATCTGGCTAACGTGGGACCTGGGAACTGAGCCTTGAATTGGGGCTTCACAGGCAATCACTTAACCGCTAAGCCATCTCTCCAGCCCCACAAACTCTATTTTTTGTTGTTGTTGGTTTGTTTTGTTTTGTTTTGTTTCTCTAGGTAGAGTCTTGCTGTAGCCCAGGCTGACCTGGTATTCACTATGTAGTCTCAAGGTGGCTTCAAATTCATGACTATCCTCTTACCTCTGCCTCCCAAGTGCTGGGATTAAAGGCCCAGCTTATCCAAGCAAGCTTTATCTGTCTGATGTCTAGTAGAAGCCTCCTCTTAGGGAGTGGAATATGGATAGTAGCTGGCATGACAGAGAAGCCCAAATTATTGAACATTATTAGATGTCAATATGTTGCTATAGACTCATCGTATTTTTGACTCTAGAGATTATATGATTTTTTAAAAACACTTATATTTATTTATTTGAGAGAGACAGCACAATAAAGAGGTAGAGAGTAAAGAATAAAGAGAGAGAAATGGGAGGCCCATGAGAAATGGGCCTCCAGCCACTGCAAACAAATTCCAGATGCCTGTGCCACGTTGTGTATCTGGCTTTACAAGGGCACAGGAATTGAATCTGGGCCATTAGGCTTTTGCAAGTGAGCACCTTTCCCTGCTAAGCCAACTCTCCAGTGGAGATTATATGATTTTTTTTAAAATTCACAAGTAAGTTAAGGAAGAGCTCGGACCATAGTATTTGGTGATGTAAAGCCAATTTCACATACAGATAAGCATTGTAGCAATATTCATTATTCCTCTTCCATTTCCTCTATGAAGTCTCAGGGCTCCTAGGTGGCTCTGGAAAAGGTTTGTGAGGATCTGGGGCCATATCTTCAGAGTGGGACTCTGACAAAGGCAGATTTATCCTAAACAGTTGGCTTCCATTGCTTCAGTGAGCTTTCATCTTGTTACTTAGTGTGATGGTTTGAAAACAGGGTTCCTGTGGAGAGCAGTGGGAACCATGTTGATAACGGTGCTGTACATTACATAGTTTAATAAAGAGGACTTTCCAGAGAGTAGCTTCACCAATGAGATTAGGCCACGTCCATACTCTCTCCTTCTTTTTCACGTTGCTCAAACCAACATTACAAACAGACTCGCCATATTGTTATCATTTTAAGGTCATTGCTTTGCTGACAAATCTATCCATTTTAAAAGAACAATAAGGACTGGTTCTGTGTGAGTCTAGAGCAATGACAAGATAGTTTTGAGAATGACTAGAAAGTGAGGAGAAAGGAAAGCTTGAAGAAAGACCCATGTATTAATGTGCCTTTGTCTTTGCCTATTTTTCAAAGAAGACAAAGTATAGACTTTGTACCATTAACTACAGTCTTCTAGAGACTTCTCCATGTCTTAATAAATTAATTCCAAGTTTATATACTATCATATGTTTGGACAGGCAAAAGAGATTTTCCTGGAATGACCACCTGTCTCGGTGCACCTGACCTCTCCACTTTCAGTTTTCTTTGAGTTTATCTGCATAAAAGGCATGATGACCCCCAAGCAGTTGTGGGTCTGGGTGCTCCTTTTATGCACCCCATTCTTCCCATTTCTGTTTGTATAAAGAAATTATTTATAAAAAGTACACTCAATTCCTTACGCATATTTGCACCAGTTTTCTTTAGTTAATCAGAATTTCCAGAGAGAGTATACCATCCAGTGAGTTGTTGGCCAGGGAGGTCCCTGATGTCCCAAACCGTTACAAGCCATTTCTAAGGTTCTTGGTTTCCCACCAGAAATAGATGGTAAGACCCTATTGCTGAAGACTCCACATGCTTGTGCTGCAAGGCCACTGAGAAATCAAGCTGGAGTGGAGCTGAAAACCTCCTCCCTGTAGACCAGCTGACAGAAAGCTGGAAAAAGCTGCACTGCATGCTGCCCTATGGGAGAGTGAAGTCATCAACAGTGGATGCTACAAGCTTTAAGTGTGGACAGCCAGGCAAAATGACCCCATGGGTGTAATAGTGGCATGTCTGTTATAGGGGAAACCAACTGCTCTCTAGTTGGACTGGAGGCCTGTTCCACTAGAGGGAGCACATGAGTAGTACTGAAAACCTAGCCAAAAACCTGTGAGTCCTAGGAGTGTAATGCCTGCAATTGTCTGGCTAAATGCATATATTATGCTCACCAAACCACCCTGTATGCACTTTTCTTAATGTTCAGACCTATATAGTAATGCTACTCTCACTTCTGGTTAGAAGCTAGACTGGCCAGCAAGCCCCCATGGTTCCCACTGTTTCTAACTCTCAAGCACTGGGATTATAGGGCATGCCATCATGCCCAGCCTTTATTTTTTCACATGGGCTCAGGAGATCAAACTTAGATCCTTGCAAGCACTGAACCAACTGAGCTATCTTCCCAAACCCATGGGTTGATTCTTGATAATTTTTATCAATGGAATTTTTTTTTTGAGGCAAACCCAAAAGACTGGACTTTTTATGAGAGAGAGCAACAAATAGAGAGAGAGAGAATTGGCATGCCAAGGCCTCCAGCCACTATAATCGAACTCCAGACACATGTGCCACCTTGTGCATATATGGGACCTTGCTCATGCATCACCCTGTGCATCTGGCTTACATGGGATCTGGGGAGTCGAACATGAGTTTTAGGCTTTGCTGCTAAGCTGTGTCTCCAGCTCATCAATGGAACTTTTTGTTTATTTATTTATTTATATATTTATATACTTATTTGAGAGTGACAGAGGGAGAAAGAGGCAGATAGAGATAGAGAGAGGGCACACCAGGGTCTCCAGCCACTGCAAACAAATTCCAAACATGTGTGCCCCCTTGTGCATCTGGCTAATGTGAGTTCTGGGGAATCAAGCCTTGGACCGGGGTCCTTAGGCTTCACAGGCAAGCGCTTAACCACTAAGCCATCTCTCCAACCCTCAATGGAATTTTTAATGGAGGGCAGAAACATTTGCTTCAGCAAACATGCTGAGAAAGTTATATATCCATACTTAAGAAGATAATCTCAGATTTCACATGCTCTACAAAATAATTACTTAAAATAGGTAGGAAATGTAAGCATGAAAGCTGGAAGGTAAAACTTTAAGATGAAAATGGGCTAAGAGGCTGGAGAGATGTCTCAGCAGTTAAGATGGTTTCCTGCAATGCCAAAGGATCCAGGTTCCATTCCCCAGGACCCACGTAAAGCCTGATGCACAGGATGGCACATGTGTCTGGAGTTTGTTTGTAGAGGCTAGAGACCCTGGCATGCCCCCTCTCCTTCTCCTCTCTCTCTCAAATAAATAAGTAAATAAATAAAATATTAAAAAATAAAAAGGATGGCTGGGAGTGGTGGTGCACGCCTTTAATGCCAGCACTCGGGAGGCAGAGGTAGAAGTATCACCATGAGTTCAAGGCCACCCTGAGACTACAGAGTGAATTCCAGGTCAGCCTGAGCTATAGTGAGACCCTATCTCAAAAAACCAAAAAATTAAAAAAAATAAAATTTTTTTAAATGATGAAAACAGGATAAAATAAAGCTGAAAACATTATGCATGAAAAGAAAAAGAGGTGACAATTCAGACTTCACAAAAATTTGATTTAGTACTTCCAAAAGCATTAGAAGAATAAAAAGACAAGGCACAGACAAAAGGGAAGCTTCCTTGCTGTGTGTTTATGTGTGTGTGATGGATGTATATGTATTTCTTGTGTGCAGAAGCCGATGTACACACACATGAACATGTGCACTTACGTGTGCAGGCGAGACATCAAGATCACGTGCCTCCCTTAATTACTCTGTCCCCTGTTATTGTAAGAGCTTCGCATTGGTTTGGCTACACTAGCCACTGAGCCCCAGGACCTGACTCACTGTCTGCCCTTCCAGCCCTGGGAGCACAGCTATTGCACCCTCATACCCAGCATTTTTTGTGGGTGCTGGGGATCTGACCTCAGATTTTTATGCTTTCCATAGAGCCATCTGCTCAGCACCTTGAAGAAAATATTTTAATGCTGTGTGTTTGATAAAAGACCTACATTCAGAATATAGGAAACACTCACAATTCAATTGAAAAAAATAGGGAAATAAAGAAGATAGAAAGAAACATTTTAACAAAGAAAGTGAATAGCTAGCAAGCCCAAGAGAATGGTGGGCCACATCATCAGTCAGGAGGGAGTGTGAATCTGGACATTGAGAGCTATGGTACCATATCCACTAAAATGACTACTATGGAAAAAAAAAAAAAAAACCCTAGCCAGGTATGGTGGCACACACCTTTAATCCCAGCACTCAGAAGGCAGAGGTAGGAGGATCATCATGAGTTCAAGGCCACCCTGAGACTACAGAGTGAATTCCAAGTCCGCCTGAGCTACCTTAAAAAATGAAACAAAAATCCTGGTAATAGTAAATGGTCTTTGGGGTATAGAAAATAGGAATCTTCACAAACTGCTGATAAGAAATTTAAAGTGACATCGATGCTGTGCAAAAAGTCTCACAGACTCAGAAACATGAAGTGTAAATTTTTCACATGACCCAGAAATTTTCTAGTCTTAGATACCCACCCAAGAGAAATAATGTGTGTGCACACCAAGATTTAAGCAGAAGTATACACAGCACCAGCATCCAGTAACCTAAGACTTCTCATCCTCCATGAGTTCAGAAACTGGAAAAACCAAACAAAATACAACATTCATATATAATGGAATACTCAGAAAGAATCGGATCAGTTGCTGACACATGCTACACTAATGAACTACAAAAACACTGAAATTTGAGCAAGTCGACACAAAATAACTACATACTGAATATTTGATACACACATATGTATGTGTACATATGTGTGTGTGTGTGTGTATTAAGGCTACAGAAATAAAAGGAGAGCTAGTGCCTGCCTGATCTAGAGGTAGGAACAGATATTAACTGTAATTGCACATAAGGGATCTTATTGGAATGATGAAACATTCTAAAATTGGATTATTATGATATTACACAACTCAGTTAATCTACCCCCAAAAAAGTCCTAACTTGTTAAAATAGGCGAATTTCATTAGAGATAAATTATGCCTCACTAAATTTGTTAAAAGTCAGCAATTACCAAAGGAAATTCAATGATAGAGATTTGTAAATCTAAACTCTCCATTCCAACTCCAGAATGTTTTCTTGTTGGATCATTCCTAAGAGGAAAAATGGGGAAATGTTTCTGTCACTAAAGGAAATAAGAGGAGGCAAGCATGGTGGTGCATACCTTTATCCCAGCACTGGGGAGGCTGAGGTAGGAGGATCACTGATCAGTTTGGGCTTTAGTGAGACCCTGCCTCAAATAAACAGCAGGAAAGAAGGAAGGCAGGAAAGAGGAAGGGACAGAGAGAGGAAGGAAGGAAAGAAGGAAGGAAGGAGGGAAGGAAGGAAGGAAGGAAGGAAGGAAGGAAGGAAGGAAGGAAGGAAGGAAGGAAGGAAGGAAAGAAGGAAGGAAGGAAGGGAGGGGAAAGAGGGAAGGAAAGGAGGGAGGGAGGGAGGAAGGAAGGAAAGGAAGAAAGGGAAGAAGGAAGGAAGGGAAGGAGAGAGAGAGGGAAGAAAAGATGTTCAAACCAACCAAACTAGTCACTGAAAGGGAAAGCTGAGTTTAGTGTATAGTTTCTTTCTTTTTTTTTTAAATTAATTATTTATTTATTTATTTGAGAGCGACAGACACAGAGAGAAAGACAGATAGAGGGAGAGAGAGAGAATGGGCGCGCCAGGGCTTCTAGCCTCTGCAAACGAACTCCAAACGCGTGCGCCCCCTTGTGCATCTGGCTAACGTGGGACCTGGGGAACCGAGCCTCGAACCGGGGTCCTTAGGCTTCAGAGGCAAGCGCTTAACTGCTAAGCCATCTCTCCAGCCCGTGTATAGTTTCTTTATGTAAGGTATCCCATTGAAACAAAAGTAGATCCCATTTCAGAAAGAACTGGTCCTGGGCTTGAGAGACGGATCAGAGGTTGAGGTGCTTGCTACAAAGCCTAAGAACAGGGGTTTGAGTCCCCAGCACCCACGTAAAAAATGGGTACACAAGGCGGCCCACGCATCTGGACTCCATTTTCAGTGGCTGGAGGCCCTGGCATGCCCATCCACTTGGTCTGTCTCACTTTTCTCTCTCTTTGCTTGCAAATAAATACAAATAAAAAATATTAAGAAAGAAAACCTGGTCATAAAACAGACCTTTTGATAACAGAAGTTAGGAAAGTCATCCAAGAGAGGGTACCCAAAAGATCCTTTCCAAACAAAAGAGAAAGAAAAGGAACGGAAGAGAGAAGAAATGGAGGGGAGGGGAGGAGGGGAATCAAAATGAAAAGCAAAGATGATGGGATAAAGTGTTTGAGCTTTGCAGAACCTCAAGCTGAGCTCTAAAATCTAAAAATCCCACCAAGATGGTGAGCCAGGTTCCCATGATGCAGGTCACTTTCAGGAAGAGCCCTTGGCTCTCTTCTGTAACCACATCCCCCCCCACTTCTTCCCAAACAAGTACGAACCACAGAAATTATGCCACAAGACTCCAAGGAAAAGCCCGTCCAATCCTGAGGGTGGTAAGCTCTGGGATCCACTTCAGTGGTCAAATGCCTGACCCTAGATAGTCAGGATTTTAATGAACCTCTCCCTGCCTCAGGGACTCCCCATCCTGGGTCCAAAGTGACCTTTCCATGATGCTTTGCCATGTGGTACAAATAAAGTCTTCCCTGGGTGGTATTATCTCCAACGCTTCCTGCTTCTGACAATCGAGCTTCCTGTCAGCACAAAACAAAAAGGCAAACTGTGAGACTTTAGGAGTTGGGTGTACAAACCCCTAACCTATAGCTACTTCTGCCAAAGGCTAGCCCCCAAATGACAAGTGAGATACAGCTAGAGTCAGTTTCTAGTCAATGTCACTTTCTTTCCTGTCTGGTAGGTTTCAAGTCAGGTAGGACTTGGCAGAAGAATGAAAATGGCCAGGTGACATTGGCTCTGGATCCCTTTCTCAGAACTGGGGGGTGGGGGTGGGGGGTGGGGGTGGGTCTCTTCTTTGCCAGGTAGGAAAAAGAGCGTGAGAAGCAAATCTCTCGCTGACACAAGAGGGTTTCTGGTAATTGTACATTTTACCTGCAAAAGCTCTGCCCATCACACACACACACACACACAGGGTGGCTTGTTTCTTTACAGACTCGGCGATGCCTCGGGATTGGCTGGCGTGCTTGGCCAGGACGAAGCTCTGAGCCTGGAAAAGGGCTTGCCAGGTCCTGCTAAGGTTCAGGCGAGTCAAGAAGCCATGGAATTCCAGCTCTGGGCCCGGTTCAAGTCCAGCGGACGGTTTTGTACTTGCAGCTGACTTGCTTTTCTGTATTTTGATTTCTCATTCACACAGAAAGCTCGCTGTTTGGCAGCCCTGGAACGCCCTTGCTGGAGTTGAACGTTCCAGTACATTCTGCCTAATGACGGAGCTGTGCTTTGCCAGGAAGGGACTTTTTTTATTTTTTTAACGCTTTCCTTCTAGAACTGGGTAGAACTATCCGGGTACAAACCTCAGCTAGTTCAAACAAAGGGCCTGCCATGGCAAAGGGAGAGAAAGGCTGCTATAAATACTTTTATAGGCTACAGAGGTAATTTACAACCCTCTTTATTAATCCTATAAAAAGCACAGCTGAACGCCTTTAAGTTACATGCATACAGATGTCTAATTAAGTACACAGTTAAAAGTCTTGACCCAGCACAATCCTGACCATTAAAGCAAGAAGTCTTGAATTCCCCTCTGGGCAAAAGTTTTTTGGATGAATTCGGAGGCAGCAGAGGGTGGGAGCCGGGTGGAGTGGGGGAGTTAGCATTGGGAACCATAGGAGACAGAGAGCCGAGGGAAACTTATTGACTGCTGGTTCATGGTTATCTATTCTTCACCACGGGGACTCAGGACAAGACCACCAACCATGCTGGCCCCGGACTGCCAAGGGCCATTTCTTCTGACCCCTCTGAGTGCGAAGTCAAGTGCCCTGATGTAGGAAGAAAAACAGAAGGTAATGCTGAATGGCAGAGAACTTCACAGTTTTCTCATCCACCCATGGCCCCCCAGCCCGGCCCTTGGTTTGCATACTCAGAAACGAGCTGTGGTTTCTCTGATCACAAGACCACTTGAGGGTGTAGCCAGGACAAGGACCCAGAAGTGACCTGCAGAATGAGCCGTGTTGCCGGGAGACACACACGTTTCGGTGGGAGAGAGGGAGGATGAGGGAAAGACAAGGAAGGTAAGATGTGATTCCAAAACTCAAAAGGTTTGCCAGACCATTTATCAGAAACATCAAAAGGCCCTTTCTATTTGCAGCTTCTTGGAAGGGATTGGAAGACGAGGGAGTGGCCTTTCCCATCAGGGGACAAGCAGCAACAATGCTTCCGTCAGTTCCATGGGATTTTCTTTTGTTGGGTATCCCCCCCCACACAACACCCTCACAAAGTCTGGCTGTGTCGAAACAATTTCAGAAGCTCCCGGATCAGGCTGTGAGCACACGCACCGTGTGAGGACGTAGGTCTCTGGGTTTGGAGGCTCAGGTAGCCTGCTGGAGGAGCTGCGTGAGGCAGGTGGCCAGCAACATCAAGTTCCCCCCCACACCCCTACACCGGCCACACAGGAAATGAACAGTGAACGTCTCTACCTGGTTCTGCTTTGCTTGAGGACTCTAGGGCCATTTGCTTGGTGCCAAAATGCTATATAGGCTAGCTGGCTATTGCCTCTACATGGGAACATTGCTTACAATGTCTCATGCACCTTTTGCCAGCTAACTCAGATTCATTATTCAACTTTTAGCTCAGATGACACTTGTAATGACTTCAATGTTTCCCAAAGCCAACAACCAAGGGCTCTCACACCTGCTCTCAGGGGAGTGTGGCGGAGACCCAAGGACACTCTTGCCACCACATTCAGCAGGCCCTCTAGTTTTTCTGCTAAATGCGGACCTCACCTGCTAGAGGTGTGACTGAGGAAGACAGGAACCTTGGTGCCTGACATAAAGCCATGCTTATGCAACCCACATATACTTGTTGGAAGCCCAAGTGCCCTCCCATATCTGAAAACATCTAGACAGGAGGACGAGGAAGGAAATGGTCCGCTTGCATCTAGTTTCTAAGGTGACCAGGGATGTCAAGGTCACCGCCCCCGCCCCGCCGTACCTCCACACCGTCCTAATAAGGAATATAACAACAGTGAACCTGTTTTGATTTAGAACTACCTGGTTTGCTTGAGGACTCTAGGGTCATTTTGCTTAGCTCCAAAATTACATGAGGATTGGTTTTTGGTTTGCCAGAGCTACCCTAAACTACCAGAGGGACTTAAAAAGAACCAACATTGATGCTCTCACATCTCTGAAAGACAGAAGGTCAAAATCAAGACACCAGCAAGGTTGGCTGCTCCTAAGGGTCGCGAGAGTGACTGTTCGCGTAGGCAATTGCTTTGGTTTGTAGAGGGCTGTCTGGGTGTACATACAGCATTCTCTCTGTCTGTTTCTTTCTCTCCAAACTTCCCCCATTTACATAAGAACACCAGCCATAATAGATTAGGGTGCATCCAAATGACCTCGGTTTAGCTTGATTAGTGCTGCAGACACCTTATTTCCCAAAGGTCAAATTCCTTAGGTATGGGGAGTTCAGACTTCAGCATATATTAGTATTCAATGCATAAAAGGAGTAGCAGAGATCACTGCAAATAGGTAGCCATTTATAAAGCTAAAAGTGGGCTGGAGAGATGGCTTAGTGGTTAAGGCACTTGCAGCAAAGCCAAAGGACCCAGGTTCAATTCCCATGAAAAGCCAGATACACAGGTGGTGCATGCATCTAGAGTTCGTTTGCAGTGGCTAGAGCCCCTGTGTACCTCAATCTCTCTCTCTTTCTATATCTTCTTCTCTCTCTCTCTTTCAAATAAATAAATAATTAGAAAAAGCTAAAAGTGGACTAAAGAGATGGCCCAGCAGTTGAGGCATTTGCTTGTCAACACTGATTGCCTGGGTTTGATTTTCCCAGGACCCACATAAACTCAGATGAACAGTAGCACATGCATCTAGAGTTTGTTTGCTATAGAAGGAGGCCCTGGTGCACCCATTCTCTCTCTCTCTCTTTCCTTGCAAATAAATAAAACTATTTTTAAAAATGTTAACAGGCACCATCCCTGAAAGTTTCATCTTCTTGTGGGTAACTTCTCCTAGGACTTAGAAAGCCAGGTGATGTAGCTGACTCTAGGGGAAAAAAAATAATAAGTTTCTCAAAATTGAGAGACTTAGAATTTTCAGGAACGCCCACCAGAACATTCTGTCAGGACAAATAAAAGGTCTTAGAAAAAAAAAAATCCATGATTTACAGAAGCCCCCACCTACCCCCACCCGCCACTGCCGAGCATCGTCAGCGAATTATCCCTTTTGTCCCCATCAGTCACTCCTTATGGCCATGACAGGAAGCAAAGCAAACCCGTTTTCCTGGGGAGTTATGGGGGTTTTCATCTGCTGCTCTAAACTCAAAACTATGATTCCCAGAATAACTGTGAAACTGGAATTCCAGCTATAAACCGGTGAGTAAGTAGCATTGGGGTCACTTAGAGCTGAACCGGGCCGCCGCTTGCTGATTCAGTGCTTCTTCCAGGAGTCTCTTTGGTCCTCCGGCAAGCTACTAAGGTCCACCCTCTCTCTGCTTGGCTGGGTTTCAATCTGCGTCGGTTTCACAGCTAGTGATTGTGTTCGTTATTTTTCTTGTTTTTGCAGCAAAACCACCAGACAGAAGCAACTTAAGGGAGGAAAGATTTTTGGGAGGGCATGTCACCATGGCAAAGGAGGCATGGCATAGTTTCCCAATGGTGGCAGGAGCTCATCAAATGACAGTTGGATAAAGAAGCAAAGAGCAAGGTGCTGGCGAGATGGCTCAGCCATTAAGGCGCTTGCCTGTAAAACCTAAGGACCCAGGTTCGATTCCCCAGTACCAACCTAAAGCCAGATGCACAAGGTGAGGTGAGCGTAAGGTCGCACATGCCCATGAGGTGGCACAAATGTCTTAAGTTCAGTTTCAGTGGCTGAGGCCCTGGCATGTCAATTCATTGTCTCTCTCTCTCTCTCCCCCTCTGTTTTCTCTGTTCATCTGGAGGTCATTTGCAGTGGTTAGAAGTTCTGGCACTCCCTTCCCCTACCTCTTCCTTTCACCCTCAAATAATAAATAAATAAAAGCAAAGGGCAGGTTGGAACCAGAGGTGGACATAACCTTCAAGGCCTACAGCAATCTGCTAACTTCAGCCCACACCCCAAAGGTCCCATGACCTCCCAAGACAGTTGTCACCAGCTGAAACCAAGTGAGTTTGTGGGAAGCATTCCACATTTAAGTCATAATAGTGACATTGAGAAGTTTTTTGCACACTTGCCAGGCAGTTTTATTTCTTTGTTTGCAAGAACTCTTTATTATAGAGGAAAGTAGCTTTTCAAAAATATAAAATTTATTTGGGCCGCAGAGATAGCTTTGTGGTTAAGGCACTTGCCTGCAAAGCCAAAAAGACCCAGGTTTAATTCCCCAGGACCCACATAAAGCCAGATGCACAAGGTGATACATGCATCTGGAGTTTGTTTCCAGTGGCTGGAGGCCCTGGCTCACCTATTCTCTCCCTCTCTCTCTCTCTCTCTCTCTCTCTCTCTCTCTCTCTCTCTCTCTCTCCACCTCGTCCTCTCTCTCTTTCAACTCAATAAATAAAAATTTAAGAAGTAGATATTTTCTTTATATTTGTTTATTTGAGAGAGAGAGAGAGAAAGAGAAAGCGAGTGGGCATGTCAGGGTCTCCAGCCACCGCAAACAAACTCCGGACACATGCACCACCTTAGGCATCTAGCTTACATGGGTCCAGGGGTATTGAACCTGGGTCATTGAGTTTTGCAGCCAAGGGACTTAATCTCTGATCCATCTCTCCATCCCCTGAAAATCAGTTTTTAATTTGGCCCATATTTTTTCCCCCTTCAAGTTGGCAAGTATCAACTTTATGATGAGTTTTTCCCTTTGCAAAACCCAAACCCTTGTGCAGCCAAGTAATAAATCATTTGCTTTTACCTGTCACCTCCTTACAGGTGTTCTCTCTGGATCCTTGCTGATTCCTGGGTGGCATCTTTTGTCTCTTGCCTCCGATAGCAGAAGTTGCTCGTTTCTGACAGGTTCAGGTAACTGCCCAGGCTTCTTAAGTGACAGGCTTTATTTTTGCAAGAATATCTGCCATGCCCTGGATAAGACACGTAATGGCATCAAATGCCGTTTCTATCATCATGTTTGTCATATTTTATACGCTTGTCTGAGTATTCTTCTGTATTTCTCGCCAGACCTATTTCCACTGAGACAAAGACTTGTTCCTTCATGATAATTACACCATGGCTGGCAAACGCCAGATTACATATATTATAATATATATCCATATTATATATATGTTATGTATTATATATATATATCTCCAAAGTCCACCTTCCTTTTAAATTTATTTATTTGCAAGCAGAGAAAGACAGAAAGAAGGGAGAAGAGACAGAGAAAGAAAGATAAAATGGGCACACAAGAGCCTCTAGCCACTGCAAACAAACTCCAGATGCATGTGCCACTTTGTCCCTCTGGCTTTATGTGGGTCATGGGGAATTGAACCCAGTTCCTTAGGCTTGGCAGACAAGCACCTTAAGGGCTGAGCCATCTCTCCAACCTAAACAAGAGACATTTAATAAATGTTCTCTTGAGGGATAGTCTGTCCCTCTTAGGAATTCCTTACCATGCTAGTATCAATATGAAGTGCCCACCCGCCCACAAAGGCTGGTGTGTTGATGCCTTGGGCCTCATCTTGTGGCGCTGTGAAAAGACAACTGTGTCAGCATGGTTGGGATTTCATCAACGGAGTCATCTGTCACTGAGTTCACACTGAATGAGCTACTAAGAGTCCGGGATGCCCTGAAGGAAGTGGAAGCCGTGACTCTGAAGCGGACATGCGGCCCCTGGCCTCTCCACGCTCTCTGCTTCCTGACCACCAGGAGGTGAGCAATCCTCTACTCTGCGAGGCCCTTCCTTCCTTCCCCCACTGTGTTCTGCCTTACCACTGCCAAGAAGCAACGGAACCAGCTGACCATGAACTGAACCCTCAGAAACCACATCTCCTAACAAATCCTCCCACCTTAGGGGTTTTGTCACAGTGATGGGCCCCCGCATGCTACATTCTCCGGGGCTATTGCGACTCCAGCGTCTGGTCGCATCATCTCACCAGTCCTGTGACCTGAAGGTAGACCAGTGCGACCTCACCTCAGAAAACGCTCTTAACATCCAAAAGGAACTGCGAACAGAACTCACGACTAAAATCCCATCCCCAAGCTTATCCTGTTTCCTGATGAGGCTAAACAAGATGGGGTGACTTTCTTACCCCTATCTTTGCCTTTCATTCCTTCTTGGAATCACGGTCAACAAAGTTACATCCTTGGCGGTCTCCATTGGATGTAACTGTTCATAATGGGACAAAACTTGGCCTGTATTGAGAAAAGCATGTTATAAAAATTAATAAGGGATGGAGACCTAGTTTAGCAGTTAAGGCTCTTGTCTGCAAAGCCTAAGGACCCATGTCTGACTCTCCAGATCCCATGTAAACCAGACACACAAAGGTGAGGCAAGCGCAAGGTCGCACATGCCCATGAGGTGGTGAACGCCTCTGGAGTTTGATTGCAATGGCTGAGGCCCTGGCATGCCAGTTCCCTCTCTCTCCCACTCCATTCTCTCTAAAAAAATAAAAACAAAAAACCAAGGGCTGGAGAGATGGCTTAGCAGTTAAGGCATTTGTCTGCAAAGCCAAAGGACCCAGGTTCGATTCCTCAGGACCCATGTCAGCCAGATGCACAAGGGGGCACACGTGTCTGGAGTTCATTTGCAGTGGCTAGAGGCCCTGACGTGCCCATTCTCTCTCTCTCTAGCTCTCCCTCTTTCTCCCTCTTTCTCTGTCAAGTAAATAAATAACAAAGAACAAAAAGCAATAGCTTCTTAGTGTGGCCATTAAATCAAATAACATCCTTTCATCTTGTGGCCCCAAAGTGGCCCCCACACTTGTTATTCTCTTCTCCACCTTGCAGTGCTGAGAAAAGACAAGACGCATTCTTGTTGTGGTCCCGAAACCCAGGAAACCAAACGCCATCATCTTGTCCAAGGAAAAGAAGGTGCATCTGCATTTTTAGTCACCTCTGCAAAGCTGAGCGGCTGTTCAGAAGCCGGGCAGGCGTTGCAAAGGCTGAGAAGGATGTGGGACGCATCTGTCGAAGCCAGCTCCAGTTTTCTCTTGTATGTGTTCTGAACGTGACTCATTTCATCAACAATCCAGCTGCCGTAGGATGCAGCCCTGTCAGATTTGACGGATGGCTGTGTGTCTCTGGATCTCCTGCAGTTGGGAAGACAGGCTTTGGGGCCAAAGCAACCTTATCAAATCCATCTTGAGTCAGTATGAAACGCGAGAAGCCTTCCGACCAGTGGTAAAGATAAGGCCAAGCGCTCTGGATTCTAGGCCTCTGGACCTGTTCCACATGTTGACCTCTGCCTGCCTTTTTGGCTGAAGCGTCACATTTGGCCCGTGCTGGGCTGGCTGCTTTACAAGAACCATGGGGAGGCCACTCTTCCTTACAACAGGCAAAAATGGTATCAGTTGGTCCCCAAATAGGAAAGGCTAGATGGGACCATGAGTCTAGGATCATGATTATAAAGAATGGTTTCTGGGAAACGTGAGCTTGAGGAATAAAATCAGGGTGTTCAATAATGACCCGTCCCTTGCCTCGCAGGGTCTAGCTACATCCCTCTTACAGCAAACACTTCCTGTACAGGCTATCTGGACGTCCCAAGGGAAGACAGCCAAAATGAGTCCCTCCAGGATATTGATAGATGATGGGTAAGGCCAGGTTGTTAGCATCTCTCCCTCTCTGTCCCCAGTTCAAGCCAAAAGAGCTCTGGGCTTTGATCTGCTGTGGTCTCTCAACTCCTCAAATGCCTGTGTTCTCAACAGAGAAAGCACTAATTTACATGTATGTATGTATGTATGTATTTATTTATTTATTTAGTTTTGTTTTTTTGAGGTAGGGTCTCACTCTAGCCCAGGCTGACCTGGAATTCACTAGGGAGTCTCAGGGTGGCCTCGAACTCACAGCGATCCTCCTACCTCTGCCTCCCCGGTGCTGGGATTAAAGGCATGCGCCACCACGCCCGGCTATTTTTATTTTTGATTATTGACAACTTGTATAATCATAGGCAATAAACCATGATAATTCCCTCCCGCTCACCTTCCTCTCTACACTCCACCATATCCCCGTCCCCTCTCAAATGTTCTCTCTTTTATCTATATATCTATATCTATATTGTTTTCTCGAAGTAAGGTCTCACTCTAGCTCAGGCTGACCTTGAATTCACTCTGTAATCTCAGGGTGGCCTCAAACTCATGGTGACCCTCCTACCTCTGCCTCCCAAGTGCTGGGATTAAAAGGCGTGCACCACCATGCCTGGCTCTTTTATCTATTTTGATGTGATCATCTTTTTTTCCTATTACAATGCTCTTGCGTAGGTAGGAAGGCACTCCTTTTTGACAGAGAGAATGTGGTTGGAGGAATTCGATTAAAAAGTCTTCTTGGGCTGGAGAGATGGCGTAGTGGTTAAGCGCTTGCCTGTGAAGCCTAAGGACCCCGGTTCGAGGCTCGGTTCCCCAGGTCCCACGTTAGCCAGATGCACAAGGGGGCGCACGCGTCTGGAGTTCGTTTGCAGAGGCTGGAGGCCCTGGCGCGCCCATTCTCTCTCTCTGCCTCTATCTGTCTTTCTCTCTGTGTCTGTCACTCTCAAATAAATAAATAAAAAATAAATAAATAAAAAAGTCTTCTTGGCAAACACGAGGGATCTCTCAGCCCTCCGGGCCTCTGAAAACCCCACCACCAGACATCTCTTTGTGTTAAGACACAGAGGCATCTGTGAGTGTGCCACCATAAAAGGGTCACCTCCGGTCATCATCTGCTGGACACGTGTTTTGAACCATCGGGAGTGTAAGGAACAGAGAGATGAGCTTTAACACAGGTTCGGGACCGCGATCTGGGAGAAGCAGCAAATCGTGGGATGATGCTGGCTTTGCACAAACATCTCGACTCTCCAGCTGTTGCCGTGTGGTGCCCCCACCCCCCCCCCAGCTGACCTTGCCTCTCTCTGGCCCCCTGTGGGCCAGGGCACCTCTCCCCCGGTGGCAATGTCTCGCACAGCTCTCGTTCAGCATCACATTCAGGCTATTGGACGTTGACATGGTAACCATGAATCTATTTAGTCTTACACAGTTTGACACGTGCTCGTTTGCAGATGTCTAGCTCATTCTAAGCTGCTTCACAGTACCCACAGACCTGGGGGACCACCACCATGCAGAACCGCTTTATCACGAGTGGCCATTTAAAACCGCGGCCGTATCCTTCTCCTCCCCTCGTTCATGGACAACCACTCCTGTTCTCCTCCACCCCTGGAATTTATCTTGGGAACTTTGTAAGAGCCAAAGGAAGGATGGGCCTCCTTACAATGAGCTCTTCCAGCCTGGATATCCATGACCTGGCAGTGCCTGGCCCTACACAAGACCCTCACAGTAGGAGGAAGTGATGATGACATCAAAAAGCAAAGAGGGCTGAGAGATGGCTTAGTGGTTAAGCAATTGCCTGTCAAGCCTAAGGACCCCGGTTCGAGGCTCGATTCCCCAGGACCCACGTTAGCCAGATGCACGAGGGGGTGCACGCATCTGGAGTTCGTTTGCGGTGGCTGGAGGCCCTGGCGCACCCATTCTCTCTCTCTCTCTCTCTCTCTCTCTCTCTCTCTCTCTCTCAAATCAATAAATAAAAATAAACAAAATTTTTTTAAAAAATGGAGAAACTGATGGAAAGGGGGTGGGGATACAATGGAGAGTGGAATTGGGAAGGGGAACACTGGGGGAGGAAATTACCATGGCTTATTGTCTGTCATTATGGAAAATGTCAATAAAAAATTAAATTAATAAAAGAAACTATCACCAGCAATAACAAATACATGTTTTCAAAAACATTAAAATAAATATAGTAATAAACCATTTTATAAAAACAATTTGGCATCATATGTGTATGTGTGTGATATGTATGTGTGTGTGTGTGTTTGTAGAGTATGATCACAGAGCACATAATCTTTTCAAACTAGCATCCTTGTTCACTCAGCACAATATTATGCCAACTCATGTAGGTTCTTAGGCATGTCCATGTGGTGCTTTGATTCTGGTGTGCCCCATAAACTCAGGTGTTCTGACTGCTAGGTTCCCAGCTGATGGAGATTTGGGAATTAACGCCTCCTGGAGGTGGTGTATTGTTGGGGCCGGGCTTATGGGTGTTATAGCCAGTGTCCCCTTGCCAGTGTTTGGCACACTCTCCTGTTACTATGGTCCACCATATGTTAGCCAGGGAGTGATGTCCACCCTCTGCTCATGCCATCATTTTCCCCTGCCATCGTGGAGCTTCCCCTTGAGCCTGTAAGCCACAATAAACCATTTTTCCCCACAAGCTGCTCTTGGTTGGGTGATTTCTGCCAGCAATGCAACCGTCTGCAACCGTCCATTATCTCATTTTCTTATATTGTTGAGTAATATTCTATGATGTGGAATACCAACTCATTTAGCTGTTCTCTTGAAGGACATTTGGGTTATTTCCATTGCAAATCAAGCTACTGCGAGTATCACTGTGTAGGATTTTATATGAACCTACCTTTTGATTTTCCCAGAATAAAGACGCATGAATACAACTTTCTGGGTCCTTGAGTAATCCATGTTTAGTTTTGTGACAAACCGCCCGAGTCTTTGCAGAGCAATGGGGCTTTTATATTTCCACCAGCAATATTTGAACGATCCCTGACTCTGTATTTAAAATGCTCTTATTGGCGTAAATGTCAAAAATCAATTTCCTTCCACTCATTTCCCCCCAGGCACCCAAAACAACTCCAGCAGAAAAGGCAAGGCTTCGGCCTCTCATGAGCTGCGGGATCCAGGCCGCTGCCTTCCGCAGGACGACCCTTGCCCACTCTCACACTGGGTCGGACGTCGCCTTTCATATATACCCAGTCCTCTGGATTTCTGCCAAGTCAATGCCAGGCCAAACCCCAGGGTGTGGAGGGCTGGCCCACTGCTCATGACTCAGCACCTTACATAAATAGCCCAGCCAGCAACCCGCAACCCCAGCCCCCACGCCAGCACTAGACCTGGCTCTGTCTAGACGTCAGGTACAAGTTGGTCTATGAACAAACCCTACGGGAGGGCAGAGGAGGCATGCCCAACCTGGAGAAGGAACGTGCTGGCAAGCCTGGCTGGCCCTCTTGAGAGTGGCCATAGCACCAGTACTGGGCCATGGCCACTTAAGCCAGACCTCCCCACCATTCCAAGAACACCACAATCATAAGGGTGCTGGCTCCCATTTGCCGACCTTTTAGTATGGTGTTTCATCTTATTTTATTTATTTTTTTTATTTTGTATTTTTTGAGGTAGGGTCTCACTCTAGCTCAGGCTGACCTGGAATGTACTATGGAGTCTCAGGGTGGCCTCGAACTCACGGCGATCCTCCTACCTCTGCCCCCCCCCCCCCAGGGCTGGGATTAAAGGCGTGCACCACTCAGCACGGGCATTTCTATGCTACTCTCCCTTGTGGCCAGGGAGAGGCATCTGGGCCCTGAAACCACACGGGAATTTAAATCCAGGCTGACGTCTCCAAAACCTGTCTGTTCAACTCCCCATTTCTCCATTCCCCGCAATGAAGTGGGATTCGGCTGTCCCTTCAGAAAGAAAGGGACACCATGGGATGGGGCCAAGAGAAGTTGCTGCTCATATCAAAATTATGTCTGTGCTCACAAGGAGGTGGGGGCGGGGCTTACACCCCAAGCAACGGCTTATGGAGCTTGTCCTTAAAACCTGTCGTTCGGGGGAGTTGCATGACAGTGCCCCTATAAACCAGTGCCCCTTGGCAACTTACAAACTCAGCGATGAAAGAAGATAGACAGGGGCTGGAGAGATGGCTTAGCGGTTAAGCGCTTGCCTGTGAAGCCTAAGGACCCCGGTTCGAGGCTCGGTTCCCCAGGTCTCACGTTAGCCAGATGCACAAGGGGGCGCACGCGTCTGGAGTTCGTCTGCAGTGGCTGGAAGCCCTGGCGCGCCCATTCTCTCAATCTCTCTCTCTCTCTCTCTGCCTCTTTCTCTCTCTCTGTCGCTCTCAAATAAATAAAAATAAACAACAAAAAAATTTAAAAAAAAAAAAAAGAAAGAAGATAGACAGAAAGTTTCTGTTAATTCAACACAAAAAGACCTGCCTCAAGGGACATGGAATGTAGGAAGCGTCGGGAGCGGGATGCATGGCCTCGCCGCATGCCACAGCTTGCAAGGACACAGTGTGGCTTCATGTCATCCCACAGCCTCAGAGGCCCGCCTGTCACATACCACTTCCGCTGCAAGCAGGCATTCCGTGGGCCCGAGGATTCTGCCACCCGTGCCCTCTTGCCTTCTGCTGAGTATTCTTGCTGAGAGTGAACGTCTTTCCGGAGCCCCCCCTCCCAAGCCAAACGCTATGCAAGCTATGGGTTAACTTCCGTTCCCCATCCACTGTTAAGCCACGCCTCTCTACTCTTTTTTTTTCATTTTTTTTTAATTTATTTATTTGAGAGCGACAGACACAGAGAGAAAGACAGATAGAGGGAGAGAGAGAGAATGGGCGAGCCAGGGCTTCCAGCCTCTGCAAACGAACTCCAGACGCGTGCGCCCCCTTGTGCATCTGGCTAACGTGGGACCTGGGGAACCGAGCCTCGAACCGGGGTCCTTAGGCTTCACAGGCAAGCGCTTAACTGCTAAGCCATCTCTCCAGCCCCTCTCTACTCTTTATACACCCCGGCTTGCAAAGCTTGCTAAACATCCTATCTTGTTCCAGAGAGGACTGTTGTTAAGATAATTCCCTGTCGGGCTGGGGAAATGGCTTAGCGCTTAAGGAGTTTGCCTGTGAAGCCTCGGGAGCCAGGTTCAATTCCCCAGGACCCACGTAAGCCAGATGCTCGGGGGGGGGGGGGGCGCTTGTAACTGGAGTTCTTTTGCAATGGCTGAAGGCCCTGGTGTGCCCATTCTCTCTTTCTCTCTATCTGCTTCTTCCTCTGTCTCTCTCTCATAAATAAATAAATTAGTTAATTAAATTAAATATTAAAAAAAAAAGATAATTCCTTGTCTCCTTAACCCAGACTTGTCAAGGGACCTCCTGACACTTAGGAAAACCAAAATCAGCTTGTAGTTGTTGCAATCAACAATCCATCCCTCTCCCAGCCTTCTCCGACACTCACCACACCCACCTCTCCGGGGAATTGAACCTGGGTCATTAAGCTTTACAGACAAGTGCCTTTAACTGCTGAGCCATCTGTCCAGCCCATATGTGTGCATCTTGGACAACATGCTCCAAAGCATGCTCACTTTGACCTCACCTTTCCCCAGCCTTCTTGTCCTTTATCTTCCTCGAATTACCTGCCTAAAACATTTACTTGCTGTAGTCAAAACTCTGCTCAATAGTCTTTGTTAATATAATTTTTAATTTTTTTTAATGTAACATGTATGATGTAGGTCATATGTAACTTAATATAACGCACACACCTCTGTTGACCATAGGTGTGATGTCAGGATGTAGCTTCCCCTACCTGATATCTCCAACTTCTCTCTCTTCCTGCCTCCGCAGCCCAGGAGCAGGAGGGCCATTGCAGCCGCCCAGTTGCCCTTTACACTCTCTATTGTGCATGAGGATCTCAGCCTTGCGTGATCAGCCACTGCTTTGCTTTGATTTGTGGTTGAAAAGTATCAACACTGAAGATGTATAGAGCACAACAGCTCAGGAGGCAAAGGAGATGCCAGTGAGACCAAAGCTGGCAGTGTCTGGACCCGCAGTGCAGGCTGTAAACGCGCACTAATTGCTTAGATCCACGTGTGTGTGTGTGTGTGTGTGTGTGTGTGTGTGTGTACTTTAGATAGCCATTTCATTCATTTCATTTTAAAACTTCCCAAAGTTTTTTTAAATTTTTTTTGTTTATTTATTTATTTGAGAGAGACAAAGAGAGAAAGAGGCAGAGAGAGAGAGAGAGAGAGAATGGGCACGCCAGGGCCTCCAGCCACTGCAAACGAACTCCAGACATGTGCGCCCCCTTGTGCATCTGGCTAACGTGGGTCCTGGGGAATCAAGCCTTGAACCAGGGTCCTCAGGTTTCATAGGCAAGTGCTTAGCCGCTAAGCCATCTCTCCAGCCCCCCAAAGTATTTTTAAATAGTTGACAGGTAGAAAAACAGACATTACTCCATTTAGGCTGCCATAAAAAAAAAAAACAAAAAAAACCCGGGCTGGGAAGATGGCTTAGTGGTTAAGCACTTGCCTGTGAAGCCTAAGGGCCTGTTTCCTATATAGCCATGGTTTTGCTTAGAGGAAAAGAAACAGGAAGGATGTAGAGCATCTTATATAGGAATGCCAGTCTTGCTCACAAACACTACACCCTCATGAACTAATTACCACCCATACCATCACCTCCTT
The DNA here is from genome assembly GCF_020740685.1 of Jaculus jaculus. NCBI lineage: Eukaryota > Metazoa > Chordata > Mammalia > Rodentia > Dipodidae > Jaculus > Jaculus jaculus. The sequence goes on from NC_059121.1 coordinate 4,039,614, forward strand.
AGCTAACTGGAATGATAATTTCAACATCGGAATCTGGATTAGGGCTGGCAAGACGGCACAGTGGCTAAAATGCTCGCCTTCACAGTTTTACTCCTGTTCTTTCCACTTTTTACTAGTAACTCATATAATTTTGCCACGTCAAAGGTTGGTAGTGGGGCGTGGTGGCGCATGCCTTGAATCCCAGCACTCGGGAGGCACAGGCAGGAGGATCTCAGTGAGTTCGAGGCCACCCTGGGACTGCATGGTAAATTCCAGGTCAGCCCGAGCTAGGGTGAGACCCTGCCTTGTAAATCAAACAACGACAAAAGGCTTGTGAGAAGTTAATTCTTCATAAGATAACATCTTTATGGTCATTTCATTAGAAAAATAATAGAACTTCCAAAAGATTAAAATAACACTTGGACAGAATAGTCCATCTAGAAAAAAAGAAAAATGCAAAATAGAATTCACACCCAAATTTCATGCCCTAAACTTTTACCAACTACACTATAAGGGTTTCTTATCGCCGCTGATCTGGTTTCTAATCATCATCCAACTGTGAAAGTAATGTTTCAAATAACATTTTAAATTTTGGAAAATAATTTTTATTTATTAGAGAAAAGTTAGAAAAGCTCTAAAAAAGAGAATATTTCTATAGTTAAATCACAAAGGGACTATAATTTTTTTAATTTATTTTTTGGGGGTTTTTTTTGGGTGGGGTTTCAAGGTAGGGTCTCACTCTAGCCCAGGCTGACCTGGAATTCACTATGTAGCCTCAGGGTGGCCTCAAACTACCTCTGTCTCCCAAGTGCTGGAATTAAAGGCATGCACCACTACACCCAACCTGTAAATATTTTTATATTCTCTATATCATACTTATAGTTGATTTATATTGTGGTTAAACTGAACTTTTTTGTAACTTGACATTTTGAGTTTAATAGAGTTGTTAAAATATTTTCACGTGCATTAAGTTATTTACACAAAGTCATTTTTATAGTTATATAGCACGCGATTATGCTGATATACAAATTTATTTCATTAATTCTGTGCTATCAGTTATTTAGATCAAAATATTTCCTTAGTGCTGGGCATTGGGGCGCACGCCTTTAATCCCAGCACTTTGGGAGGCAGAGGTAGGAGGACTCTCAGGAGTTCGAGGCCACCCTGAGACTACATAGTGAATTCCAGGTCAACCTGGGTAGAGGAAGGCCCTACCTTGAAAAACCAAAAAAGAAGTTTCCTTGTTTATGTTTAAATTTTTATTATAATTGATTCTTTAATGAATATTTTATACATACCTGGTTTTTATTCTAGATAAATCTCTCAAGGATTTTCAATAGAAAAGTTTAAGCATAAAACTAAACATTTCAACTCCCCCGCCCCGCCTTCCGCAAAATATCTTTCTAAGAGATTGCTCTAATTTAAACCCCAACCAGTAGTTTCTAATACGGCCCGTTGCCATACTTTCCTGCTAATGCTCTGTACTAACTGTCACAATTTTTATTTCTAGTTGTTTTCTTTTCCTTTTAATAGTTCTCATTTGCTTTATTTTAAAGCCATAAGCAGAGGGAATGTTGGCTCCCTCCCATGAAGCAGTAACTTGTGACCTTTGGATTCCCACTCCCGTAACTCAAAGGCGGCCAAAAAACTGGGCAAAACACAGAAAATGTCTTTCTTTTTTTTTTTTTTTTTTTTTTTTTCCTTTTTCCCAGCACTGGACAATGAGTAGAGCAAGACCTATGATCCCTGGGAGGGATCCCCTAACCCCAAAGCAGGAAGGGGGCACCCATGTAGAGCTTGGCAGCCTCCCCGCACTGAGGAGGGATGGAGGCTCAGAAAGGCTGAGACAGCTGCAGATTGCAAGGCAGCGTGCCAGGGAGGGCGGGGCTACCCAGTGGAGGAACTCTAGAAATGCGCAGGGCATCCCACCCAGCTGGGTCCCTGTTACACATGCTTAAGTGAACTCCCCAAATCCAAACGCACACTGGGCCAATAGACAGTCAATATGCTATCCCCCAGAATAGAAAGACGTCCTTTGAAGACCTAGGCATTCAGTACAGACTCAAGAAAAGCCACGCCTGAGCAGCGTAAGTAAAACGGCCCTATAAAAAGGCTACTCCACACCGAACCTTAAAGCGCATATAGAAAACATCAACACCTTAGAGCAAACACTGAAATCCAAATGCTTAACAACATAACATTCCTAGCACCCATTTTTAAATAAGTTCTTTATATTTTCACTTGAGAGAAAGAGAGACAGAGACAGAGAGAGAGAGAGCTCAGAGAGGGAGGGAGGGAGAGAGGAAGGGAGGGAGAAAGACAATATGGGCGCACCAGGGTTTCTAACCACTGCAAATGAACAACAGACACACATGCCACCTTGTGCACCTAGCTTTACATAGGTACTGGAGAATCAAACCCAGATAGTTAGGCTTTACAGGCAAGCTCCTCAGCTGCTGAGCCAGTTCTCCAGCCCTAATATACATTTTAAAAATATTTTATTTATTTGAGAGAAAGAGAGAGAGAGAGGGAGAAATGGGTAGAAAGAGAGAATGGGTTTCACAGGGTCCCAATAGCCATTTTGAGAACATTGCTTGAGGACTGGGAAGATGGCTTAGCCAGTTAAAACCCTCATGTCACAAAGATGAGAACTCATGTAAAAAGAAAAGGAAGAAGAAGGAGGAGGAGGAAAAGAAGGAGAAGAAGAAGAAAAGCCAGCCATAGTATTACCCATCTATAATCCTAGCTCCGGGGAGGCAGAGACAGGTAGATCCCTGTCGCCTGTTGACCAGCCAGTGTATCCTATTTGATGAATTCCAGGTCAATGAGAGACCCTGTTTCAAGAAGAATGGTGTATGAGGAACAACAACCAGGGTAGTCCTCTGGTCTCCACATGTGCATACACACATGTACACATACGTGGGTAACACACACACACACACACACACACACACACAAATTGCTTGATATACCAAGCAGCGACATGTAAACCCCAATCATGAGAAATTGCAGTAAATCAAATAGAAGTGGCAGATAATTCTAACCTTAGCACATGTGGCAAAAAGCAGGAATTAAGAAGCTACTATCAAAGCTCAGGAATTTGTAAGGCATAATACTGTTATTTTTAAGGTTGCATAATGAATCTAGAGCTCCCAAGAAACATAACTGAAATTTTTTTTAAAAAAAGCAAGCAATGGACTTAACAGCAGATTCAGCATTGTAGAATGAAAGATCAATGAAATGGAATACATGTTAATATAAATGCTCTTCAGTTAACACGGAGAAGTGATGGTGATTTTGAAAATAGAAAATAGACTGTAAAGAAATTCCTCTGTGATTCAAGCCATGAAATACTTGGTGATAAAGGTAAAGAAAAGGTGGGAGATGCAACCACAATAACATGTCAAACTATCAGACATATAACTGAAACCTTGGACTGAGAAATTAGAGAGGAGTCAGTGGGGGAGGGGGACATTTAAAGAAACAAAGGCTGAAAATATCACAAAGGTTACAAAAAAAATGAAATAAAATAAATGCCTACGCATTCCGATGTCATCAAAGCACCAACCTGGATAAGCACATTACAATGAGGGTACTAACCCACTTCCAAGGTGGCTCTTATGTCTCTTTCCTGCTGGCCTTCATAGTACAGAGGTCCCTCCTTCCTAAAATAGTTCAGACCTATTTGGCCAATTGTCCACTATGTTGTGGACATAATGAAACATGACTTCAAGTCAAAAAGGAAAAAAGGAACACTGCATCTTCTGCTCTTCTTTGAATGACTGGTTCTGTCACTTTTCAAAAATCACCACTTAAGGACTGGAGAGATGGCTTAGCAGCTAAGGCGCTTGCCTGTAAAGCCAAAGGACCCAGGTTTGATTTCCCAGGACCCATGTAAGCAAGATGCGCGAGGCGGCACATGCATCTGGAGTTCGTTTCCAGCAGTTACAGATCCTGGCATGCCCAATCTTTTGATTCACCCTTCCCTTCCTTTCTCTCTCTCTCTCTCTCTGTCAAATAAATAAATAAAAATAAGATATTTATTAAATTGCCACTTAAAAAATGGCAAGACATAAATTCAGAATATACATACCGTGTTTGTGTGTGTAAGTGTGACAAAACAGTGTCTCTACAGTATATTAAGAACCTATGATTCGGGCTGGAGAGATGGCTTAGTGGTTAAGCGCTTGCCTGTGAAGCCTAAGGACCCCAGTTCGAGGCTCAACTCCCCAGGACCCACATTAGCCAGATGCATAAGGGGGCACACGCATCTGGAGTTCGTCTGCAGTGGCTGGAGGCCCTGGCGCACCCATTCTCTCTCTCTCTCTCTCTCTCCCTGCCTCTTTCTCTGTCACTCTCAAATAAATAAATAAAAATAATAAACACAATAAATTTAAAAAAGAACCTATGATTCAATAATAAAAAAGGGTAAAAATGGTGCAAACACTTAACCATTTCACAAAAGAAGGTAGATGAATAGTCAAGGCCAACACAGAAACAAATGTCCATCATTTTTATTATGCTAACGATTATTACAGTGTGCCATTTAAATGGGTGAGTCTTAGGTATACGAGCTACATCTCAGTGATGTGGTATTTGAAAACGAAGTGGATCCGAAAATGCCCGAAGCTTTAGTGGAGGGAAGATAACATTGCAAAGGAGCGAGAGAAAGCTGTTGGAATGATGGACATTTTCTACATTTTTTAAAAATATTTTAATTCATTTATTTGCAAACAAAGAGAGATAGAGAGAAGAGAGCCATGTTCCACTTTGTGCGTCTGGCTTTATGTGGGTACTGGGGAATCAAACTTGGGTTGTCAGGCTTTGTGGGCAAGAGTCTTAACCACTAAGCCATGTTGCCAGCCCCAGTTTTCTACATCTTGATATGCTTCATAGGTGCATGTGGCAGTGAAATTGCATCAGTGGATTGTATGTAAGCAAGAGTACAGGCTTTAGCTGGGCGTGGTGGAGCACAACTTTAATCCCAGCACTTGGGAGGCAGAGGTAGGAGGATTGCCATGAGTTCAAGGCCACCCTGAGATGATGACAGAGTTAATTCCAGGTCAGCCTGGACCAGAGTGAGACCCTACCTCGAAAAACCAAAAAAAAAAAAAAGAGTACAGGCTTTGAAAATGTGTAAACCCAAATGATCCCCACACATCTATTTCCTCTCCCCAAGTGCAGTTAAGGTTACAAGATATTGTATATTCTTCTATACTTACTCTACCCACAGACAAGTAGTTCTCACATAAGCTATTTTCCTTCCTTAAAAGCATATGTCAGCATTGTATACACTCCTGTACATTTTGGCTTTGAAACCACCCAATGTAGTTTGAAGACCATTGTCTTATCAACTTCATTATGATTATTTACATCTGCTCACAATTGGGTGAATGGATGTATATCTTAATCAGTATCATATCAATTCATACTAGTTTTTTCCTTTTTCAAAAAATTCTAGCCTTTCGTTAATATTTATTTATTTACTTGAAAGAATAAAAAAGCAGAGCGAGAGAGAGAATGGGCATGCCAGGGCCCCTAGCCACTTCAAAGAAGGAACTCCAAACACATTCACCACCTTGTGCATGTGGCTTTACATGGGTTCTGGGAAACTGAAACTGGGTCCTTTGGCTTTGCAAGCAAGTGTCTTAACTGCTGAGCCATCTCTCCAGCCTTGATACTTATGTCATTTCAGTTTGATATTAGATACAGTGTCAAAATGAATAGACTTGTAAGTATGTAATGTCACATAACTCTATATCTACCTAGAAGTGACTTTTCCAAATGATGATTTCATTTTGATAAATATATCAAATTTCCTATCATGTGTATCATATAGATTTATGCTACCACAAGCAATTATGGTTTTTATCTTTGACGGTATTATGAATGGAAAGCAATATCTCATTTACTTGAATTCATGTTTCTGTAATTATGAGAATGAGAATCTGCTCACAGTTCCCAGAATTATTGGCATTTCCTCTTTGTGAGATCCAGGGTTTATAACCTTTGTGATTTTTCTCTTATATTCTGAAAACATACGCATTTGTAGCTCTTTCTAGACAAGCCAATTATCCATTACCTCCGTTGTGAATTACACATAATCCCTTAAGTTTTTCATTTGTATTTTGATTTGATACTGAGTTGTACCAAATCTACACATTTTAATTTATTTACTTATTTTTATTTATTAATTTGCAAGCAGAGAGAGGGGAGGGAGATTATGGGCATGCCAGGGTGTAAATGAACTCCAGATCAATGTGTTATTCTATCCATCTGGCTTCATGTGGGTACCGGGATCAGACTAGGGTAGTTAGGCTTTGCAGACAAGCTCCTCAACTGCTGAGCCATTTCTCCAGCCTCCACATTACTAGTTTTTATTTTGATTTTTTGGTTTTTTGAGGTAGGGTCTTACTCCAGCCCAGGCTGAACTAGAATTCACTATGGAGTCTCAGGGTGGCCTCGAACTCACGGTGATCCTCCTACCTCTGCCGACCAAGTGCTGGGATGAAAGTCATGCACCACCATGCTCTGTTCTCCAAATTATATTTAAATGGTCAACTTTATTAGACTTTTCTTTGATGGCCTTTGGATTTGCATTGGGCTTAGCTCTTTGACATCACATGATCATCAGAGATAATTATTCCAAGTTTTATTCTTTAGATTTTTATTTATTTTATTTGCACATATGTGGATGAGAAAGAGAATATGAAAGAGGGAGAAAGAAAGAAAGAAAGAGAGAGGGGGGAGGGAGGGAGGAAGGAAGGAAGGAAGGAAGGAAGAGAGAAAGAAAGAAAGAAAGAAAGAAAGAAAGAAAGAAAGAAAGAAAGAAAGAAAGAGAGAGAGAAAGAAAGAAAGACACCAGGACCTGCAAATGAAGTTAAAATGCATGAACCACTTTGTGCATCTGGCTTTATATGGTGACTGGGGAAGTGAACTGACATATATCCCCAGCCCTCTTCAAAGTTTACCTAAACACTTGCATTGTTTTACTTCTTATGCCCAAACCCTCAGAGAAAGGAGATCATGTTTTGCTATATCATGCAAAGTACCCATAATTTTTCCCCCTGCTGGCCAGCTAACTGTCCTAGTACCATTTGTTGAATAATTCATCTTTTCTTCATCCACCTGAAACACCGTCTTTGTCATGGATATTCCCATGTGTGCTTGGATCTGTTTCTACACTTTCTGTCTCTTCTATTGATCTGCATGGCTAGTCATATGAAACCAGATTGTTTTCATCGTTACAGCTTCCTAACAAAAGTTAGTAGGTTGGTTGGCTTTTCTTTTTAGCTACCATCATTTTTCCTATATTTCCTTGTTCATTTTCCCTTTCAACTTTGGAACCAGCACATAGAGTTCTACAGAAAAAAATAAATCTTTTTGATCGTTTTATTGGAATCATGTAAAATGGTATAGGCTCCAGGAAATCAGTATTCCTAATTTTGATCCTTCCTATCCAAAATCAATTATAGTATTTTAACTTATGAAAGTTCTCTTTTACCAGTGCCATATTCTTCTATTAAAACGTAAAAGTTTACAAATAAACCTTGCGTATTTCATTTCCAGTTATATTAATCTAATGACATGGGCCAGACTTCGAATTTGTTGACTAAAAATGGTACTAGAGGACATCTCTTTCTTATTCTTCATTTCTTAATTTATTTTGATTTATTTATTAGACAGAGAGGGAGGAAGGGAGGAAAAAAGAGGAAGAGAGAGAGAATGGGTGCGCCAGGGCCTCTAGCCACTGCAAATGAACTCCAGATGCCTGTGCCCCCTTGTGCATCGGGCTTATGAGGGACCTGGAGAATCACTGGGTCCTTAGGCTTCATAGGGAAGCACTTAACCACTAAGCCATCTCTCCAGCCCTTAGTCTTCACTTTTTAGTAAAGTTATTTATATATTTATTTGAAAGACAGACAGAGAGAGAGAGAGAGAGAGAGAGGTAGAGAGAGCCACCTTGTGCATCTGGCTTTACGTGGGTATTGAGGAATCAAACTTGGGTCCTTTGGCTTTGCGGGCAAGTGCCGTAACCACTGAGGAATCTTTCCAGCCCTTGTTCTGCACGGTAGTGGAAATGTTTAGATAATATTCATGTTAAGAATAATTCTGGGCCGGGCGTGGTGGCGCACACCTTTAATCCCAGCACTCAGGAGGCAGAGGTAGGAAGACTGCCATGAGTTCAAGGCCACCCTGAGACTCGATAGATAGGTCAGCCTGTGAACCAAAAAAAAAAAAAAAAAAACCAGAATAATTCTGATTTTGTGAGGAGACATAAGCCTACTAAGTATTTATTGGGAGTCTTCAAAAAAAAAAAAAAAAGAATGAGAAACAAATGCTATTAGAGGCCTTCCACCCTCTATGGATATAATATTATTTTTATATTTACTGATGAATGTAGCAAATTTTAGTAACAGATTTTTATATTAAAAGTTCTTGCATTCCTGAAATAAATTTTACCAAGCTGCATTTTTTTCAATATGCTTCTGGATTCTGTTTTGTACTATTTAACTGGGGTAATCCATCAGTATTCAGAACGAAATTGACAGCCTGAGCTTTCTGCTCAAGGTTTGTTAGATTTTGAAACCAATGTTGTCTTTATGAAATGTTTCAGAAGTTTGGCTTAAAGAGAGAGAGAGAGAGAGAGAGAGTTCAAGAACATATTAAGTTGTACTATAGTTCTCTGTCCCTTAAAGAATTGATAGGATTGTACTAAAATTAATTAAGTCTATTTTGCTTTTTAAATGAGCATGTATTCTGAATTTCTCTTCATTTATTTTTTTGTATGATAATTAGATGGCATTTCTTTCCCTCAAATTTTATATTACATCTGCTTCCGCAAATTTGTTTCTAGAAATGTGAGCACAGATGTCTTGTGAATCCTTTCTTTCTGTGTAGATAGCTATTTATTATATTGTCATTCTTTATTTTTTCATTGTATTTTCTTCCTTTGGTGTTATTCAGGTTAATTAAGCTACCTTTGTATTTTCCACACAGAAGGCAACTGTTTGACTTACATCTACATCATGTTTTATTTATTAGTATTTTATTTTCATTTTTGTTAACTTCTTTCTTAGCTTAATATGACCTTCATGTATTTTTTGAAATATTTCATTTATTTATTTGAGAGAGTGAGAAAGAGTAGGCACACCAGGGTTCTAGCTACTGCAAACAAAGTCTAGATGCATGCACCATCTTGTGCATCTGGCTTTAATGTAGGTACAGGGGAATTGAACCCAGGTCTTTAGGCTTTGCAGGAAAGAGCCTTAACTGCTGAGCCACTGCTCCAGAACTTTATGATTTAATTCTATAAGCTATATACTTTAATAGGTTTTAAAATAATGTTTAGTTGCAAGCAGAAAGAGAAGATAAAAAAGAAAGAAAGAAAGAAAGAGAGAGAGAGAGAGAGAGAGAGAGAGAGAGAGAGAGAAAGAAAGAAAGAAAGAAAGAAAGAAAGAAAGAAAGAAAGAAAGAAAGAAAGGAAGGAAGGAAGGAAGGAAGGAAGAAAGGAAGAGGAAAGGAAGAAAGAAAGAAGGAAGGAAGGAAGGAAGGAAGGAGGGAGGGAGGGAGGGAGGGAGGGAGGGAGGGAGGGAGGGAGGGAGGGAGGGAGGGAAGGAAGGAAGGAAGGAAGACTGATAATGCAAGCCTGGGTGTTCCAGGGCCTGTAGCCTCTACGAACGAACTCCAGATGTGTGCGCTACTTTGTGCATTTGGGATTATGTGGGTACTGGGGAAATCAAACCCGGGTCATTAGGCTTTGCAGGCAAGCAACTTCACCACTGACCCACCTCTCCAGTCGCCCTCAGTTAGTTTTAGACTTTATTTTTTAATAGAAAATTCCCTTTGACTGATAAGAAAGAAAGTCTGTCTTCCTGTAAGTGTCAGGTGTCCCGTTATCAACATGACTGTTCTTTTCTTAATATGTGTGCACGTAAATGTGTACAGGCATGAACACCCATGGGCGGGGTGCCACTGCATGCATGGGGAAGTCAGAGGACACCCTTGGGGCGTTGGTCTTTTCCTTCTACCTTGTTGTTCAGACAGAGTCTCTCTTGTTCTTTGTTGCTGGGAAGGCCAGACTAGCTGGGCCACAGCGTCCGACTTCTCCCAACTCTATGTCCCTTTGTGATGGGTGTGTACCACTTTGGCTCTGACTTTATGTGGGTGCTGGGAATCCAAACTCCAGTCAGCAAGCTTTCAAAGGAAGTACCTTTGAAAACTGAGCTCCTGATTATCTGATTATTACCATCTCCTAGATAACAATTTCTATGCAACCGTTTTTCTTTTTTTTTATTTTTCTAGGTAGGGTCTCGCTCTAGCCCAGGCTGTCCTGGAATTCACTATGGAGTCTCAGGGTGGCCTTGAACTCATGGCAATCCTCCTACCTCTGCCTCCTGAGTGCTGGGATTAAAGGCGTGAGCCACCACGGCTGGCTTGTTGCAGTCTTTGATTTAAAATTGTATTTAAAGATGTTTTCTTTTTGTTATTTATTTACTTATTTATTTATTTGAGACAGACAGAGAGAGAATGGGCATGCCAGGGGCTTCAGCCGCTGCAAACAAACTCCAGACACATACGCCACCTTGTGCATCTAGCTCATGTGGGTCCTGGGGAATCAAATCTGCATGTTTTGCTTTTGTAAGCAATTGCCTGAACCACTAAGCCATCTATCCACACTTTTTTTTAAAAAAAAATTTTTCTTTGGGGGCTGGCGGGATGACTTAGCCATTAAGGCATTTGCCTGCAAAGCCAAAGGACCCAGGTTTGATTCCCCAGGACCCACTTTAGCCAGATGCACAAGGGAGGGGGCATGCATCTAGAGTTTGTATGCAGTGGCTGGAGACCCTGGCATGCCCACTCTCTCTTTCCCTCTTTCTCTATCAAATAAATAAATAAATATAAAATATTTTTTTAAAACTTTCTTTGGGGAGGGGGATTTTTTGAGATAGGGTCTTGTTTTAGTCCAGACTGGCCTGGAATTCACTATGTGGTGTCAGGGTGGCCTCGAATTCACAGTGATCCTCCTACCTCTGCCTTCTGAGTGCTGGGATTAAAGGCATGTGCCACCGCGCCCGGCTCAAAATATTTATTTTCTGTGTTGAGCTTTGTTTTATAACTCTAATACTCCCTGAATTTAAAATATGTTTGTTAGAAGTATTTCCTCTTTTTGAAATATGTTTACGTACACCTTCTGGCCTGGAATTTGCATCAAGTTTTATGTGCCCATGATTTCAGATTCAGATTCTGTATAGGGTAACTTCATCTTCCAGTTTTGTCAGAGAAAAGTGCTTTATTTTTGTTTAATCTTTGTAGTGATAGAAATTGCACTAAGGGGGCTGGAGAGATGGCTTAGCGGCTAAGCGCTTGCCTGTGAAGCCTAAGGACCCCGGTTCGAGGCTCGACTCCCCAGGACCCACGTTAGCCAGATGCACAAGGGGGCGCACGCGTCTGGAGTTCATTTGCAGTGGCTGGAGGCCCTGGCACACCCATTCTCTCTCTCTATCTGCCTCTTTTTCTCTGTCTGTTGCTGTCAAATAAATAAATAAAAATAAACAGAAAGTGCACTCAGAGCTTTCCCTATACTAGGAAGGCACTCTACCAATAAGCTATATCCCCACACCCATTTTACTTTTTTTTTTTTTTTCAAGGTAAGGTCTCACTCTAGCCCAGGCTGACCTGGAATTCACTATGTAGTCTCAGGGTGACCTCAAACTCACAGAGATCCTCCTACCTCGGCCTCCCAAGTGCTGAGATTAAAGGCATGTGCCACCACGCCCGGCTTCATTTTACTTTTTATTTTGAACCAATATTTCACTAAGCTGCCCAGGCTTTGGGATAAGAGAAGACTTTCAATTCTGAATACATATTCCTATTATTGTTGGTTGTATTATAAATATTATAAGTTGTACCATTTCCTTTTCTTAGTTTTTTAAAGTTTTGCTTATTTATTTGAGATTGAATGAGAGAGAGAGGGGCAGACAGAGAATGGGCACACCTGGGCATCTAGACACTGCAAACAAACCCCAGACGCATGTGCCACCTTGTGCATCTGGCTTATGTGGGTCCTGGGGAATCAAACCTGGGTCCTTTTGCTTTGCAGGCAATTGTCTTAGCCACTAAGCCATGTATTATTGTTCACATAAGGGCTTGATTTTGCTATGCTAAGTTTGTATTCAGACTTCATTCTGAATTCTTCTGGTTTTGGCAAAGAATATTCAGTAGATTTTGGGGGGATTTTTTTTATTCAACTGAATCACTTTGTGCCTCTGGAAAAGTAAGCATTAAAGAAGTGATAGTGAACACCCTTGCTTGGTTCATATTTTTAGTGAGAAGTATAGCTCACTAAAAGTAAATAAGTGGGGCTGGAGAGATGGGTTAGCAGTTAAGTCACTCACTTGCAAAGCCTAAGGACCCAGGTTCGATTCCCTCAACCCCACCTAAGCCAGATGCATGAGGTGGCACATGCATCTGAAGTTCATTTTCAGTGGCAAGAGGCCCTGGCATGCCCAATCTCTCTCTCCTATCTGCCTCTTTCTCAACTAAATAAATAAAGAAAAATATATAAATGTTTGTTTTAAAAAGTAAATAAGCAATGTTACTTTAATGAACTTTTAGAGCAAAGTAAAACAATATTTTAAAGACCTATGGTCAGGATATGGTATACAAAGTCTTGACAAACTATATCTATGCACCTTGATGTCATTTTATATAAATAAAATTATATTGGATGCAGTTTTTCATTTGTTTTGGTACTGCTTTCACTGAAAATATTGACTGACTATTTTTGTTTTGTTTTTTCTCCAGAAAGTATTTGTCATCTCCTGTTCCAGAAGCCACTTCCCGAACAATTCTCAGGTATTTATTACATAGCACACACAAAAAGTTTCTTATTTAAACAACCTATTTGCATATATTCGCAGAGACACTTGTGTACCAACAGTCACTTGGAGACCTAAGATGGTGGAGTCTCAACATCTAGAATATACTTAAAAAGGCATGTGCCACTTCTGTTCTTGTCCCATTGTCTGTCAGGTCCTATCAAGCACACAAAAGAAAATGTTACCATTCCTCTTGCAAGTTTAGAAATGAGAAGAATGAAAGATAATCAGTGAACCAAATGTCACTAGGTTACATCAGAAAGGACAATAGTCCATGAGATGGCAAAACCTGGAATGGGGCGGTCAGAAGATGAGGGGTGTGGTCAGGTGAGGAGGGTGGTCAGAAGATGAGGAGGGAGGTCAGAAGATGGGGAGTGGTCAGAAGATGAAGGGGGCAGCTTTGTTCTGAGACAGGGCCAATGTACCAGAAGTGCTCAAACACTGAGGTACACTAGGCACAGAATCGAGTTTAATTCAATCCAAGGTATATTTAGATCAGTAGACCATGTGCCTGTAATCACAGACTGGGGTCATATGGCCTTGAACTGATTGAATAGGAGACCTTCTCAGAGACAATGGGTGATGGTTTCACTCACCCCTGGATTCTTAACACTTTGTCTAGTGCTTGGTACATGCAGGAATTCAGTAGATATTTGCTAGATGAATGGAAGAATTGATGAATACCCTCTTAACTTCTCCCCTTTATTACTCTAGATTATACTGAAAATGCACAAAAATAAAATACATCACCAAAGACTGGTAATACTGACCCATCTATCAGTGACACCTTCCGTAAACAGCCTGCGTACATTGTCATTCTGCTGAAACAATACAGATGAAGGCAACTATTTGTTCATATTCCTGTCTTTAAACAAGCTTAAATTTTAGGTTTTCAGCCCTTCCTCCAAATTCCCACGCTCTCCCAACCTTCTTTCTCTCAACCAAAGAGAGTTTTGTCCCATGGCTTGTCTACTACAAACTTATATTGAGTTTTTCACCTTCAGGTGTTTTTTCCAAAAGGAAATGCTAAACCAAGAAACCATAACTTGCTGGGTGTGGTGGCGCACACCTTTAGTCCCAGCACTCAGGAGGCAGAGGTAGGAGGATCGCCGTGAGTTCGAGGCCACCCTGAGACTACCTAGTGAATTCCAGGTCAGCCTGGGCTAGAGTGAGACCCTACCTCAAAACAAAAACAAACAAACAAACAACAACAACAACAAAAAAAAAAAGAATAACTCGAAATCTTAACCTTTTTTGGAACACATTGTCAAAAATAAATTCTGGATAGACTGAAAATGACTTAAAACAGTTTCAAATCATGTGGAAATAATTTATATGCTCAGAAGCATTAGAAAGCATGTGAAAACAGATTAAGTCCACAATTTTATTACTAACTGCTAAATGCTAATACTTGAATTAAAAAAAAAAACTTAAGAAGATAAAGATTAAAAAGGAGTTATAATACATACACATTCATTCACACACACATGTTGGGGGAACAAAATGTTTACATCTTCAAAGTGAAGTTGAAAAAGAGGTTAAAATGCAGAGAGATGCTAAGATTTCTCAGAAAGAAAAAAAAAAAGCAAGGAAGGGGCTGAAGAGATGGGTTAGTGGTTAAGGCGCGTGCCAGTGAAGCCTAAGGAACCTGGTTGAATCTCTCCATATCCCAGTCTGCCAGATGCACAAAGGTGATGTAAGCGCAAAGTCACCCGTGAACACTAGGTGGCACAAATGTCTGAAGTTCAATTACAGTAGCCGAGGCCCTGGTACACCAATTCTCTCTCGTTCTCTCTCTCTCTCCCTCTCTCCTCCTCTCCCTGTCTTTCTCTCTGTCTTGCTCCCACTCTTGTTTTCTATAAAAAAAATAATAATAATAAGGAAGGGCAACTTGTGATAAGAAAAAAAAACTTGGGAAAAACCCGAGAAATATAATCAATAGACTGTAGATTAAAAATAAAGATACTATTTTACTAGAAAAAAATTCACCAAAACCAAAAGCATGTAACAGTCAGGGCTGGGGCTGGCAAAGTTGCCCATGGTTCTATAGCTCCTGTGATTGCATTTGGCTCGACTCTCCAGGAAAGCAATTTGGCAGCATGCACTAAGTAGCAAAACAATGCAGTTACTTTTTGATTCAGTAATTTCACTTCTGGGAAGAGTCTTAAGGATACTATCCAAAATGCAGGAGGGAAAAACCATCTTATTTACCAAGATGTTCATCACAGCATTATTTGTAATGACAGCAATTAAAAAAACCTGTTCAAAAGTCCAATAAGGACATAGTGAAATAAATTACAATGCATTATTTGAGAGGCTTAATGTGACCCATAAAATTATAGTTGTAAATAAGTGAAACAGTAAAAAGAACTTTATAAGAAATATTTAAAATGGCATTTAAATTGCCACAAGAGTTGTCATTTACATGGTAAAATTGTGATTTAAAAAAAAATGCTCCAGTCTTTCTGAGAAAAATGATTGATGACAACAGTTACTATTTTTTTTTTTTTTGAGGCAAGCCCAGCAGACTGGCCTTTTTCATGTGAGAGACTAAATGAGAGAGAGAGTGTGTATGTGTGAGAGAGAGACAGAGAGAGAGATTTGGCACTCCAGATGTGTGCACCACCTTATGCATATGTGTGACTTCTCTCGGCCTGCAAACAAATAAATAAAATATATTTTTTTAAAAGAACAGGACTAAGACAAATCACTCACGTTGTCAGTTATGCACACTATTCAAGGACAAAGGAAGCTGAGAGGTCTCAGACCTCTAGTAAGTGGACGTGTCTGTGGGCCATTCGACTGCTGCCCAGTCATCTCAGACGACAATCCAGAATCAAACGTGCTTCCCACAAGCCCAGCCCCAAGCACCCCTTGGTGATGACTAACTCACCGAGTGCTCTCTGCAGCCCTCCAAGGTGGGTGCTGCTACGTTCTCAATTTACGAGTGAGAAACGCAGAGTGTTAGAGGCACCTCTGCCAAGAACGACGGGCTACTGCAGGAGGAGATCAGGATCAGCAGTGGGGCCCCAGAGCCTGTGCTCATGGTTTAGCTGTTTGTGTTTTGTCTTATTTGGCCTTGCCTTCTGCCACGGCCCTGCCTCGCTACATCCCCAGCCCTAATCTCTCCTTAAGACAGGCTCTTGAACGAGAAGTCTCCTACTGCAGCTTCCAAAGCGTTAGGGTGCCAGGTATGAGCTGCTACTGTAGTCCACAGTTTGTTTTTAATTTGTATTTATTTATTTGTTGAACACACACATACTCAGAGATGAAGAGCAGATAAAGAGAGAGAGAATGGAGCACCATGGCGCATAGCCACTGCAAACAAACTCCAGATGCACTTGCCACTTTGTGCATCTGGCTTTCACTTGGGTACTGGGGAATGGAAACCAGGCGCTTAGGCTTTGCAGGCAAGTGCCTTAGCTGCTGAGCCATCCTTCCAGTCACCGCTTGTGAAAAGAAATCTTTTATTCATGTGTTTATTTATTATTTGATATAGAGGGAAAGAGAGAAAGAGGCAGATACAGAGAGAAAGGGAGAGAATGGGCATGCCAGGGCCCCTTGCCACTGCAAACGAATTCCAGACCCATGTGCCACCTTGTGCATCTGGCTTATGTGAGTACTGGGGAATCAAACCAGGGTGCTTAGGCTTCATGGGTAAGCACCGTCACCACTAAACCATCTCTCCAGCCCACAGCTTGCATCCTTAAACTTTGCTTTAAAACTGCCCATTGATGGTTTTAAGCCCTAGACTTAAGTCATCCTGGAATGCTGTTTTGGAGGTTCTCTGAGTCTTTGCTGTTGAAGGAAACCACATCCTATTTATTGATTTTTGAAAAATTTTATTTCTGAGAGAGGGAAAGAGATTGAGAGAGAGGCAGCTAGAGAAAATGGGTGTGCCAGGGCCTCTAGCCCCTGCAAATGAACTCTATGTACATGTGCCACCTTGTGTATCTGGCTTATATGGGTCCTGGGTAATCAAACTTGGGTCCTTAGTTTCCACAGACAAGTGCCTTAACTGCTACATCATCACTCCAGCCCAAATTTAAATTTTTTTTTCTTTGTTTGGAGTTTTGAGGTAGGGTCTCACTCTAGCCCAGACTGACCTGGAATTCACTACGCAGTCTCAGGCTGGCCTCACACTCGCAGCGATCCTCCTACCTTGGCTTCTCGAGTGCTGGGATTAAAGTTGTGCATCACCACACCAGGCTAATTCTTTTCTTCAATTGTAAAGATATCTGTCATAAACTGACGAGTGCCTTCCCAAAATTTATATAGTGAAGTTCTAATTTCCAGAATATGACCTCATTCCAAGGTCAGATGTTTACAGACATAATCAAGGTCAAAGGAGAGAATTTGGAGCAGCCCTCCATCCGTCAGTTCTGGTGTCCTTAGGGAAAGGGGAAGTTTGGAGACAGACACCAGACACACACAAGGCAGACGGTCATGTGGAGAAGGTCTGTTTCAAAGTGATTCTTTTGCAGGCCAGGGAGTTCCAAAGGACGTCAGCCATCCCCCAGCCACCAGGGAAAAACATGCAATGTTATTCTCACCCAGTGCTAAACCCAAACCAAACTCAGATGACATGTGACCCTGGACTCCCAGCTTGTACTCAGGGGAACTGTAACTAACTCAGCGTCTTTTCCTCTTCGCGGGATATCATTGTTCACCTGCTTGCTGAAATGGTTTTGCTCCAACAAGCAGCTCAAACTGAAACAGGGCAAGGATGAGCTAAAGAGGAAAGGCCTGGGAAGGGCTCAGTGGTAGTAGTTTTGAAACTTCTTTTCATGAGACCCAAGAGTTCCCATGCTTAGCTGAGAAAGCTTCCACTTGATCAGAATACAGTGATCCAGGTCCTTGGACCCCATTCTCACCATGTGGACTCCACTTTAATGACAGCCAACCACATTCCTCTATTGTACAGTTTTTACTACAACTCAGATCATTTAAAAAAAAAAAAAAAATATATATATATATGTATATATATATATATATATATATATATATTGGCTTTTGGAGATAGAGTCTCGCTCTAGCCCAGGCTGACCTGGAATTCACTATATTGTCTCAGGTTGGCCTCAAATTCGCAGAGATCCTCCAATCTCTGCCTCTCAAGTGCTGGAATTAAAGGCCACCACACCCAGCTTAAAATATTATTATTTATTTATTTGCAAGGACAGAGTGAAAGGGAGAGTGCCTACATGAAAGAAAGAAAGAGAGAGGGGAAGAGAACGGAACACCAGAGCCTCTAGCCCTTGCAAATGAACTCCAGACGTTCCTGTGCCCCTTTGTGCATCTGGCTTTATGTGGGTGCTAGGGAATCAAACCCAGGTCGTTAGGCTTTGCAGACATGTGCTTTGACCACTGAACCTTCTCCTCAGCCTAAAACTAAGATTATTTGAATCAACACTTCTTTTATACTTTGAAAGAGCATGATTACTGATTTAAAAGCAGAATTTGTTTTAGTTTTTCACTTGATACAATTTTTGGGGGGAACACTATTAAATACAGGGCAATGTTTCATTTATCATAGACCAACTTTATTGCCCTCAAGTACTCTTGTTTTAAATGTTTGAAATTATTGAGCAATAGTTAACTCATTACCTCATTTTTATTCATCAAAACATAATAGCCAATGAAAATGTATTTGGCCTATAGGCAAAACACATTACTCTGTGCAATCTTAAATCTAACATTATTCCTCTGTTTGAAATGTTACAGAGTGATTTCCATATATATTTTTTTAATTTTTAGGGTATCAATTACCTAGGCTCAAAATAATTGAGCAAGAGGTCTTAGTAAAAATTTTAAAAACCCTAAAAATGTGAAATCAGACTGGAGATTAAGAGTTTAGGGTTGGCCAGGTGTGGGGGCGCACACCTTTAATCCCAGCACTCGGGAGGCAGAGGTAGGAGGATCACTGTGAGTTCGAGGACACCCTGAGACTGCATAGTGAATTCCAGGTCAGCCTGAGCTAGAGTGAGAACCTACCTCTAAAAACCAAAAAAAATGTTTGGGGTTGTACCGGCCTTGAAGAAGGAGACCTTAGGGTATCACGTGAATCATATTCGGGAAGACAATTATCACTGTGATGGTTCTCAAGTCTGCCTAAGATGAACTTGAACTTGGACATTTAGCCTTAAAACATCAACTAGTTACTATATCTCCTTGTATGTGTGTGTGTGTGTGTGTGTGTGTGTGTGTGTGTGTGTGTGTCTGTGTGTGTTGTATGTGTTGTGTGTGTGTATGTGTGTGTGTGGTGTGTGGTGTGTATGGTGTGTGCGGTATGTGTGTTTGTGTGTGTGTGCATGTGTGTATTGAGAAAGTCAAACCCAACAGCAGAACAAGAAAACTAGCCTGGGAAGAACCAGCAGAGAATCACTTTCACCTGTCTGGAGGCCAGAAATCTTCCTTGTCGTCCCTGGCTTATTCCATTCCCACTCATCAGGAACTGTCTCCACTCGCTGGAGTGTCTTCTCCAATGTTTATTTTCTAATTGTAAATTAATACTCAACAGAAAGAAGTTAGGCTTTGTGGCATAGGCCTGCAATGCGGGTGAGGCAGGATTTGAAGTTCCAGGCCTACAGTAAGATCAAGGCCAACCTAACCAGCTTACCTGTCTCAGAATTAAAAAATAATGAGAGAGGGATGGAGAGATTACTCAGTGGTTAGGGCGCTTGCCTGCAAAGCCTAAGGGCACAGGTTTGATTCCCCAGTTCCCACGTAAGCCAGATGCACAAGGTGGTGCTTGTGTCTGGAGTTTGTTTGCAGTGGCTGGAGGCCCTGGCATGCCCATTCTGTGTGTGTGTGTGTGTGTGTATGTATGTATGTATATATATATATATATATATATATCTGTCTTTTTCTCTCTCCCTCTGTCTCTCAAATAACTAAACAAATAAATAAAACATTTTATAAAATAACAAAAGGGGTCTGGAGAGATGGCTCCGTGGGCCAAATGCTTGCTGTGTAAGCATGAGGACCTGAGTTTGGATCCCCAGATACCCACATGAAAATTCTGGGCATGGTGGAGCACACCTGTAATACTCGCTCTGGGGAGGGAGTCTCAGGGAATCCCTGGGGCTACTTGAAGTGATGATCTGTAGGTTAACATGAGGAACCCTGTCTCAAAGGAATAAGGTAGAGAAAGACACCTGACATTGACTTCCAGTCTGCACACACGTGCACACATGCGTACATGCACCTGGACAGGCATGTGTGTCCACATACATATGAACACACATACACGTATGCACACCCCCGTGCACATGCTCACCCCCAGAGAATTCAGAAATGGATAAAGATGGGTGGGAATATATTGGGACAGTGCCTCCTTAGCATGTCTGAAGCCAAAGTTTAATTCCCAATATCAGAGGAAAAGAAAGATACAGAGAAAGAGAGAGAGTTCCCACTACCACAGTTACTGAAAATCAACCCTTTAAGATGTAACTTGAATATATATTAGACAAGAAACATACACCATGTCGCTACTTTATTAAAAATAATACCCTAAGGTGGGCATGGTGGTGTGTGTCTAAAATCACAGCAATTTAGAGGCTGAGGCAGGAAGATCAGAAGCTGGAGATGAGCCTAGCAGGCTAGACTACCCAGTGAGACTCTGTATCAAAAACAACAACAAAAAAATCACTATTTTTGGTAGAGAAATATGAAAAGAAACTGAAGCAATAAGATTATAAGGCCATGAGCCTATTTAAAAAAAAAACACTCCTCTTACATATTCTTATTCATTTTTAATTAACTGTGAACTTTACTGTGTGAACGCATTACATATTAATCATCTTCCCCCACTCCACCGAGGGCCTGCCACAGTAGTTATTAGCGTTCATCTTGGTATCATGAATGCATGCGTTGGTCTCTGCGGAGGGAACACTGGCCTCAGAATACACCTTCCCACCCCATGGCTCTTACAATCTTCCTGGCTCCTCTTCCACAAGGTTCACTGGGCCTTGGAGGGCGTACAACAAGTCTCCTTTGGTGTTGCGCTCTCGGCAGCCTCCGATTTTCCGCTTTGGCGTTTTGAGTCTCCTCAGTGTCTAGACACTGAGGAGACTCAAGAGGAGGTCCTCAGGCCAGCAGTGAGAGCACCGCACACATTCACTCCACCACTTCCTCTGTAACATTTCCTGGGCTCTGGCAGCTATGCTAGAAGTGACTTGCCTTGTGCTAAGGCAGTCAGCCTTCTTTTTCAATTTTTGTCATTGAACTGATGGATCTTGGGTCTCCCAGTTCTGCTGTTATCTGTAAAAAGAATGTTGGCTAACCAAGAGTGAGAACGGCACGGATCAAAGGGGATAAGTATAGGCATCTGGAAAACCCTTGAAAATCCTCTCATTTCAGCCAAGGAATAGTGGGAGCTTCCCTTTAGGGTCTTGGACCTTCCAAACCACAGGCTTCTGTCTTGGTTCTCAGTACCAGGTATAAATGTCATCCCACCGAGTCAGCCTCACTCATATCCAATCAGACAGCAGTTGAGTAAGTCCACAGCCTGTGTGCCACTCTTGGACAGGTGTGTACATCTTACCTAGCTGGTTGATTTAGTAGCTTGCAGGATCCCATTTGTTCACATGTTGGTAACCATTATCCACCAGCAGCTTATATAGCACTTCCCAGCCCCACGTGAGCCAGCAGGGAGTTGGCTCAAGCCTGGTTTTAAATGGAAGTTTCCATATTGACACATCAAGCTGACTATCACCATCCTCCAAGTGATGTTTTGCCCATTGGTGACTAAGAAATACTTTTGTGTCGCCTTTTTGGGGTTCTGTGAAATTTTCTTTTGGGAATCTTCAAAGGTTTATATCCTCCATGGTCGTAAATCACTCTGAAAAAGTTACTTAACTTCTTTGCATCCAAGATTCCATGTAGAAAAGCCAGTTGCACAAAGTAGCACAAGAATTTGCAGCCCAGGGAGCTCTGGCACACTTATACCGCCCCCCTCCTTCTCTATCTGCTTGCAGGTAAATAAATAAAAATATGAGGCAAAACGAACATCACGGCACCTTACCTTACTAGGGTTGTGTGACAGCTAAATGAGAAGTGTACAAACAGAACTTAGTATGTGGTATTTGGCACCTAGCAGGTGTCCAGTAAATGTCATTAACATTATTAGTCATTTGATTAGAATGGCCATGATTCATGAAGGGCGTGCGATGTTTCTGGACCGTAGGGAGGCTTTGGAAAGTTAGTTAGCCTTGAGTCAGAGGTATGAAAATCCCACACTAAAGCGTCAGAGCAAGAGGAGAGTGCAGGAAAGGAAAACACATTGTATTTTTGGAGTCTGTTAGCTGAAAAAAAAATTTTTAATATTCTCAAACATTCACTAATTACGGACAACCTACTGAGAAACAAGCACTGGCTCCCTGCTGTGACCACTCTGAAAGAAAACAAATAGACTAGACTCTGTGCAAAGGGAGCTTCGTGGAAAGCTGCGGCTCCACATCACACCGTCTTCCCAGTGCAAGATGGGTCATCTCTAGGGAACCTACAGATGGTACGTGCAAGAGACATGATACAGGCAAACACCTGGGCCCTCAAGCTCTGAAACTCTCATCTTCTCTCGCACATGGGCTTTATTCTCCCTCTGAGCCTTGGGAAAATCCAGATTTTCTTAGGAGGTTCGTGTGTCTCTGCCATTCATGATGGTGTCACTATACTTCCCAAAGGAGTTGTGTAAATTGTTAGTGTGACCTAGAAAACGGACTGCGTTTCCTTTTCCTTCTCTTCATCCCATGACTCATACTAGTGACTCTGTTTAATTTGTACTAGTGAGGTAGATTTCAACTCTTCCACTCTCATTTAATACTAGAAGCATTTGTGTGTGTGTGTGTGGAGGAGGACCTTGGCCTTGGAAACATATTCCCATCATCAAGGCACACCCTAGGCAGTGGAAATAGGAAATGATTTGAAAAGTCACTTGAAACAAACCATAACGCCAGGCAGTTTATGGTTAAGCCTCACACATCTAAGAGCCTCGAAGTCTGATCTAAGAAATGATTTGGGAAAAATATCATGGGAAACGTAGTATTTGATGAGGTGTAAATTCAATTTCCTGTTTGCTGTGATGGGCCACTTATTCATTCATTTAATACTTATTATTGAGGGGTTATTGAATGCCAAGAGGATCTTGATGCAAAAAAAAAAAAAGGAAAGGAACTTGGATAAAATGAAGGAAATCTAAAATACAATTTAGGACATGGACACATGAACTACTAAATAAATGTAAAATTTGCTATGATATGGAAGAGTATCAGATTTTCAATGTGATTATATATTTATATGCTATAAGTAAAGTCCAAAAGTATATCAAAATGGTCATTTTTTTTACTGTACATACTACCAATTAACTACCCCAGTGGGGGCATGTATGTATGTATGTACATATGTTGGAGAATTTTCATAAAACTGTATAAGAAATGCTTTCAAATGAAAGAAAATTCTAACTTGGGGTTTAGGGAGGTTTCCTAGAAAGCTGGCTTTTGAAATATTCCTAACATAAGTTGAAGCCATAACAGTGGCAGTGGCTAGCCCCTATCGAACATACTGGATGCATTTTGTGTGGTACCCTCTATGTGCAATTATTTATGAAGATCTTATAATAATCCTTATCACAGGTCACCAAGTTACTGAATTCTTACACTTAGAGCTACAGAATCAGAAACATAAAGAGTTCACACATTAAGCCAAAAGTGGTGCCGCACGCCTTTTATCCCAGCTCTCGGGAGGCAGAGGTAGGAGGATCGCCAAGACTTCAAGGCCACTCTGAGACTACGTAGTGAGTTCTAGGTCAACCTGCGCTAGATCAAGACCCTACCTCAGAGAAAAACAAAACAAAACGACAACAACAAAAAAGAAATCACACATTAAGTGACACAGCTGAAGTTCAAATGTAGGTGTCTAGAAGTGCTTCAAGTGGAAATGGGTGACAAAAATTCTCAGCAGAGACCAGCATTAACTACAGGGGGGATGTGAAGTAACATAAATGCATGCGTGTCTTTAGTTGTCATACTGGGAATTCTGTGTCATGTAGCTACTCCTGAAGAGGCTATGAATATTTTTTAAGTTCTTGATAAATCACAGTTGTCTTTAACTGACCCTTCTATTTTGCCCTTCTAAAATATCATATGCACTATTACACCAAACAGATGTCTTACATGATAATATACCATATAGATAATTCTTTTTAAAAAATGATATTTATCTGCAGAGATAGAGAGCAAGAGAGGGAGAGAAAGAATGGGCATGCTAAGGCCTGTAGCCACTGCAAATGAACTCCAGACGCATGTGCCACTTTGTGCATCTGGCTTTACATAGATACTAGGGAATCAAACCTGGGTCATTAGGCTTTGCAGGCAAGTGCCTCAACCTCTGCACCATCTCTCCAAATAAATATTCTCAGTGCAGTTATATACTCAGTTAAACAAACCCGTAAATTCCTAGACAAAATCATTTCAAAGTCTTAAATATGTAGATCTAATTACTATATCATATGAGCACAGCTGAACATATTATTAAGGCTTCCCACACTTCTTAAACTGCAAACAAGAAATTCCTATTTTTTTTTTCAGGCAAGCCCAACAGACTGATCTTTTTTTTTTTTTTTTTAATTATGTAAGAGAGTGAGAGCAAGAATAAGAGAAAGAGCAAGGAAGAGAGAGAAAGGGCACACCAGGGCCTCCAGCTGCTGTAATCGAACTTCACACGCATGTGCCACCTTGTGGGCATGTGCAGCTTTGTGCACTTGCGTCACCCGTGTGTCTGGCTTACGTGGGTCCTGGGGAATCGAATCGGGGTCTTTTGGCTTTGCAGGCAAGTGCCTTAACTGCTAAGCCATCTCTCCAGCCTCCCTGTTTCTTCTTTTAAGTATTATCCATTAAAGGTTATTTTTATCTACTTGTTGAAGCACAACAAAAGGCCAATTTAAGATCTGTATTTTTTCTAGTCCAATAACCAGGCAGGAACCAACTGACTTGTTCTGTGATTCAGAACAACGTTATACTTTTCAAGCCAAAATGTATTACTGTTTGGCCAAAGACAGAGA
Source organism: Jaculus jaculus (assembly GCF_020740685.1). Lineage (NCBI taxonomy): Eukaryota > Metazoa > Chordata > Mammalia > Rodentia > Dipodidae > Jaculus > Jaculus jaculus. Next base: position 4,064,529 of record NC_059121.1, read on the forward strand.
GGGGACAAAAATTGCAGACAAATAATTTCAAAGGTATACTCCTATTAAAAAGATATCCAACATCACATTGCCAAGAATCTTGCACCTGTCCCATGAAGGTGATGACAATTTTCATTCTGTGCAGCAGAGTTCTTATGTCAAATGGTTTTGCTTGATAAAGATTTGCAACATGTGCTTCTTTTATTTGTTTATCTGAGAGAGAGAGTCAGATACATAGAGAGAATGGGGTGCCAGGGCCTTCAGCCATTGCCAACAAACTTCAGATGTTGTGCCTCCCCCTTGTGCATGTGGCTGATGTGGGTACTGGGAAATCAAACCTGTGTCCTTAGGCTTTGCAGGCAAATGCCTTAATAGATAAGCCAATCTCTCCAGCCCTGCATTTCTTCATAAGATATTTGGTAAAATAAAAACAGGAATGAGCTTACATTAGCCTTTGCCTTAAGTATAACACATTCATTAGCAATAAGTTGTTAACACCTTTTTGAAATTTTATTAAAAATCTCGGCTGCAGGAGAAAATGTGCAGTTGGTTGCTTGTTTCCCTCCGTATTATTTGATGAGAGTTACATATCGTTAGCTGACCGAAGGTTACTTTGTTAACAGTCATTACGTACCAACGGACTAGGCTGAACACAAGTCCATGAAGTAGTTTCTGCAAAGAGACAGTTAGTGAGCAGCAATGTGATGCTGATTTGATGCTCATGGAACCACTGAAATTTGTCCACACACACAAGTCACAACCTAACACATGAAACCAAAGTTCAAAGTTGTATTTTTCCACCTGAATTGTTCTATTACATGAAAGGTGGAGGGCTCATGGTGGCCAAAGTCATTTTTAAATAAAAACAACATCAAACCATTTCCGCATGCTCTGATCTGGAATGGTGTATATCGACGATACATATGCAGCATGTAACAGGTTGAATCCGTTACCATTGTGTCAAATTTTCGGTTTTTAATGTTGTGTATACAGTATCAGAAATCCTCTGAATCAAATGGCTCTAGCTCAGTTTGTTTGTTTCCAAAATTTGTTGTTGTTTTTTTTTTTTTCATCCAGCAAAGATGAAAAAAAATCTGTGAGCATATCATTAAGAATTTATTTTTTTGGAAAGTCTTATTCAATTTTTATGGCAGAACATGGAGAACTGCTGACAGAAACTGATGCTATCCCAGTGGACTTGGGATGCATTCCTTCGTGCCTTATGGATGAAGTCATACAAATATCGGGGTACTAGTTTTTAGTGTGAAGAACTCATTGACACACGTATAATAGGAAACTCAAAGCAATATTCAGTGAGAAATCGCTCCCCAAATTCTCAACCAAGAACCATCTTGCTGCCCATTTCCAAGGTTCTATAATTTTGTACCAGAATTTTCTAATAAATAGAAAAGAAACAAAGAAATAAAAGATAAGTCCTTGGGTGTATAGTCTGGCCTAAATCTCAATGTGATATCACATGATGGTAGTCTTAATCTCACAAATTACAAAATATGTTTTATTTTAAAACCAGATGATAATTTTTGTCATTTATTTGATGTGACTCATCCGCTCCTCAAGGGATTTCTAGACGCTAGCTTTAAGGACTGTTTCTCATATGGCACTGTCTTATGAGGCCTCTCTTTTATGATTCAAGTTACACAATGCCTGCACTTTCTGTTCATAACTTTAAAATTGCTTTGTAAGTGGCTTTGCTCAGCACTTCTCAGACCTGAGTAGAAACTCTGCCTTCCCTGAGCTCACGGCCTAGCAATGGTAATTCCACCAGAATATTAAAATCAATCATCTTAAAACACCAGGGAATTTTCTTTACTTAAAAACCATGGCTTCCCTGGTTATTACATATTTTCCCTTGGAAGTGAAAGTCTATTTGAAATTTACTATCTATAGACAAACAAAAATAGGAGGGTACAATGCAGAGGATCAGCGTGCCCGGTCTCCTTGGCGGCAGAGGTCCTTTATGAGAGATCTACAAGTATGTGCATGTCGACCACAGCAACTGCTCCCCTGAGACCCGCACACTGTCAGCCTCCAAGGGCCATTTGTTCAGTCCCCCTTTTTTCCCTTCTTGTGTCTGTATTTGGTGGTAGCAAGTTAAGAGACTCTATGAGCAACTCTGAGAATGAACTTTCATATATACCACAAAATTCTCTGACATTTTGCCGTTTGTCTAAGGAGGTTTCAGAAGCTATGAAAGAACCTGCGGGCCAAGACTGCACTTTCCCTCTGGGCCTGGAAGCTTATTTCTCAAGAGAATTAAATCTCAGCGAGAAGAATTTGAGAGCTGAAAGGAGCTCAAGGAATTATCTTCCTCATACAAAGAACACTGATGTGGAAATGGGGAATGCCACTAACTTTTAAGCAAACTAGAGCATGGGCTGGAGAGATGGCTCAGTGATTAAAGCACTTACCTGCAAAGGCTAACAACCCAGGTTCGATTCCCCAGTACCCACCTAAAGCTAGACACATAAGTGGCTCATGCATCTGGAGTTCATTTGCAGTGGCTAGAGGCCCTGGCATGCCCATTCTCTCCCTCCTTGCAAGTAAATAAATGAAATATTTTGAAAATTATTTTGAAAAACAGAGGAGGGAAATAAAGGCAGCAATACATGCTATGTCCATACAAAGTTTCTACTTAATAAAATTTAAAAAAAAGGAAACTGACAGAAACTAAGCAAGTAGATAGAAAGTCTCTACACCATTTCTGAATTTTTATTAACTGTAACTAAAACAATCACATTGTAAGTAGGAGCTGGCTTATCTCTATATAAAATGTTGTAGTGAATAAATGACAAAATAAGTCTAAAAACAAACAAAAAAACTAGAGTATGGGTCTGGGCCCAGGTAGCAGCCTGAGCAGAGTGCTACTTTGTCTTCAGTTTTTGCTTTAAAAATAAATTTATTTATATTTATTTATTTGACAGAGAGTGCATGTCAGAGGGAGGGAGAGAGAGAGAGAGAATAGGCACACCAGGGTCTCTAGCCACTACAAACGAATTTTAGACATATGTACCACCATGTGCATCTGGCTTACGTGGATACTGGGGAATTGAACCTGGGTCCTTAGGTTTTACAGGCAAGGTCCTGAACCACTAAGCCATTTCTCCAACCCAGCTTTGCTTTCTATTTCTTGTTTGCTTTTGTGTGTGAGGCAAAGACATCTCTTTAGTCACCCAGTACCACCCCCTAGACCTCATTAGGACATCACCTTATAGTAGAGATATCAACTGTGTTAGCAAGGAGTGTGTGGGTCGCTTTCTAGAGCTCTATGAGAGGAGAGAAGCTCTTGGTGGAGGGACTATGTTTTTTATTTTTATTTATTTATTTGAAAGCAACAGATAGAGAGACAAAGAGGCAGATAGAGACAGAGAGAGAAAGAATGAGCACACCAGGGCCTCCAGCCACTGCAAACAAACTCCAGACACATGCGCCTCCTTGTGCATATGGCTAACGTGGGTCTCAGGGAATCGAGCCTCGAACTGGGGTCCTTAGGCTTCACAGGCAAGTGCTTAACCACTAAGCCATCTCTCCAGCCCTGGAGGGACTATTTTAAGTACAGTGTCATTGGAACCAAGGCACACAAGACATCTATAGTTCCTTTCTTATTCCAAGAAAAAAAAAAAAAAAGAAAAGAAAGAAAGCATTGAGTAGCCTCCTAGCAGGTCCGGCATCCAAATGAGAATTACATCTTCGATAAGATGCAGAACTAATCTTTGATTTAATCCTACCAAGCTAGGTGCCAGGTTTCTCATGGTTGGTCTGAGTCCAATGTAGACAGAGGTTCAACAAATCAGAGCACACACTGATGGTGAGAGCGGAGCTCAGAGATGTTGGAAGACCATGCCTACCTTGCCAGCTCAGACATGCAGCAAGCACATACCTTTCCATCAACTCCAGATTCATGCAAAGACAAAAGAACCTTCAGCCAAGGGACTAAGATAGGGCTGGGGGGGGGGGGGGAGCGTGGAGAAAAATACGCTATGTCCTAATCACTAGAGGAGTACCAGGCTGTCTGGGCCAAGTCTGTGCTAATCTGTAATGAGATCAATTGCATCTGGAGCTCTTCAGATCCTGGCAGCAGGACAGAAACAGCAGGGCAGCCCTGAGAGACGATGACCTCATTGAAGAGCCCAGCCAAGGCCACCGACCTCCGTCTCTGGCCCTCCCTTCCAAAGCCCACCCTTCTCTCCTTGGCCACCGCTGGTCTCCAGGTGCCCGGCGAAGCAGCGCTATTCTGCAAGGTAAACTGACTGAGCTCGGACTCCCATCATCTCTTTCCCCAGAGAGCTCGGTGAGCATCTTCTGACCCAGATCCACCTTAATTTTTTAAAATATTTTATATTTATTTATTTATTTGACAGAGAAAGAGGAAGAGAGAGACAGAGCATGGGTGCCCCAGGGCCTCCAGCCACTGCAGACAAACTCCAGACGTGCGCCCCCTTGTGCATCTGGCTAACGTGGGTCCTGGGGAATCGATCCTGGGTCCTTTGGCTTGTCAGGCAAGTGCCTTAACCGCTAAGCCATCCCTCCAGCCCCAGCTTAATTTTTTTTCCACCTTAAATTTTTAAGTGAAGGGAAATTACCTAGCTGCTTTTAGATTTTTTTTTTTCTTTTGCCTAATGGCTCCACCTCTACAGATCACATATATGGAAAACTTCGCCCACCTCCCCTATGCCCTACAACATGGAATGGATTTGCATAGACATATGAGTACGGCTCTTCCTTTCGTCAGCCAACCGTGGACATGGAAGACATAGGTCATGGTTGGCATTGGGGGTCACTTGACTCCCCCCCAGAATAAAATATAGAATGCCTTTCTTTGTGGCCTATTTTCCTTCATCTTTTTCCTTTTGGGGGCAACACAGGAAAACAAGATTCCAGAGCACAGTTTTTGTGGACTAGTGAGTCAGAGAAAGGATAGAGATAAGTTCTAAGTCATTTAGGGCCTGGAAAAAAAAAAAAAAACACTTTTTTTATTAAGTAGGAGGAAAAAAATGTTAGGGGAGAGAGGTTGATGCCAACAACTTACTTTGAAAAAAAATGACATAGAAAGCCTCTTGGACTTCAGATAACTGTTACAAAACATTTTGATGGATTGAGTGCAAAAAGCAAATCAAGCATATGGATTAAATTTTCATTAAAATAAAGATGAGGGTATTTTTTGGTTATTAAATTAGCTAAATATTTGGCAAAGTAGATTTGGCATTGGCCAATCCAGGGGACACTTGACAAATAGCTCTGAACTATTCAGTGAACTGTGTATAAAGCCAGGTTGACCCATCCCTAGAGTTCATAAAAAAAAATAATAATAAAATCTGGCTATCAAGGTCTGATTCAGTGTCAAGCATATTTGTGGAGAAATAAGGCTTTTAACCACCAAAATTGCCTACGTGCCTTGAAAAGACTATTGGTATGACAAATAGTTACTGAGTAACTCAGCCTCCCAGTGCATAAAAGGCAGCAGTCCATTGACCTGAGAAAAGGTAAGCAGCCCCCAGCCAAGACATTAAGAGCTGAACAGAAGCCAGTATTCCATGCTTGCTCCTGCGCTGTCTAGCCTAGAAACTTAACAGAAGGCCACAGATGACTAGGAAATGCTTGCTACAGAGAAACAGCATCAACATCGATGGATGGCTGACAAGGAACTTTTATTACCTACATTGATCAGAGAAGGAAAAAAAAAGTTGAAGCAAAAGACAATTGTATGTTGTTGCAAACTGTGACCATAATGTCTGAGATTTTTTTTTTTAAGCATCAAGATCTTTGCTTTACTTATTTGTAAGAGGGGGGAAAAATCCCAAAGGAATTCTGCATGGAAATTTTTGGTACTCAAATGCCAGCCCATTTGGCTGTCTTTCCATCAACCCATGGGTTACTGGAAATTTCGTTTTAAATCCATCTATCAATAACCATCTGAACATGACTATACATGAAATTTCAAGCTTAGCAATCTTTCATTCCTGGACGTTATGAAACCACACTCTACCCCTAGTAAAACTTCAGCTTGGTCCCAATGTTTTGGGAGGACGAAAGCATTGGAAGAGCCAAGGTTTCCAGGTGACTAAATACTGAATGTGAGACCTACGAGCATCAAAACACTCAAGGATTACACTTAAACCACTTTGGGTAGAAGCATTTGTAAAATGCATGCTCCATTCCTCTGTATTCCTAAATAAGGCCATGTTGTGTCATCAGAACATTCTGGAAGAAACTGAGGATCAGGGGGTTGCTGGCCTCTATAACTAGACCATGTCAGCTCAGCTTGCAACACTTGCATTTTCTCCAGAGAGTGGGCAGGTCAGGAAAATCAAACACTCTAGTCATTTAAAATAAGAAGGAATTTTCACATAGCTTTTTACCAACTTATACAATCACTATAAAGGCCCAGTGATAGGCAGGTCAGAGGCACAAGAAAGAACACGCGACATGCCAGGACATGCAGGTTTCACAGCAGACTGCTACCTGTGACCCTAGCTGACTCGGTCACAAGAGCACGCAGTTGTCAGAGGATCATTCGAAAGCCCTATGGAAACATGGTGTGATGGTACCCAGGCGTCTGCCCTCAGCTGCAGCCAGAAGATACGTCTCTCTCCTCTTTTCTCATAGTCTACAACTCAGGCAAAGCCATCTCCTCCTTGCTTAAAACCAAAACGGGTTCCTCCCTTCTAAAAGGAAATGGCACACATTGGGTTTTGCTGCTTTTCCCTGGAGGCCTTTGTCTTTGACCCAGATTGCTCCTCTGACCCCTCGACTCCCTCTTTCCCATACTAATAACCTTCAGTACCTCACTTAGCTCCCTGCCTTGACTCCAGCAACTTCCCAGCTGTTGTGCTTGAATGTAAAACGCCCCCTCCCCAGACCCTTGGTCTCCAGCTGCAGGCGCTGTTTGGGGAGGCTGTGGAACCTCGGGGAGGAAGAGCCGCGCCGGAGGAAGTGGGTCACTGGGGGTGGCCGGCCCTACTGGCCATTCAGTGTCTGCGTCCGCCCTGCAGATGTGACAGGGTGACAGCTGCTGCCCGTGCCTGTCCTGCCTCCTCCACCCTGTGGGTCTCAAGAACCATAAGCCAGAGTAAACCCCTCCCTTTCTAAAATTGCCCTGGATTTGGAATTGGTTCACAGAAATGAGTGACATGACATCTAAGTCATTTTCCTCCATGCCCCCTGTGATTTTTTTTAAATATATTTTATTTATTTATTTGCAAGGAGAGAGAATGAATGAATGAATGAATGAATAGGGGCAAGCCAGGATCTCTAGCCATCACAAACAAACTCCAGATGCATGCACCACTTCGTGCATCTGGCTTTACATGGGTACTGGGGAATCGAACCTGGATCATTGGGATTTGCAGGCAAGTGTCTTAAGTGCTGAGCGGTCTCTCCAGCCCTGTGATTATTTTAACCGAAGGTCTTTTTTTAAAAATATATGTATTTATTTATTTATTTGAGAGACAGAAAGACAGACAGAGACAGAGAGAGAGAGAGAGAGGGCACACCAGGGCCTTCAGCCACTGCAAATGAATTCCAGATGCGTATGCCACATTGTGCATCTTGCTGATGTGGGTCTCGGGGAATCGAGCCAAGGTCCTTTGGCTTTGCAAGCAAAAGCCTTAACCACTAAGCTGTCTCTCCAGCCCCAGACCTAAAGTTTTATTACTGTGTATTTGAACCTTTCTCACTAATATGCCTGCCCCAGTTGGCTGCATCGCCTTAGTATTGTTTTGACATGGTACCCAGCCAAAAAGAAAAAAGAAAAAATAAGAAATCCACAACCTGAAGGAGGAAGGAAGGATTTATCTGAGGACATGGCTTGAGAAGACAAGAGTCCAGCAAGGAGGGGAGGCGTCGTGGTAAGATCATGAAGCAGCGGCCCCATTGCATGTGAAGTCAGGCAGCAAAAAAAGATGAATGCTGGTGTTTTAACTCATTTTCTCTTTTTTCCTTGATATTCAGCTTGGGCCTGCTAATCCATGGGATGGTAGTACCCGCATTCCATTTGGGTCTTCCTTCTTTAGTTCAGTCTCTATGGAAACGCCCTTCAAAGATATGTCTAGTAATGCATCTCCTAGGTGATCCAACAACTAAAGTTGGGCTGTAGAAATGGCTTAGTGGTTAAGGTGCTTGCCTGTTAAGCCTAAGGACCACGGTTCGATTCCCCAGTACCCACATAGCCAGATGCACAAGGGGGCACAAGTGTCTGGAATTTGTTTGCAGTGGCCTTAGCATGCCCATGTGTTCCTTGTCTTTCTCTCATAAATAAATATGTATTAAAAAAACAAAATAAAATCTTAAGTCAAGTTGACAGTGAAGATTAACCCTCACCCCTGTCCTCACCACACTGTCAAAGGTATCCCACCAACCTATATCCCATAGAAGATTAATTTGTAATCTGTACTGCTTTCAACATAATTTACATAAAATGCAAACTAGTCAGATAACAGTCCCTTAAAAAAAACTTTACAAAAAGCAAACCCTGGGCTGGAGATATGGCTCAGCAGTGAAGGCATTTGCCTGCAAAGCATAATGATCTGAGTTTGATTCGCCTGTACCTACATAAAGCCAGATGCAGAGTGGCACATGCATCTGGAATTCACTTGAAGTGGCTAGAGGCCCTGGTATGCCCATTCTTTCTCTCTTTCTACTTGCAAATTAAAAATAAATTTTAAAAAAAGCAAACCCTAATCTCAAAATGAAGTTATAATTCTTTCTCTTTGCTTGAAAACCTCTCCAGGATGTGCCCAAATTTCCCTTTCTGACCTGATCTGCAGGGAGTGTTTCTTTGTACATGAATAGATTTCTGATAAGACATTGGTAAGACCCAAGACAGCTTTTGTTCCTATGACAGAATTAAGAGTAACATGACTGTGATCTTCAAAATGAGAGATCAGGGTGTGGAGATGGGCGACCTGGGGAATAAACGGCCTCAAGAGCGAGTGTAAAAGAGAGGAGCCAGGAGCAGTAATGGAAAGGTGGTGGGTAATTCCTGAGGTTGGTGCCACATGGCAGACATGGCCGTGGGGGAATCAGGACGTGAGCGCTTTCCAGTAAGGCAAGCTTCGTGGGAGCAAGAGCACAGCCCTGCACAGAGCCCCCAGAGTCTTCTGTTTGTAGAAGACAGAAGCAGGGAGAAAACAAACAAAAACAAAGAAAAAGGAAAAATGGGAGCCGGGCGTGGTGGCGCACGCCTTTAATCCCAGCACTCGGGAGGCAGACGGAGGAGGCTCACCATGAGTTCGAGGCCACCCTGAGACTCCATAGTGAATTCCAGGGTAGCCTGGGCTAGAGTGAGACCCTACCTCGGAAAACCAAAAAAGAAAAAGGAAGAAGCATCAAGAAGATGGAGAGCGCCCTGTGGCTGTGAGCTCTAAAACACTTTGCCAAATGTTGCCCAGTGGGATGTAGTTGTTGCAATTATTATGACCAACTAATGTTGATGTAACACTTTACAGTTTCCCAAAGGCTACCACAAATGCCTCATTTGAGTATTAAATTCTGAGTCCTTCAATCAGGGTTTTCAAAGGGATCCCAGGCCTCTGGCGTGGCTAAGTAAAAGGGTTATCATATGCCATGTTTTTCTTTTATGGGAACTTTGAACTCTCTTTAACTCTTGGCGAGACTGCTGTGCTTAATTAGGTGTTAAAGCTAACAGGGTAACACGATAGAGTCTCAAAGAGATTCAAATGAATAACAATAATAAAAAACCCACAATTCTGTTCAAGACAATCAGTTGGTAGAGTGTGAAAAGAGTATCTTGTGTTAGAAAATACAGGGAGATCTTGACTGTTAACTTGCATGTTTGTTTCCATTAAACATCTCTGTGTCCAAGAGAGAAGTTCCAAATTAGATGTTTAGGGAATGAGGAAGAAGTCATTATATTATATGATTAGTGGGTTGATTTACCAATTTTACTTAGCATTTTTAAAAATATATTTTATTTAATTAGTTATTTTAATTATTTTATGTATTTATTTATTTAGAGAGAGGGAAACAGAGGAAGAGGCAGAGAGAAAGAGAGAATGGGCATGCCAGGGCCTCCAGCCACTGCAAATAAACTCCAGATGCATATGCCCCCTTGTGCATCTGGCCTATGTGGGTCCTGGGGAATCGAACCGGGGTCCTTAGGCTTCACAGGCAAATGCCTTAACTGCTTAGCCATCTCTCCAGCACTTTACTTAGTATTTTAAATGCTTATACTTTAATCTTATATTGAACTACTAGCCAGCTTATATCAAGGATATTAAAAATTTAGGGCTGGACAGATGGCTTAGCAGTTAAAGCACTTGCCTGCAAAACCTAAGGACCCAGGTTCAATTCCCCAGGACCCACAAAAAGCCAGTTGCATAAGATAGCGCATGTGTCTGGAGTTCGTTTACAGTGGCTGGAAGCCCTGGCACACCCATTCTCTCTATCTTCCTCTTTCTTTCTCAAATAAATAAATGAATATATGTAAAATTAACTTTTTCACAAAGTGTTTCCCTTTTCTGACTCACACACTGAGGCCTTGTCAATATCAACATTGCGAAACTGACCTTTTGGACAAAATGTGATTCACACTCCAGACTGAGACTTGAAAGGATAATCCATTCTAATCATATTATATGTATATATTTAATTTTATTTTTTTTTAGTTTTTCGAGGTAGGGTTTCATTGTAGCTCAGGCTGACCTGGAATTCACTATGTAACCTCAGAGTGTCCTTGAACTCACAGTGATCCTCCTACCTCTGCCTCCTGAATGCTGAGATTAAAGATGTGCGCCACCATGCCTGACTTAATCATAATGTTTTTTAATCCCTACACATATCATTATCCTTTTGTGTTGGCTCACTTCTAGAGTTTCTTTCTGAAATCATTCCGTTATGCTTTCTGAAATCATTCCATTACGTCACTTTCATCTCCATATCCATAAAATCTGGTGTGATTAGGGTTGGGGAGATAACTAGGGAACTTCTTGCCTCTCAAGCATAAGGACCCGAGTTCCATCCCCAGCGCCCATGGAAGAATGCTGAGTGTTGTGGTATACACTGGGAATTCCAGCACTGGGAAGACAGGGACAAGAAGATGGCTGACCCTCACCAGCAGGCCAGACTAACCAACATGGTGAGCTGAAGGCTAACTAATGAAACAGCTTGTCTCAAAAATAGGGATAATGGGGGCTGGAGAGATGGCTTAGTGGTTAAAGCATTTGCCTGCAAAGTCAAAGGACCCAGGTTCGATTCCCCAGGATCCATATTACCCAGATGTACATAGGGGTGCATGCATCTGGTGTTCGTTTGCACTGTCTGGAGGCCCTGGGGCACCCATTCTCTCCCTCTCTCTATCTCTCTCTCTCATAAATAAATAAGAATAAAGCTTTTAAAAATTATTTAAAAATGGGGGACAACATTCCTGAAGAGTGACATCCAAGGATTGTTCATACACTCAAAGTGCATGTGCATGTGGACACACACAGACATACACCTCCTCCCTACAAAGATACACACACATTAAAAAAAAATACAGGGCTGGAGAGATGGCTTAGTGGTTAAGGCACTTGCCTGCAAAGCCCAAGGACCCAGGCTCGATTCTCCAGGTCCCATGTAAGCCAGATGCACATGGTGGTGCATGTGTCTGGAGTTTGTTTGGGGTGGCTAAAGGCCCTGGTGCACCTTTCTCTCTCTCTCTCTCTCTCTCTCTCTCTCTCTATCTATCTCTAATAAATAAAGAAGAAATAAGCTAAAAAAAAAAAAAAGAAAGAAAAGGAAAGACACAAAAATGTGATGCAAGTAAAACCAAGACAAGGAACTTTTTGAATAACGTGAAAGCCAGAAGTGTTTTGACTGGAAACATCTGATCGCCTGTTCACAGGCCCATCACAAAGGCCAATTCCTTTATGTCACACCCTCATCGACAAGAAGGGGGCACTTTGTAGCTCAGACTTTTTCATAGAAAATGGGAAGCATTATAAGAGCTTTGGCTAAACAATGTATAACGGTGGGGATGGCTCTCAAATTAGGCAGAGGATGAAAAACAGCATTTTTATGTGCTTTAAGACTGATATGTATATATAAAAAAATACATATATACATAAATATATATATATATTTCCCCTTTGGTTGTTGTAACAAATTATCACAAAGCCTGTGGCTTAACACTAAGTCCCCTTATAGCTCTAGAGATCATTTATCTGAAATCAGTGTCTCTGGGTCAACATCAAGGGCTCAGAAGAACCATCCCTCCCACGGAAGGCTCTAGAATTGCTGTTTCTAGGCCCCTCTCCACCTTCTACTTCTATGTTGTTTGCAGCCATGGGTCCTTATTGCAGCCTCAAAGCCAGGCAGATGGCATCTTTCGCCAGTGATCCCATCTCCCACCTTCTGAGTCAAGCTGCCTTCTGCTTCTCCGCCTGCGCTTGTTCTGTTCTGACCCACATCATCCAGAATAATCTCACCGCCTCAAGAGTCTTCATGCGATCACTGCCTCACAGCCTCTTTGGCCACAGGTAACATTCACAGCGTCTGAGGATTAAGGCCCAGAGAGCTTCAGAGGTGCCATTACACAGAGCCTCTCCCGTTTCATTCTCACACCTGCCCACAGACAATTGTTACCTGCACATGGAGCGACTGAGATGGAGACATATTAAGAGATGCATCATTCATTTGGATAATCAAAAGCAGAATCAGCTATATTCTGGATGAAAGAAAATCAGTGATATAAAGAAATACTGATGGCAACTTTTCCCTGGCTCTGTTTCCCCCCCCCACCCCCACCTAAAATTCCCTCTCAGCTTGTCCTTGTGACAGAAATGGTCTCGTAGTAACTCCCTGTGCCTCCCTGATTGGAGCAGAGGGAAAAAATAAATGCTATTTTCAGACTCAGGATTCGAAAGAAGTGGTCACTGGCAAATGGTGGGAACTGAACTTCATCACATTGTATCTCAAGTGCTTTTGTGGCTTTTTCACTTTCAACTTGTGCCATTACAGCAATATTTTAGTCCTTCTACCCCCTTCTGTGTGCCAAGTGATGCCTACGCATGTTTAGCCATGTCAACTCATTTGCCCCTCACAATATTCCTATGCCATTGGTGCCATCATTACTCTCTCCTTTCAGATGAGAAAATCGAGGAGCCTAGTAGTTAAATCAGTTTTTGGTCAATTTTTCACAGACAAAGACTCAAGCCCAGGGCTGGAGAGATGGCTTAGCGGTCAAGCGCTTGCCTGTGAAGCCTAAGGACCCCGGTTCGAGGCTCGGTTCCCCAGGTCCCACGTTAGCCAGATGCACAAGGGGGCGCACGCGTCTGGAGTTCGTTTGCAGAGGCTGGAGGCCCTGGTGCGCCCATTCTCTCTCTCTCCCTCTATCTGTCTTTCTCTCTGTGTCTGTTGCTCTCAAATAAATAAAAATTAAAAAAAAAAAAAAGACTCAAGCCCAGGTACCTTTTTTTTTTTATTATTTTATTTGCAAGCAGAGAGAGATAAAGAAAAGAGACACAGACATATAGAGAAAGGGCACGCCTGGGCTTCTAGCCATTGCAAACAAACCCCAGACACATGTGCCCCTTGTGCATCTGGCTAATGTGGGTCCTGGGGAATCGAACCTGGGTCCTTTGGTTTTGCGGGCAAATGTCTTAACCACTAAGCCATCTCTCCAGCCTGAGCCCAGGTGTCTTTAACCACCAGGGTCTATAGTGCCCTACATATATAGTCTTATGCTTTATATACATTTTAATCTCCTTATAGTTTGTCAATTCTACAATAGGTTTTATTCTTTTCCATTTCATTGAAAAATATTATATATATGTGTGTATATACATACATATATATATATATATGCAGCGATATTTTATCTCTAAATGAATGAGATCTATATAGCATATATATAGCCTTGCTTTTTAAAATGACCAACAAATATAATCACCTTAGCAGCAGTCTCTTTCTTTATCTGTTCTTCCAAGTTGACCTTTATTTCTTGGAGATTCTCGAGCTGTTGTGACTTCTCTCTCAATGTAGATTCCAACTCAGAAATCAAAATGAAACGCTGACCCTCACAGAAAACCTGTAGGCCATAGCACACTGCTTACAGAAGCATGTAGCCTACAGCGTCATGCCCTAACTTGGGCCTTGCCCTTGGCTGTGCCTGGAATGCCTTCCTCATGTTTCACGTGTGGGTTCCATTTATTCCTCCAGACCTAATCTTTCACTAACCACTTATCAGGTATCTACTGTATTCTAATCCAAAACCCTGGAGATGGAGAAACAAATAAAGGCATATCAACCTAAACATGGCATTTAAGGGCAATATATACATACATATATATATATATATATATATATATATATATATATATATACACACACACACACACACACACACACACACATATATATGTATGTATGCATGTATATGTATATATATATGTATGTATGTATGTATGTATATGTATATATATGTACATGTATATATATGTATATGTATATATATGTATATATATATTCATATATATATATGAATGAATGAATGAAAGAAAGTATATTATAATTACATTTCTTTTCTCTTAAACATTTTCCTTTAAAATATTTTATTTGTTTATTCACTTGAGAGACAGAGGGAGAGGGAAGGAGAATGAGAAGGGAAAGCCAGAGCCTCCAGCCACTGCAAATGAACTCCAGTCACGTATGCCACCTGGTACGTCTGGCTTTACATGGGCTCTGAGGAATGTGCCCTGGGTCCTTTGCCTTCGCTGTCAAGCACCTTAACCTCGAAACCATGTCTCCAGCCCTTAAACATTTTCTTTTGCAGCATTCCCCATCAACGCGTAACCTGCACAGGTATCACTTGGGTTTTATGAGAAATATGGAATTCCAGGTCCTAGCCCAGACCTAGTGAGGCTGAATCTACATTGTCCTAAGTTTCTCACAAGACGCCCATGAACATTCACGTCTGGAAAGCACAGAGGTAGATTAAGCAAGCCTCTTCACTATAATCGCTACTTGGAGACCTTGGCCCTGACCTCTTCAGATTCACTCCGGGTCTGGAGGTCCGTGGCTGGGCCAGTTCCACACGAGCTGCTCCTTTTATAAGCCCTAGTGATGGTGTGACAGCCGCAGCCCTATGTGAGGGAAGCATTACACAATCACTTCTATAGCGTCTCACTTTCTTCAAAGCCTTTCACAGTAAACACAGAGTTTACTGCGGGCCTCAAACACACGCAGATATACCCCCTTAGGAGAGTGGCCCGAGGGTGGGCCTAGGCGACATGGACTCATAGGCTCCTCCTGGCACGGCAACGGAAGTGACCATCGTGGTCACATGCACTAACACCCCAAAGTAGTTCGCAGGTACCAAATACCCAGAGACCTTTATAGGCATGTATTCCATCCTCTGCTCTCCCCGTGCAGATCCTGCAGCCCTGGCCATGGAACGTTCTGCATAGAGGACACTGGTGTGGCGCATCCAAGGCAACGTTTCTAGAGAATCTCAAGACCAGAGTGTGAGCCCAAAGCACAGCCTCTCTTCGGAGACAAGAACGGTCCAGCATGCGGAGAGATCAGATCACTACAGAATCACCATTTCTGAGATAGAACAGGGAGTCTGCCTGTCTCCAGGATGGATAGGAAATCTGACCTGTTAAAAAAAAAGGGGGGGCTGGAGAGACAGCTTAGTGGTTAAGGTGCTTGCCGGCAAAGCCCATGGACCTTGGTTGGATTCCCAGGACCCACGTTAGCCAGATGCACAAGGGGGCACATGTGTCTGGAGTTCATTTACAGTGGCTAGAAGCCCTGGTACGCCCATTCTCTCTCTCTCCCACTCTCTGCCTCTTTCTCTCTCTCTCTCTCTCTCAAATAAATAAAAATAAAGTTTAAAAAAAAAGCCAGGATGGAGAGAAGGCTTAGCAGTTAAGGTGCATGCCTACGAAGCCTAAGGACCTAGGTTTGATTCTCCAGGTCCCATAATAAGCCAGATACACAAGGGGGCACATGCTTCTGGAGTTTGTTTGCAGTAGCTAGAGGCCCTGGCGCACCCATTCTCATTCTTTATTTCTCTCTCCCTCTCTCTCCTATATCCAATAAATAAAAATAAATCTTTATAAAAAAATTTTAAAAAGCCAATGGCTTCCATAGCATCTGGCTCACTCTTACTTCACAGCTCTAGAGACCAGGAAGCCAAGACGAGGACTTGACTATATGAGATTTTTATGGTATCTTCAAACTGTATTCAGGAGATGCCGACATCAGCGTGTGGTGGTTCGATTCCAGTGTCCCCCATAAACTCAGGTTTTCCGAATGCCAGGTTCCCAGCTGATGGAGATTTGGGAATTAACGCCTTCCTGGAGACAGTGCATTATTGGGGCCGGGCTTATGGGTGTTATAGCCAGTGTCCCCTTGCCAGTGTTTGGCACACTCTCCTGCTCAGGTCTGCACGAGGCCAAAGCGAGGGCACTGGCTCTTTACTTTTTCGAAGCAGCTAGTTCCAAGTTTGTTCTGTTTAGCGACAGGGTTGTTCCCTGTGAGGATGAGACTGAAGTCCTCATTTTTGCTGTCTATTCACCTCAGGTCCTGAAGGACACCCTCGAGTCCGTTAAGTGGGATCTCTCTACTTGCTGTATGAAACAGCTTGGCTCTGCAGTCGTTCAGAACGAGAGCTACCTTTTGGTTCCATATAGGCTAGGACCACTGGCCTGATTTTCTACCCTGAAGGGAACCATTGAGTAATGATCACAAGTGAAAATAAAATATCCTCCCCCCCCCCATATCTCATTGCTCACAGAGTTAACACCAAGGAACACAAACACAGAGACCATCTTTGAGTTCTGCTAACCTGGACCAAGTCAGCCAAGCTTAAAAGAATCAAACTACTTCCAAACAGCCACATCCCAGAAGAAAACTCCAGAATACCTATAAGAACACAAAATATCTAGCAGCCAAAAAGCTAAAATTTACAGTGGCTGGTATTTAATTTTAATAATCACCAAACATGGGCTGGAGAGATGGCTCAGTGGTTAAGGTGCATGTCTGCAGTAACTGACTACCCGGGTTTGATTCCCCAGTACCCAGGTAAAGCCAGATGCACAAAGTGGCATGTGCATCTGGAGTTTCTCTGCAGTGGCTGGAGGCCCTGGTGCACCTATTCTACCCCCCCCACACACACACACACACATTTTCTCTCTTCCCTTCTCCCTCTCTCTGCAAATAAATAAATAAAATATTTTAAAAATTACCAAACTTGGGCTGGAGAGACAGCTTAGCGGTTAAGCGCTTGCCTATGAAGCGTAAGGGCCCAATTTGAGGCTTGATTCCCCAGGACCCACGTTAGCCACATGTACAAGGGGGCGCACGTGTCTGGAGTTCATGTGCAGTGGCTGCAGGCCCTGGCATGCCCATCCTCTCTCTCTCTCTCCCCCTCTGTCTCTTTTTCTCTCTGTCTGTCACTCTTAAATAAAGAAAAAAAAATTTTAATTACTAAACCTGCAAAGAAATAGGACTAGATGACCCAAGATGAGGAGATAAACAATAAAAACCAACTCAGAACTGACAGCAGCAATAACAAAAGTGGACAAAGTTTTTAACACAGTTACCGAATCTATACTTCATAGGATCAGAAAGCTACATAAGGAAGGGCTGGAGAGATAGGTCAGTGGTTAAGTGTGCTTCCTGCACAAGCATGAGGGCCAAGGGGGACTGAGACGGTCAGAGTTCAAATCTCCAGATCCCATGCAAACAGCTAAGTGTGGCCACGCATGCCTGCGACCTCATTCCCACAGGGAAGGAGAGATCTGACAGTCGTAAGGGCCCGTCCAGCTCCATACTCAGTAATGAGACTTTAGCTCAAATCAAGACTGCTGTGATTGGAATCAAGTGTCCCTGTCAACCTCAGTGCGCCGAATGCCAGGTTCCCAGCTGAAGGAGATTTGGGAAGTAACGCCTGCTGGAGGTGGCTTATGGGTGTTATAGCCAGTGTCCCCTTGCCATTATTTGACACATTCTCCTATTGCTATTGTCCACCTTACATTGGCCAGGAGGTGATGTCCACCTTCTGCTCATGCTGTCATTGTCCCTGCCATCATGGAGCTCCGCCCTCAAGCCTGTAAGGCAAAATAAACCTTTGTTTTTTGTCCCCAAACGATGCTCTTGATTGGGTGGTTTCTGCCAGCAATGTGAACCTGACTGCAACAAAGACCAAGGGTGGAGGAGGAAGGGAACGGGACGGCTGCTGTTGTACTGTGGCTGCCAGAGGTGAGCACCGTACTGCAGGCAAGCACATGGGACCCCACGGCACACCACACCATAGTTACGCACACACACACCACAGCACAACACAAAACTATACCATAGTCACACATACACACCCCACAGCACACCACACCATAGTTACACAAACACACCACACCACAACACAAAACTGTACCATAGTTACACATACACACACCACGGCACACCCACCATAGTTACACACACACACACCACACCACAACACAAAACTATACCATAGTCACACATACACACCCCACAGCACACCACACCATAGTTACACATACACACCCACAGCACACCACACCATAGTTATACATACACACAGCACACCACACCACAACACAAAACTATACCATAGTCACACATACACACCCCACGGCACACCACACCATACTTATGCATACACACACCACACCACAGCACAACATACTATACCATAGTTACACATACACACACCACAGCACACCACAAAATACTAGACACACACACACACACTCACACACACACATACACACATTACACACTGCATTATACACACACAAAGACTTAAAAGCTAGAGGAAAAATTGACTATGTCAAGTAGAAACATGGAAAATATTTTTTTAAATTTTTTATTTATTTATTTGAGAGCGACAGACACAGAGAGAAAGACGGATAGAGGGAGAGAGAGAGAATGGGCGAGCCAGGGCTTCCAGCCTCTGCAAACGAACTCCAGACGCGTGCGCCCCCTTGTGCATCTGGCTAACGTGGGACCTGGGGAACCGAGCCTCGAACCGGGGTCCTTAGGCTTCACAGGCAAGCGCTTAACCGCCAAGCCATCTCTCCAGCCCATGGAAAATATTTTTGATGATCATTTAGTAAAAATGAAAATGACACTGAACAGAACCAAGCTATGTAAGCATTTCAGAAGAAAATACTAGCAAGCTGGAAGATATGGTAATAAAAAAATCTACTCAAGAGCTGAGCCTGCTGGCTCAGGACTTTAATCCCAGCGCTCGGAAGGCAGAGGTAGGAGGACTGCTGAGAGTTCCAGGCCATCCTGAGTCTACATAGTGAATTCCAGGTCCGCCTGGGCTGGAGTGAGATCCTACTTCAAAAAAATAAAACAACAACAAAACCTACTTAAAAATAAAACACACAGAAAGGATTTAAATAAATAAACAGAACACCCATGAGATTCGGGCAAGCTTAAGTCTATAATGTATATAAATGGAATCTTTAAAGGGGGCAGAAAGAATAGTAATGGCTGAGAATTTTCCAAGTCTAGTGAGAACTACAAACCCACAGAGCCAACTCAACCCTAAGGATTAGAAACATGAAGGAAATGACACCACAATGCGTCATTATCAAATTGTCAAAATCAAAGTTGAAAATAAAATCTTAAAAGCAGTCCAAAGAGAAACAGTCCAACTGAAAATAGAAATAGAAAATAGAGACAGGTAAAAGCACGTATCTTATCAAAAACAGGGCAGATGATGAAAAGTGGAATATTTTCAAAGTCGTTTTTTAAATTGTCAACACAGGATTCTACATTTTAACAAATGAGTCATTTATTTTTTTTTAATTTTTAAAAAGTATTTGTTTATTTGCAAGTAGAGAAGGACAGAGAGATTAGGCACACACCGGGCTCTCTAGCTGTTGAAAATGAACTCCAGATGCATGTGCCACTTTGTGCATCTGGCTTTTTACATGGGCACTGGGGAATCGAACCTGGGTCGTTAGGCTTTGTAGGTCTAAGTGCCTTAACCACTGAAGAACCTCCCCAGCCCATAACTGAGTCATTTAAACCTGGGGAGAATTCTCTGTCACATACCCAGCAACCAAAGACTCCACTGGCATTAGACCTGTACTGTAAGAAATGCAGAAACCCTTCTGTCCCAAGGACAAAGATTCAAAGACGGAAAGCCATTCTTACACAAAGAAAGGGAGAGCATCGGATAGTATAATTACATGGGTATTCATGACTTTCTTTGTACTATTAAAATATTTTTAAAATAATTGGATATTGGGCTGGAGAGATGGCTTAGCGGTTAAGCACTTGCCTGTGAAGCCTAAGGACCCTGGTTTGAGGCTCAATTCCCCAGGATCCACAATAGCCAGATGCACAAGGGGGCGCACGTGTATGGAGTTCGTTTGCAGAGGCTGGAAGCCCTGGCACGCCCTTTCTCTCTCTCTCCCTCTATCTGTCTTTCCCTCTGTGTCTGTCGCTCTCAAATAAATAAATAAATAAGTTAAAAAAAATAATTGGATATTTACAACAAAGATTGGTGAACTTTTTTCTAGGAGTCAGTTTTGTACCAGTTTCTCACCTGTGCCATTCAAAATTTCCATGAAAAATACATAGGCACGAGGTTGAGAATTTAGCTCAGTGGAAAAGCACTTGGATAGCAATAAGGCCCTGGTTTTAGTCCTCAGCACCAATGCACACATATTACATGCATATGTACACACACACGTATATATATGTATGTATATGTACATATGTAAATATGCATACATATGTATATATATGTGAGTATATACATATATGCATATATACATATATATGATATTACGGTTGGTTGTATTGCAGTAAAATTTTACTGTTGGTAAGCTAACAGGACTTTGGTTTGCCAATCTCTGACCTAAAGCTCAGTCGCTCAGTGTCATAAATGCAGCATTTATAGTTGGAAAAGCTATGACAACATTAGTGCAAAGAAGGAAGAAACTGGAAGTAGACTACTGTAATTTTCTTACACTATACACAAACCAGAGCCACGTTACTTGAAGGTGGACGATCCTGAGAATAGAAAAACTGCACTATTTACCATGTTCCGGAAATCCTAGAGTAGCTATTAAGAAAACAAAAAAGTTATAGTTATTACATAAGGAAAATGCAAAGGCAAGGTGGCGTCAAACAAACTATTCAAAAGAAATCAACATGGGCTGGAGAGATGGCTTAGTGGTTAAGCGCTTGCCTGTGAAGCCTAAGGACCCCGGTTCGAGGCTCGGTTCCCCAGGTCCCACGTTAGCCAGATGTACAAGGGGGCGCACGCGTCTGGAGTTCGTTTGCAGAGGCTGGAAGCCCTGGCGCGCCCATTCCCTCTCTCTCCCTCTATCTGTCTTTCTCTCTGTGTCTGTCGCTCTCAAATAAAAAATAAATAAAAAAAAAATTTTTTAAAAAAAAGAAATCAACACAGAAGGCAAGGCGGTCGAACGGCAGGCTAGGCAGACCAAACAAATGGCAAGCAAGTCAAGCACCCTGAGGAAAACGCTCATGGAAATAGCAGAAGAAGGGGCCGCCTTCAAGGTCAAGGGCGGCTTTTACTAGAGAGATAGAAACTGTGAAATGCTACAAATAAAAACACAGACATGAAGAATGCTCCCCCACCCGACGGGCTCCTAAGCAGACTTGACACAATAGAAGACAAGAAAAAAGGAAAGTTAAAAATAAATCAATAGAAATAACTCAGATTAAAAAAGAAGAAGAAGGAGAACAACTCAGACCTGTAAAATATTATCAGAGTTCTATAAAATTAATGACAGACTCCAAATCATTAATCCCAACAGTTTAGAGCATACCAGCAGGATATTAAACTACTGAAAAACAATGGCAAAGAAAAAAAGATCACTCAGGCAGCTGGAGGAAAAAAAAAAAAAAACACATGAAGTGCAAAGAAAGGAAGGTGCAAGTTACAGCAGACTTTTCATCAGAACCCACAAAAAAAAAAAAAAAAAAAATTAAAGGCGCTCTTCAGCCAGAAGATGCATGTCTCTACAAGGAATTTGGAGGCACACAAAGATTGTTGGAAGGTTGGGATACCTGGAGCAAACAGAAATGTATTTCTTCTCATTTTTCATTGCCTGAAAAGGAAACTACATAAAGGGGAAAACCATAGCCCTGTTTATGTGTTGAGAACACACGCAGAAGTGAAATGAGCACTGGAGGAACAGCTCAAAAGGTGAAGCACTTGCCTGCAGAGCCTAATGACCCAGGTTTGATTCCTCAGTCTTCACGTAAACGCAGATGTGCAGGGTGGTACACGCATCTGGAGTTCATCTGCGGTGGCTGGAAGCCACCTTCTCTCTGCAGCCCTCTGCTTACTACACGGGTAAGAATAAATACAGGGGCTGGAGAGATGGCTTAACGGTTAAGGCACTTGCCTGCAGAGCCAAAGGACCCAGGTTCAATTCTCCAGGACCCACGTAAGCCACATATGCACATGGTGGCACATGTGTCTGGAGTTCATTTGCAATGAGTAGAGGCCCTGGAATACCCATTCTCTCCCTCTCTCTCTCTCAAATAAATAAAGTAAAATATTTTTTAAAGGAATAAATACAGAGAATTCAATCATAGCTGAATTCCATGGAATTTTATTTTATTTTATTTTATTTTATTTTATTTTATTTTATTTTATTTTATTTTATTTTATTTTATTTTATTTTGCCTGAAGGACTAGATATTCAGCATTATCATGAGTTTGAAATACAATGGTCCCTATGGAAACAGACTTAGGGATAAATATCGTCTAGAAGAATAGCTATGGTCCCAACTTTGATATTCAACATCCCCCAGTCTACATATTATGTCTCTCTCTAGGTCCTAATTGCCAACAAAAGTATGTTTCCTTATTTCTTCCCCACCCCCCATTGCCCCCAGGGTCTTTCTAAAAGGTTGTCTAGAATCACTATTAAGATGCTGTGTTACTTCGAGATTAGGTGTTTTTCACCTTTTATTCCCAGCTCAGACTGGGCTGATTTAGTGTGGCTTGTCCTACATGGAGAAAACTATCCCCTACTTGGCAGCCCCACAGCTTATGACTCACAGCGTCATGTGCCTGCCATCGGGCGCTGCCCCATTCCAGAAGGGCTCGGATGCATGCGGCCCCTGCGGTACCACAGCTCCCTCCAATAAAGCCACGAGCCAGGCCCCACAAAGCTCAGAGGAAACCGTCTGATTCTGCAGCCTTTCTGCCTCCGTTCAATTAGGTCAGCATTTACAACCAATAAATTAAATTGAACATCCGAATGCTATTTGCCGTTCCTGCCTTGCAGTTGATTTCCTTAAAGAATTAGCATTCTGCTTTTCTAATTTCAAGGAATATTGAGAGCTGTTCTCCAGTTAACTAAATCCAGCATTTCAAATACTTCCTCCCAATAAGGCAGCCTGTTATTGCTACGCTACCCTTTCAATAATTGGAGGGGTTAATATTCTATTTTATTTTATTTTATTTTATTTGAGAGAGAAAGAGGGAGGGAGAGAGAGAGTGTGTGTGTGTGTGTGTGCCAGAGCTCCAGCTGGTGCAAACAAACTCTAGATGCATGTGCCACCTTGTGTATCTGGCTTACATGGGTCCTGGGGAATCAAACCTGGGTCCTTTAGTTTTGCAGGCAAGCACCTTAACTACTATGCCATCCCTCTAGCCCAAGGTTGGGTTTTTAAGTAGTTTTTCAGCTGAGCATTCAGCAAGGCAATCCCACTTTTTATCCAGGAGGAAGCCCCAGTGTGCTCAAGATTTGGTGGCTCTTGGGTAGCCAAGGAAATACTTGGTGGTTCACAGTCATACATCAACCCTTGGCAAATGATCTTTTCGGCCTTTGGAACCCCAAGTCTCAAAGGTCTGCCTCCTCTTTTTTGTTTATTGTTCCTGCTAGAGACTTCATCTCCTGGCTAGGTGGGGTTTATTGTTTTTGTTTTGTTTTGTTTTCTTTTTCTTTTTAAGCAACTGGAAGTTGCTATGGTCTGTATGGGCCTGAATTTTATTTTATTTTTTCAGCCTGTTCATTCTGTTGCCATGTAACTGAAGGCAGCACACAAACACAGTATTTATCCTCTTTTTAAAATATATATTTTTCTTTTTATTTAAGACAGAGAGAGAAAGAGCAGTAGATAGAATAAAGAGGGAAGGCGCACGGCAGGGCCTCTAGTCTCTGCAAACAAATTCCAGACCCTTGCACCACTATGTACTCATGGCTTACGTGGGTCTTGGGGAATCGAACCTGGGTCCTTAAGCTTTGCAGGCAAGTGCCTTAACCACTAAGCAATCTTCCCAGTCCATTTATCCTCTTTTATTTTGTTTTTGCTTTTGTTTTGTTTTCTGTTTCTTAAGGTAGGGTGTTACTCTAGCTCAGGCTGACCTCGAATTCACTCTTTCATCTCAGGGTAGCCTTGAACTCTTGGCCCTCCTCCTACCTCTGCATCCTGAGGGCTGGGATTAAAGGCGTGCGCCACCACACCTGGCTTTATCCTTTTGTTTTGTTTTTTTTGTTTGTTTGTTTTTTTGAGGTAGGGCCTCACTCTAGCTCAGGCTGACTTGGAATTCACTATTTAGTCCCTGGGTGGCCTCAAACTGCCACCACGCCTTTTTTTAAATGCCAGCTTCCCCTGGACCTGGGCCATGGTTGTTCAGGTAAGTGGAATTCCCAGGGCACGTGTCCTCCAGTCTCCTCATTTTTGAATTGGCAGCTAAATGACCGATCAGTCAGTCTTTACTTTGCTTATGTGACTTGAAATGTCTGGAACAATACTAAAAGGTAAAAATAACCAGGCCAAAGTCAACACATCTGGCGAGAAAGTGTAATTTGCCCTCTTCTCTTTACAAGAAAGGCAGCCCTGAAGTGACCCAGTGGTAAATTGTGTGTCTTGTCTTCTTGAAGACAGAGTCCCTCAGCATGGCCGACTTGGCCGTAGATGCCTGCACAATTTCAGGATGCCCTCTCATTTCCTTTTGCATGATTTTTTTCTGGTTGGTATTGATCAAATCAACCACACATTCTTTGCTTGGCAATCTATTAGCAACTCTGATTTAAAATTTGTTTTATAATATATTCAGCCAGTAATTTTAAGGGCCATCGGAATAAAGATACTGCCAGGCCCTTTACAACCTCTATTTCCTTTAAAATATATATGTGGGGGGGGGGCTGGGCTGGAGAGATTGCTTAGCAGTTAAGGCATTTGCCTGCAAAGCCAAAGAACCTCAGTTCAACTCCCCAGGACCCACGTAAGCCAGATGCACAACGTGGTATTTTCAGAGGTAGAGATATCTTTTCCCCCAGTGCCCCCTTCCCTTCTGAAATACAAATCACAAGCCTGCCACCTTACAATAGTGTGTCATAAACTGTTCTTGGCCTTACGAATGCAATCAACCCTTGTGAACTCCTGGGTAATAGACCAAGATTGCCCTGCTTATAGAAAAATAGAAACGGGTGAGATGAATCACCCAGGCAGACTCAGCTACAACCGAGAACCAGGAGCTCTCAGAGTCCACCCTTTCACGTGCCCACACCTACCCAACATTGTAGAGCAACCTCATCATGCCCAGTGTGGTGGTGTGACCCACGTGTCCCCCATAAACTCAGGTGTTCTGAATGCCGGGTTCCCCAGCTGATGGAAATCTGGGAATTATGCCTCCTGGAGGCAGTGTGTTGTTGGGATTGAGTTTACGGGTGTTATAGCCAGCTCCCCCTTGCTGGTGTTTGGCACACTCTCCTGTTCCTGTTGTCCACCTTTTATGGGCCAGGGGGTGATGTCCACCCTCTGCTCATGCCATCATTTCCCCTGCCATCATGGAGCCTCCCCTCAAGTCTATAAGCCAAGATAAATCCTTTTATTTTTTTTCCCCAAAGCTGCTCTTGGTCAGGTGATTTCTACCCACAATGTGAACCTGACTGCAACAGTAAAGTGGTACCAGGAATGGGATTGCTATTAGACACCTGACTGTGTGGCTTTGGCCTTTTGGAGCTGATTTTCAAGAGGAATGTGGAATGATTTGAAACCTTGACCTAAAAGATGCCTTGCAGTGCTGTAAGTACAGCTTGATGAACTATTCTAGTCAGAGTTGAAAGACCTGAATGCAGTAAGAACTGTGGACTGTGAGGTTTGGCTTGTGAGGGTGAGAAAGAGCTTTGCCTGGACTGGACCAGCAGTTTGTGTGAGAGGCTTGCTGTTATGCCCATGTCCTGAGAAGTTGTGCAGGGTTACATTGCATATAAATGGACTTGTGTGAGCAGAGGGATATGGTAAACCATACACACACCACATACACACACCCCAAACACACCACATACACACCACACACACACACACACACACACACACACACACACACGCACACATGTCTATCCACATGAAATATACACACAGGACAAGGTTGCCAAGTGGTTAAGGCAACACATTAGTAAAATTGATAATTGATAAGAGATGAAAAATCTATGCAGAGATTTCAGTACATCAATAATAGATTAAAAGCCAGGCGTGGTGGTGCACACCTTTAATCCCAGCACTTGGGAGGCAGAGGTAGAAGGATCGCTGTGAGTTTGAGGCCACCCTGAGACTCCATAGTGAATTCTAGGTCAGCCCAGGCTAGAGTGAGACCTTACCTCAGAAAAAGAAATGGTATTCTTCAAGAAGCTTCCCTGTACCCCTTACAGAGCCAGTTGACTCTCTTCTGTCTTTCACACCCCCCCCCCACTGTACTTTTAACTGAGTTTATTTCCATTTATTGAAAATGTTTGCAGAGTAGTGTACTTTTACCATCAAAAGGTAGGTCCCTTCAGGCTGACACCATAGGCCACTCATTTTCCTACCACAGCCACCTAAGGATGTAACACAACAGCTACTTAATAAGAGGCAGAATAGGGCTGGAGACATGGCTTAGCAGTTAAGCGCTTGCCTGTGAAGCCTAAGGATCCCGGTTCGAGGCGCATTAGCTAGATGCACGAGGGGGCGCATGCATCTGGAGTTCGTTTGCAGTGGCTGGAGGCTCTGGCGCACCCATTCTTTCTCCCCCTCTGCCTCTTTCTCTCTCTGTCTGTTCTCTCAAATAAATAAATAAAAATAAACAAGAAATAATTTTTTAAAAATAAGAGGCAACGATGCTGCACAAGACAGCAAGGTCATGCTGTGCACAATCCCAGCCAATTCAACAAATAATTATTAAGCACTGGTTCGGGCAGGATCATGTGCCCATGATCCGCCCAGTTCACAGGTTGAATCTTTAACACTCAGTAATTCAAACTGTGACTACAATTGCAGATAAAGTCATAAGAAGTGAATTAAATGAGAACGTGGATGTTGGAGAGAAACTGGATCCAATATAACATAGGGGAGACTATCTGTAAGCAAAGGAGAGAAATCTCAGAACAAAGTTTGGAGTTTGTTTGCAATGGCTAGAGGCCCTGGCACACCGATTCTCTCTCTCTCTCTCTCTCATCCCTCTAAATAAATAAACAAAAATATTAAAGAAGACCATGCCTGAACTGAATTTGAAAAGATGGATGAGGATTTTAATTTACAGGAAAGAAAGGCAAGAGGGCATTGCCTTTAGTTTCACGTGCTCACACCATCTGCAGAGAGGTAGAGGGATTGAAGGCAGTTCTGGGGGCGTGAAAACAAAACAAAGATGCAGTTACCATAGTTCAGGTGAGGGATGAAGGAATTTGGTCAACGGTAGTGAGAAGAATTAAGCAGATGTGAGAAATACTTATTTACAGGGTATAAATCTCTGTAGGCCATCTAGAGGGGATGGAGAAGCAAAATATAAGATAGCTTGAAGTGAAGGAGTGTTGAAAATGTGTGGTCATGTTGTTAGAAAAAAAAAATCACAAACAGTAACACATGGGAAGTGTGGGAATGCAGTTCCTTAAGGTGACTGTAAGTCCAGTAAATCAGGATCTGTAAGGGCAGAACCCAGTGACCCGTGCTTTCTAACAAGCACCCCCCCACACACACCACCGCCCCTAGTGACTGTCATACTGCCCAGAGACTCTGGCTGCTGTGTGGATGAGAAAATTTGTCTTTCAATTGGGGAGATATTGTTTTCATTTTTACTTCTTTCTAACTCTCACTGAATTATTGATGGCCCTGGTCCTTGCAAATACCTCCAGGGAGAGTTAGTTAGTTGAGACGTTGAGTGAGGAAAAATACCCAAACATAAATGGATCACAAGATTTTTCTACTCCATCTTAATATATGACCCAACTCCAAGCTTTGGAAAAATAGTTTCGAAAAGTTCGTAATTTATAATTCAATCGTAATTCATAGATCAAGGGAGCTGGACTTAAAAAAACCACAGAATTGTTTGTTTATTTATGTATTTTTTTTAAATGTTGTGCAAACATTTATTTTAATAAGCAGATTTTTAAAAATTATTTATTTATTTATTTGAGAGTGACAGACACAGAGAGAAAGACAGATAGAGGAAGAGAGAGAGAATGGGCGCGCCAGGGCTTCCAGGCTCTGCAAACAAACTCCAGACGCATGCGCCCCCTTGTGCATCTGGCTAACGTGGGACCTGGGGAACCGAGCCTCGAACCGGGGTCCTTAGGCTTCACAGGCAAGCGCTTAACCGCTAAGCCATCTCTCCAGCCCTATTTATGTATTTATTTATTTATTTATTTATTGTCACCTAATGTGTAATCTGTGCCTACTAAACAGAGGATGCATGAACGCTTCTGAAGTGGTCAGTAGCCCATCAATGTTTTCATGGAACCCCAAGGTGAAGCCAATAATGCTGAAACCCCAATGCAATGACCTTTGTAAAGGCCAGGCCTCTCCTGCCTCACAGGTTATTTCCAAATAACTCAACAGAAAATCCTCAGGTGCACCACCAAAAGGTTCCGTTTCTGAGTAGTGAAGTAATTAAACCATGAGTAGTTAAGTAATTAAATAATCTCTCACTTATTAACTTTTCTGGTATCTTGGTCATGCTTGAGAAAACCAAGACTGCCTGGTAATTATATGCTGTTTCTATTCCCCGCTTAGTAGTCAAAAAATATATTTGAATAATGACTAGGTTATAGATAGGCATATAACCTTCAAAGTAAGGGGGACAGAAATTGGGTAACAAATTCTCCCAAGAAGGCTGCTGGTCCAGAAAACATGTTGGGAGCAAGAAATAACACGTAGTAAAAAGAACAATGATGATTTATTTTGTATATTGTTTGATTTTAGGGACAAGCATTTCTTAATTAGAAATAGACAAGTATCATTATTATTATTGTTATTTAAAATTACAATAGGACTGGAACACCTATAACTCTAGCACTTAGGAAGCAGGGTCAGGAGGATGATGAATTTTGAGTCTAGCCTGGGCAATATCACAAGCCCAAATATTCAAGGACGCAGGCTGGAGAGATGGCTTAGTGGTTAAGGTACATGCCTACAAAGCCCAAGAACCCCAGTTCAATTCTCCAGGTCCCACGTAAGCCAGATGCACATGGTGGTGCATGCATCTGGAATTGCTTTGCAATGGCAAGAGGCCCTGACACGCCCATTCTCTCTCTCTCTCTCTAATAAATAAATAAAAATAAAATCTTTTTAAAAAAATTCAAGGATTGGCTGGGTGTGGTGGCACACGCCTTTAACCCCAGCACTTGGGAGGCAGAGGTAGGAGGATCGCCATGAGTTCAAGGTCAGCCTGAGAATAAATAGTGAATTTCAGGTCAGCCTGGACTACAGTGAAACCCTACCTCAAAAAACACCCCAAAATAAAAAAAAATTTTAAACTTCAAGGACTGAATGTGTAACTTGATGGAAAAGAATTCATCTACCAAGTGCCATGCCCTGGATTCATTCATATCATTTGATCCAGTAATTTTTATAGAAACTCATCCTGACACATACAGCTTAAATGTGTAGAAGAGGGTCTTTCCACAGAATTGCTTATACTACAATTAAAACAAACTGAATGTCTATCAATATGTAACTGGTTAAAAATAATAGTCAAGGGCTGGAGAGATGGCTTAGCGGTTAAGCGCTTGCCTGTGAAGCCTAAGGACCCCGGTTCGAGGCTCGGTTCCCCAGGACCCACGTTAGCCAGATGCACAAGGGGGTGCACGCATCTGGAGTTCGTTTGCAATGGCTGGAGGCTCTGGGGCACCTATTCTTTCTCTCTCTCTCCCCTCTCTTTGTGTCTAATAAATAAACAAAAATAAATCTTAAAATAATAATAATAATAATCAGTCAATAAAGTGCTCCCTGCGCAAGCATGAAGATCTGACTTTGATCCCTAGAAACCATGATTTTTGTTTCTTTGTTTTTTATTGTTTTTTAAAGTTTTATTTATTTATTTTATTTATTTGAGAGAGAGGCAGACATATATATATACAGAGAGAAAGAATGGGCACGCCAGTGCCTTCAGCCACTGCAAATGAACTCCAGATGCATGTGACACCTTGTGCATCTGGCTTACATGAGTCCTGGGGAAATTAAACCTGGGTCCTTTGGCTTTGTAGGCAAGCGCCTTAACCACGAAGCCATCTCTCCAGCCTTTTTTTTTTTTTAAGCAAGGAGTCATGGTATACACCTGTAATCTCAGTACTGGGGAAGCAAAAACAGGACTATCCCTGGGACTTTCTGACCAGCCAGTGGGGCCTAATTGGAGAACTCCAGGCCAATGGGAAGATCATGCTTCTCAAAATAGATACAGAACTCGAAGTTACCTTCTTTCCTCCACACGCCCCTACATACATGCATGCATATACAAGCACATACATGTGCACCTGCACACATACACAAACATACACGCAAACACATGAAAATTGATGCCTGTATGCAAAGTAGAAGGCATGCTTTGATTATGAATATATATACTTTAATTTTATATTTTGTGCATACATATACACTAGAATAATATAGAATTATATATAATTACATCTATGAATATATATATAAGTATATATATAATATATATTATATATTAATATATATGATATAATATATATTATAGATTAGAGAGAGAGAGAGAGCATCTTGTGTAAAGACTCCATTCCACATGCAGTTTTGTATTTAGCTTTGCTTTTGCTAAGTCTGCCCCAGGTTACAACTGAGAGTGACACCCGACTGGGCGGGAGTCCTGTGTCCCTTGCTCCCCTCGGTCCACCAAATGCTTTGCACTGCCCTGACCCAGTCAAGGCCCGTAGGCAGTTGAAGACAGCCGTACCCACCCAAGGCCGGTGACAATGTGTGTTGAGCTCTCGGAGGGAGCCTGGGCTCGCCCGGCTTTGCAGGCGTGTCCGCCCTTCGGTGGAAAGGTGCCCTCTGCCCGCCCTTCACCCCCCCTGGCTGCAATCCGCCAGCACTAAGTCTTTCATATGCAGCCGACCTCGTGTCCCGTGGGAGCAGCCCGGGCCCCAGCACTTTCTCGTGTCCCCGGGGCTTTCTCGTGCCTCGGCTTGTCCTTGTAATCTCTCTTGGGTATCCAGTGATCCCTTACTTGCCTGTCTCGGCCAGTCCTGGGAGGATCGCCTTCAAGGCAAGAAGTGCACCCTCTTCAGGGGATGCTTCCAGGCCCAGCCCGGCCGGCAGACACCCAGCAGGAGACTGGGAGGTGGCTGTGAATGGGCGCGCACGCAATGCCAGCTTCACCCCACACTTGGAAGCTTCCCCCGCATGCCACGTTCTCTCCCAGCGGGCCTTATTGCTTAGCTGCGCCAGAGGCCCTCTCTAGAAATTCTCTTCCTGTGACTGCACCCGGGCATGTGCCGTGGAGGTGGTGTGCTTCCCAGACATCATGCCACCTAGGGGTGCCACCCTTATGTGTCCTCTGGCTGCCTCAAGCCCTCTGTGTTCAAACACGATGCAAGAGCAGTTGAAAGTCAGATCAAAGCTTCTGAGGCTGTCAGGCGTCCTGATTCCAAAGCGTTTGGAAAGAACAGATAGCGTTACTCCGCCTCACACTCACCAACAGGGCAACACACCCAGATCAACCCCCCCCACATCACACATCACACACCCCATCACCAACATGGGCGAAACGTCCCCGTACATGAAAGGGCTCAATGGTCACATCTTCTTACTCCGAAACCTCAGCCATGGACTCCCGGGTAGATTTAGGCCAAGGATGCCCCTGGGCCTTGCAGTTTATGTCAATGTTGCCTGAACAAAGAGAAAGAATGAAGACTGAGAAGTTATATGTGCTGACAGACAGACAGACAATCATGCCATGGCATTCAGTGAGCTTTCTCTCTGAAGTTCAGCAAGAAAGCAACACTAACCCCCACTGAGCTGGGCTTTACAATGCTGCTGCTGCGTTGGAAGCCGAGCTGTGGGAGGCAACGTTTCCATTAACAAGAGACAGCATTAGAACAGAGCCTGCTTCACCTTCTAGGGGACAGGGTCCAGGGATAGAAGGAATAAAGTTAACGGTCAGCTTCCAGTTCGTTCTCTCCCTAAAGCTCTCCACAGATAACACGACTTCACTTCTAACAATGTATTTTATGGAAAAAATATATATACGTATATATGGGCTGGAGAGACAGCTTAGTGGTTCAGACATGTGCTTGAGAAGTCTAAGGACCCAGGTTTGATTCCCAGAACCCACATAAGCAAGTTTACAAGGTGGCGCATGAGTCTGGAGTTCATTTGCAGTGGCCAGTGGCCCTAGTGCACCCATTCTCTGTCTCTCTCTCTTTCTCTCCCTCTCTTTATTTGCCTCTTCCTCTCTCCTTCTCTCTCAAATAAATAAATAAAACATAATATGGATATATTGTGTATACATCTGTCTATACATATATATCTCAAAAATATGAGATCTGGGCTGGAGAGATGGCTTAGCAGTTAAGCGCTTGCCTGTGAAGCCTAAGGACCCCGGTTCGAGGCTCGATTCCCCAGGGCCCACGTTAGCCAGATGCACAAGGGCGCACACACGTCTGGAGTTCGTTTACAGTGGCTGGAGGCCCTGGCGCACCCATTCTCTCTCTCTCTCTCTGTCTGTCGCTTTCAAATAAATAAATAAAAATAAACAAAAATTTTTTTTTTAATATGAGATCTTATTTTTATTTAGAAGTAGAGAATGAAGGAGGGGGATGAAAAGAGAGAAACCAAGAAAGGCTCAGCTGAATATTGTGAATATTAACGTGACTACTAAAATAATTTTGGAATTATATCAAAATAGTGGAGGGATTACTTGGGAAGAAGGGATTCAGTAAAAGAGGGATGGGAAGAGGGGAGGTCACTAAAGAAAATAATGAGAGGGGATTGTGATCAAAATACATGATTCACATTATGAAAGTTGTTAATAAAATACTGAAATTTATTTTAAGAGTACACGTGGATTTCAGGAGAAAATGTAGAATGCGAATACACAAACACTTTGGGGAAAGACAGTAAGGGTTAAGAACAAAGTAAAGCAAAACACAAGAACACAGGAACTATCAACATGAACGTTTGCATGAAGCCAGTTTTGGATCATGCATATTCATATAGTCCAGGAAATACATCTGGAAAAATAAAATAAAATTGAGATCTGAGACAATATGCTTACTTTCATATCCTGTTTTCTGAACATCTTGTAGTCTTTTAAGAGATGTTTTATTAATACTTGCGTAAAAGTCTATCATTTGAACATCCATAATTTACTAGGTTGAAACACAAAAATGTTGTATAGATCAACATTTATCCACTATTAGTAATTTCATGTGGTTCAGCCTAATATTTATCAATTACCACTTGGAGCAGTCATGTTAATTAAATTGAATTGATCATAAATATTTTATGCCACATTTAACTTTAGATAAATTTCTAGAGTGAGAATTTATAGACAAGACACAATTTTAAGGTTTCATAAAATTTGTTTTCCTTTTTGCCCTTCAGAGAGTTTATGCCAATTGACAATCCCATAGCAATCTTATTATCTATCTTATTGTCCTTTAATGCAACAAATGACTTTGGACTTTGGACTTAGGACTTTGGACTTAACACATTATAATCTAGAACAAGTT
Organism: Jaculus jaculus; assembly: GCF_020740685.1. Taxonomy (NCBI): domain Eukaryota; kingdom Metazoa; phylum Chordata; class Mammalia; order Rodentia; family Dipodidae; genus Jaculus; species Jaculus jaculus. The sequence continues at coordinate 4,098,446 of NC_059121.1, forward strand.
GTCATTTTTACTTTCTTGCACTTAGGATAACAATCTCCCCAGAGTGGCTGTGGAAAATTTATTTCATCAAAGCTTGTCAATGTCAAGAGAAAAGACTTGTAATTGAGGCCTCGATCTGAGCAGGTGAAAATTGAGAATCAGCTCAGAAGTCAGAAGAAAGAATTGAGAGGAGAGGTTCTGAGGCAAAATAAATGGAGATGTTGGAATATATTTATTGACCATTTTCACACGTGAAGACAATGTAATTTGATCATAACCCCCTCGTGATTCCTTCCCTGGTCCGCTGGCTCCCTTCGCGGAAACCCCTCTTTCCAACGAACTCGCTCCTATTTTGACAGCGATTTTTTTCCCACCCTGTTCAATCATAAATGTCAAAATGCTGATGAGCTCTCATTTGCAGAGATACAAACAGTGATGACGGGGTCCTGACAGATGCTTCGTGTCCAGAAGAGAGCATCGCACAGCGCTCCGCATCTTGCCACCTCCTTTCCCACAATTCTCCCCGAGCCTCGGGAGGGATGTTAAAGGCATCTCAGTTAGCGCTGGGCTCTGAACCCTCACTGATTCCCGGCACTGCGGTAAATTTTGAGCCTCCCCAGTACTCACCACCATCTGAATAGAGAAGCTTCTCTGACTAAAGGTGCAATTTGCACTAATCTATGTGGATGAGCATGGCATAAATATTTAGAGGGTAATTTTATGGACATTGAGTAATGTCTTCTCCCCTTCAGCCTTTTCAGTCTATGACCTTCATCCAAACTTAAGGTTTGGGCTGTTGACATGGCTTAGCAGTTAAGGCACTTGCCTGCAAAGCCTAAGGGTTCCGATTTGATTGCCCAGAACCCACAGAAAGCAAGATGTACAAGGTGGCCCATGCATCTGGAGTTCAATCATTGCAGTGGATAGAGTGCTGGCATGCCCATTCTCTCTCCCCCTCTCTCGATCGATCATCTGTCTATCTGCCTCTTTTTATCTATGTCTCAAATAAGTGAATAAAAAAAAATATTTTTAAAACTTAAGCTAGTATGAAAACACTAGAGGAAAACCCACCTCTTTGTTGACTAATTAAAAATATAATTAGGGCTGGAGAGATGGCTTAGTGGCTAAGCGCTTGTCTGTGAAGCCTAAGGAGCCCGGTTTGAGGCTCAATTCCCCAGAACCCACGTTAGCCAGATGCACAAGGGGGCGCACGCGTCTGGAGTTTGTTTGCAGTGGCTGGAGGCTCTGGCGTGCCCATTCTCCCTCTCTCTCTCTCTCTCTTTCTCTCTCTCCCTCTTTCTCTCTCTGTCACTTTCAAATAAATAAAAATAAACAAATAATTTAAAAATAGCAAAAATCAGAAAAACCAATACTGCAAATTTGCTGTTAAACACAGAACTTAGATTTAATTGTGTGTATGTATGTGTACACAAATATAGAATATGAAAGTGGAAAGGGAACTGGACATGGTAGGAGGGAGAAATCTAGATGGTGGGACAGGGGAGCAAGAGAAGGTAACAGAATAGATATCTCAGGGGCTGGAGAGATGGCTTAGCAGTAAAGGCATTTGCCTGCAAAGCCTAAGGATCCTGATTCGATTCCCGAGGACCCACGTAAGCCAGATGCACAAGGGGGCGCATGCGTCTGGAGTTTGTTTTTAGTGGCTGGAGGCCCTGGTGTGCCCATTCTCTCTCTCTCTCTCCACCTGTTTCTCTCTCATAAATTAATTAATTAATTAATTAATTAATTAAAGAATAGATGTCTCACTCAAGCAAAAGAAAGGATAATTTGTGGAAGTAAGGACATGAGCAAGAGAGAGGAGAGGAGAGGTGGGAGGGAAATGTCTGGGTAGATAAAAGCAAAGCATAATTATATATGTGTGTGTGTGTGTGTGTGTGTGTGTGTGTGTGTGTGTGTGTGTTGTGTGTATGGAAATATATATGACCATGTCACAATGAATCCCATTAATTCACAAGCTAATCAAACAATTATTTTAACAACAACAACAAAAAAAGATGGACAGCAGAAAACTTGGGGACTCCACTGGGTGAGACACCCTCAGTCCACCTCACCATGGTCCTCCAGAGAGAGAAAGCGCCACCGAGGCCTTCAGGGTTCAGCTCTAGAAGGAGCTGAAAGAGCAAGGTTGTCCCCAGAAGGCAGGCTAAAGAAAAAGGCAGAAATTCTCTGGGCAAAGTGACCCCAGGCCAACGAACACACACGAGGTGAAGGTGCCCACGAGCGCCCGTCCAGGGTCGGGCTCCCTAATGAGCGCTCGCAAAACTTTCTGAGTCCTGGCAGGTCCCTAGTTCCTAATAAAACCCCAGGCCCTCCAGGTCAACTCGGCTTGGGGACCCGCTAGGGGCAAAGCACAGAACTTTGCTGGAGCCTGGCCAAGATGCTGTTCACACCTTGCCACGTGCTGGCCGTTGGCCAGACGAGCTTAGCGAAGTGTGCCCTGATCGCCTCGCCTTCCCCCAGCTTGTGGCCTGCAAGAACATTCCAGCTGCAATAATTTCTTTTTCTTTTTCTAATTTTTTAAAAAAAATTATTTAATTGAGAGCACCAAAGAGAGAGAGAATGGTTATGCCAAGGCCTCCAGCTACTGCAAAGGACCTCCAGGTGCGTGCGCCCCCTTGTGCATCTGGCTAACGTGGGTCCTGGGGAAGCAGGCCTCGAACCGGGGTCCTCAGGCTTCACAGGCAAGCGCTTAACCACTAAGCCGTCTCTCCAGCCATCTCATACATCACCAGCAATATATATATATGCAGTTATTTGACATAAAGAAAGAGGGGAGAGAGAGAGAATGGGTGCACCAGGGCCTCCAGCCACTGCAAACAGACTCCAGATGCGTGCACCCCCTTGTGTATCTGGCTTACGTGGATCCTGGGGAATTGAACATAGAATTAAACAGAGGTCCTTTGGCTTTGCAGGTGTACCCCTTAACTACTAAGCCATCCCTCCAGCCTCACTTTGCTTTTTTAAAGTATTTTCTTCCTTCAACTTGATTCAGAAGGCACGCGCTCAGAACGAGCCCCACACAGAACCTCCAGTGATGTGCACTCATCTTTCCTCTCCAGCTTCTCTTCACACAGCAGTTGTCCTGTGGCTCTCCTCTCTCCCTCTGCACGCTGCCGCTGAGGTATGCCGTCTCTCTGCAGGTAACCACTTCCCAGTGCCATCACTGGGCTCAGGGGACTCATGTTACAGCCAGGAGCAGAAAACTTCATAGGAGGTCCACACTGGGAATTTAGAATTTTTGGAGCATCCCTGGGGCTAGTAGCTATTTTCAAGAGCCTTGGGAGAATTTTCTATTCTCTATTTCTAAATGTAACATTGTAGTATTCAGACTAAGCCTCCAAATATTAGCAATGAGGGTTTTTAAAAATATTTTATACTTATGTGTCTAACATATTTACATTGTTTTGTGATGACTTTTGTTTTCCTTTTTCACTTTTTATTTTATACATTAGAACAGATTATACTCTTTTATCCTCTTGTCCCTGCTCCTGTTACCCTGGGGGCCCTCCTCAGTGGAGTTATGGTATTTACTGTGCAGTCATAAAGGCCTCAGTCAGTCTCTGTGGGGAAGCAGGGACTGTACTCAGGATATTCCTGCCCACTCTGTGGCTCTTAAAAGCTTTCTGTCCCCTCTTCCATAATGGTCCCTGAGCTATAGTTGGCCTGTTGACAGTCTGATTTACTGTTGAGTTCTCTGTAGCCTCTGAATTTCCTGCTCTGATATGTCTTGACTAATCACCTTGTCTGTCATCATCACCCTGGAGCTGGCTGTCAGGCTAGCAGTGAGAGCAGCAATCATGTCGCCACTTTCTCTGCAGTTTCTCCTGAGTGCTGGAGGATATGGTAGAGGTGGCACATCTTTTGGTGGGCAGTTGCTATCTTCTTATTTATGGATCTTAGTTCCCCTCTACTTTCTCTTCCAATTTCCACTGTTTCAGGGTTTTTGTTGTTTTTGTTGTTTTGTTGATTCCCTCCCAGGCAGGGCCCTGGAATGGCCAGTGATGATGTTTTTTAAAATTGTTTATTTTTTATTTATTTATTTGAGAGTTACAGACAGACAGAAAGAGGCAGAGAGAGAGAGAGAAAGACAGATAGAGGGAGAGAGAGAGAATGGGCGCGCCAGGGCTTCCAGCCACTGCAAACGAACTCCAGACACGTGCGCCCCCTTGTGCATCTGGCTAACGTGGGTCCTGGGGAATCGAGCCTCGAACCAGGGTCCTTACGCTTCACAGGCAAGCACTTAACCGCTAAGCCATCTCTCCAGCCCGCCAGTGATGATTTTTATGAGTAAACCCCATGACACTTAACCGACTGTATATATATATATTTTTTCAGATATACTCAAAGCCTTAAATTATTGAACTTCCATTGAAAATATTCAGCTCACACTCCCCCCCCCCCATAAAAGAGAAGAAAGTACTTTCATTTTGAACTATTTTTCCACTTCCAGTATAACCAGATAGATCCCAGCCTCTAAGAGGTGACCACAAAACACAGGCAGTGCTTGGTAAAGACAAAACTCAACTTTATTTTCCATGGCGCTTTATGTAAAAACAAATCAAATATCTAACGTTCCTGGAAGATTTACTCAAGCAGAAAAATTCTGAAAGGAAGCTGAGATTTGATATATAAAAATAAAAGGATTGGTGCAGGATGAGTTAATTATTCTTTTTATGCAAGAGAATGCCAGTGCCGCCCAGATGACTAACAGAAAAGTCAGCTCTTTCTTAAAGGACACTGGAATATATTTTAAGACAGCTACAACTGTAGGAAAATTATCAAAAAAAAATCTAAAAATGAGAATAAGACAGAGACTCAAATTTTCTACTTCTGAAGCATCCAAATGACTCCCAAGTCACACATTAACTTGACGGACTCAAAGGTCCACAGTAAGTCAGTCCACAAACAAACACACCACAAAAAGGGGAGTGATAAGTTACCACACAAGAGGATGCTTGTAGTTTGCACCTATCATGCCATTTCCTACTGAAATAAAACAGCCCACGTTGAGAAGAGGGGAATAAGTTTGAGAGGACAAGTACTCATTCCCAATGTTCTGGGTACAACCCCAAATCTCCTATCAGATAAAGAAACTCTCCCTAATGAAATAAGAGAATATTCTTTTCTTTTTTTTTTAATTTTCATTTTAACTTATTTATTTGAGAGAGAGAAAGAGAATGGATGTGTCAGGACCTCCAGCCGCCTTAAACAAACTCCAGATATATGCGCCACCTAGGGCATCTGGCTTACATGGGCCCTGAGGAATAAAACCTAGGTCCTTTAGCATTGCAGGCAAGTGCCTTAACGACTAAGCCATCTCCCCAGCCCATAAGACAATATTCTTAAAGTTAACTTAGAGATGGGAAATTTCTGCTGGTGAGCATAAATTATAAAATAAGAAGTAAGGCAAAGCATGGTGGCGCACACCTTTAATCCCAGCACTCGGGAGGCAAAGGTAGGAGGATTGCCATGAGTTTGAGGCCACCCTGAGACTACATAGTGAATTCCAGGTCAGTCTGAGCCAGAGTGAGACAATACCTTGGATAAAAAGGAAAAGAAAATAAAAACAAAGAAAAGAAAGGGCTGAAGAGATAGTCTAGTGGTTAAGGTGCTTGCCTGAAAAGCCTAAGGACCCTTGTTCAACTCTCCAGGTGCCATGTAAGCCAGACGCACAAGGAGAATGCAAGGTCACATGTGCACACAGGTGATGCATACATCTGGAGTTCTACTCAGGGGCTGGAGGTCCTGGAGTACCAATTCGCTCTGTGTCTTTCTCCCTCTCTTGCATTAAAAAAAAAAAAAAAAAGACCAGTCTATTGGGCTTATCACAAAAAAAAAGGAGTAAATAGAATTTATTGATTGAAAAGTACCATGTCTAAAACTTGAAAATTACTATGTAGGATTAATAATAATTGGTAAGAGCTATAGAAGAATCAATAAACCGATGGTACAAATACAGAAATGATTCAATCTGAAAGACAGGTGGGGGGTAAATAGCAGGGAAAATGGAATACGTCTTCATTCACCCTTGGGCACATGGGATAATTGCACAACACGGCATATGCGCTCCTGGTGTCTCCAAAGAACGAGGTCGTGGAGTGTTGGGCATTGAAACTGTTTAATGGTATCATGGCCAAAAAAAAATTCCAATTTTGGTAAAAGGCTTAAAATTGTAGATTCAAAGGACTTAGTGAACTTCCAATAAGAAAGCTATGCATGATGTCATCACGATTAAACCCTTTGCTAAAAACCAAAGATAAAAAGAAAACCTTGAAAGGGGTCAAATAAAGCAGTACATGGTATGCTGGAGAATGATGGCTCCAATGCATGCAAAAGTGTAGAAACCAGAAGTGTAAGACCTCCTTTTAAAAAGGACTGAGAGCCAAAGCAAAACAAAACACCATGAACTCTCTATTCAATATCCAATGAAAATATATTTTGTGATAAAGAAAGGACATTTTAATGTAAAACGAAACAATACTTCCAGTGCACTGCCCTGCAAGAGGAACTAAAAGAAATCCTGTAGGCTGAAAGAAACAATACCAAATAGAAACGAATTCACAGAAAGGAATATAAAAGACCCTTTTCCCCTTTAAAAATTCACAAAGCTACTCACAAAAGGTATAACATTGTCTCGAGAGGAAGTGTTCATATAATACATGCAATAACTATAGCACTTTAAAGGCTAGGAGGGAAGAATGGGTTCATACAGTCACATGATTTCCACTCACTGCATGAAATAGCGCGATATTAATTCTAAGAAGCAGACTGTGAAAAGTTAATAATCTACACGGTAATCTCTAAAACAACCACTAAGGCCGGAGAGATGGCTTAGCGGTTAATGTGTTTGCCTGTGAAGCCTAAAAACCCAGGTTCAGTTCCCTGGGACCCATGTAGGTGCACAAGGTGGCACACACATCTGGTGTTTGTTTACAGTGGCTAGAGGCCCTGTCATGCCCATTCTCTTTCTCTGTGTCTTCCTCTTCTCTCTCTTTTTCTCTTTCTTCTTTCTCTCTCTCTCAAAAAATGACTTTAAATATATTAAAATAACCACTAAAATAGGAATATATATAAAAACACAATTGACATTTTAAAAACAATTAAAATGCCCAAAAGAGGTAAAGAAATGAAAAAAAAAAAAAACAGGAACAAAGAAATAGCAACAACACATTATTTTAAAAATTGTGAACCTGGGCTGGAGAGATGGCTTAGTGGTTAAGCGCTTGCCTGTGAAGCCTAAGGACCCTGGTTCGAGGCTCGGTTCCCCAGGTCCCACATTAGCCAGATGCACAAGGAGGCACACGCGTCTGGAGTTCGTTTGCAGTGGCTGGAAGCCATGGTGCGACCATTCTCTCTCTCTCCCTCTATCTGTCTTTCTCTCTATGTCTGTCGCTCTCAAATAAATAAATTTAAAAAAAAATTGTGAACCTGTACCCTGAGACTCCATATTGAATTCCAGGTCAGCCTGGGCTAGAGTGAGACCCTACCTAAAAAAAAACAAAAAAAAAAAGTGAAGCTGGGCTAGAGAGATGGCTTAGTGGTTAAGGCGCTCCCAAACCAAAGGACCTTGGTTTGATTCCTCAAGACCCACATAAGCCAGCTGCACAAGGTGGTGCGCATGTCTGGAGTTTGTTTGAAGTGGCTAGAAGTCCTGGTGTGCCCATTCACACACACATTCTCTCTCTCTCTCTCTTTCTCACACTCTGCCTCTTTCCCTCTCTCAGATAAATAAATTGTGAACCTGAATCAAATCGCATTCGTAATTGTACTACTTATTCGTGGATTACACAGAAACTATCACCTGAGGGGTCAAAGGGCATGCCCCAGAAACTATCATCATGGATGTCTATGAAGACCCAAATACAAGAGACACTCTTTAGACCCTACAAGGAGAGGTTACAACAACCAAAAGGGGAAAAATTCAGACCAGAGCATTAAAAAAGCAAAACAAGAAAGCAGATTAATGAACAAAGTGTAAGAAAATTCAAAAGCTCTGCCACAGAACCAAATCCCACAATCCAATGATTTTAGCTGGAAATGAGATTTGACCATTAACACTGAGAAGTACATATAAAAAATTAGTGTAAGTACACAACAGTGGTCTCCTTTCCTCTCTCCTCTTTTGTGAACAACCTCGAACCTGTCCTTGCCCCAACCTCAGTCTTAGGCGAAATGTGCATGCTATACACATGATCAACCATTCCTGACTTTACCATCAACTCTCGGGACACTACAATTTCAGTTACATTTGGGGAGGAAAAAGATTGGCTCTGACTTCCATTTGTGACTGAATTATACCAAGGGGCTGCTCTTGCTTAGGTGGCTGGAAGTTTAATACCCTGTAATGGACATAATCATTTTCTCCTCTGCCTGCACAATTAAGGAGATGTCGCAGAGAGGAGGTCCTCCTCCAATCCCATCCATGACGTCAAAATGAAGCTGATATGGCTGAGATGTTTCCATTATCACCACATTGATTCGTGTGGGCCAACCTACATACAAAATTTGATTTTTTTTTTTTTCTCAAAAAGGTGACTAATAGAAACAGAACATAATTGTTTTGGACTAGAATAAATTTCCAGCAAAGGGCGCTGCTGAATTTCAGCAGATAAATAGTCTGAAGGACATAACTATGGCATTATATAAGATAAGGAGACACTAAAACATTAGACTGGGATATACAGAGTCGAAGGTTTATTGTGTGATGGGCAAAAACTGAATTTAGCTTACGTCGTTGTGTGGTTACGTGCCCAGAGCTGTTCTTAAGCACATGACTGAATGAAATGTCTTCCCTTTTGTTTCTGAAAACTGTGTTGAGTGTTGCAGGACAAGAGTGGCTTGATGCTCATGGTAGACTTATAAAAGTCAAGCGTGGGTTTCTCTGATGTCTATGTCATGTTGACATTGGATTTGTGGGCTAGAAGAAAGAACTTACAGGGCTGGAGAGATGGCTTAGCGGTTCAACGCTTGCCTGTGAAGCCGAAGGACCCTGGTTCGAGGCTCGGTTCCCCAGGTCCCACGTTAGCCAGATGCACAAGGGGGTGCACGCATCTGGAGTTCGTTTGCAGAGGCTGGAAGCCCTGGTGCGCCCATTCCCTCTCTCTCCCTCTATCTGTCTTTCTCTCTGTGTCTGTCGCTCTCAAATAAATAAATAAAAATTTGAAAAAAAAAAAAAAAAGAAAGAACTTACAAAGAAGAAGGCTGGAGAAGTGGCTCAGCAGTTAAGGCATTTGCCTGCAAAGTCTAAGGAACAGGGTTCAAGTCCCTAGTACTCGTGTAAATCCAGATGCACAAAACAGCACAGGCATCTGGAGTTCATTTGCAGTGGCTAGAGGCCCTGGTATGCCCATTCCATCTCTCTCTCTCTCTCCCTCTTTCTTTCATAAATAAATAAATAAAATTCTAAAACAAATAGATCACAGAGAATATTCTACTTGGTATATCATATTAGGAAATATATATTTTCAGTGTGGCTTATCACAGCTGATAGCAATTTTGACCACTTAGTTAAGATGTTTATCAGGTCTCCGCACTTGGAGAGTCTGTATTTTTCTTCTCCATTCCTCAGAAGGAGGTCTCTAGCTTCAGGACACAGTTAAGGTGACAGGATTGAGCTCTGTGTCCTGGAGATGGTAGCTTCTATATAGAGCGCTTGAAATTCTCATGAGGGGGAGAATCTCTCTCTCTCTCTTTTTAAAAATATTTATATTTATATTTATTTATTTGAGAGCAAGAGAGAGGCAGTTAGAGAGAAAGGGAGAGAATAGGCACATCAGAGCCTCCAGCCATTGCAGATGAACTCCAGCTGTGTGAGCCCCCTTGTGCATCTGGCTTACGTGGATACAGGGGAACCAAACCCGTCTCCTTAGGCTTCGCAGGCAAGCACATTAACCACTAAGCCATTTCTCTCTTTCTTTTTTATTAAACTGCTCATTTGGGCTGCAGAAATTGCTCAGTGATTAAAGGCATTTGCTTGCAAAGCCTGCAGGCCCAGGTTTGATTGCCAGGACGCAGGTAAAAGAAGATGCACGAAGCTGCTCATGAGTGGGGAGCTCGTCTGCAGTGGCAGAAGGCCCTGGCGCACCCATTCGCGGTCTCTTTCTGTCTGCATCTTTCTATCTCTCTCAAGTAAATATATAAACGAAAACAATTAAACTACTAATTTATTCAGACATTGCTCATATCTTTTTTTTTAAACCTCAATTTAAGGGTTTTTTTTTTGTTTATTTTTATTTATTTATTTGACAGCGACAGACAGAGAGAGGGAGAGAGAGAGAGAGAGAGAGAGAGAGAGAGAGAGAGAGAGAGAGAACGGGCACGCCAGGGCTTCCAGCTTCTGCAGACAAACTCCAGACACGTGCGCCCCCTTGTGCATCTGGCTAACGTGGGTCCTGGGGAACCGAGCCTCGAACCGGGGTCCTTAGGCTTCACAGGCAAGCGCTTAACCGCTAAGCCATCTCTCCAGCCCATTGCTCATATCTTGATGAACACATATACACATGTGATCTGTATTTGGTATGTCTTTGGATTGTAACATAATGCTAATCCTCTCGAGTGCTGGCATTAAAGGCATGTGCCACCACGCCCGGCTTTCTAAGTTCATTATTTTTCATGTTGATGTCCATTTATTTCCAAACCAATTGTTTTAAAACACTATATTCTTATCACCTAGTTTCTTCTCTTGCTCAAGATCAGCTGGGTATATTACGTGGATCTGTTTCTGGTCTCCATATTCTGTCCCATTGATCTATTTGTCTCTTTAGCCAGGTTACTGCTGCATTATGGTCAAGTAATAACTGTTTTATGACTTTTTACCATTAACTAATAGGTCTTTAGCCTCTCTCTATATAAATATTAGAGTGAGATTGCCAACATCCACAAGATAACTTGACTGGGATCACCTTGAATCTATAGTTAAAATTAGAATTTATGGGCTGGAGAGATGGCTTAGTGGTTAAACGCTTGCCTGTGAAGTTTAAGGACCCCGGTTGGAGGCTCAATTCCCCAGGACCTACGTTAGCCAGATGCATAAGGGGGCACACGTGTCTGGAGTTCGTTTGCAGTGGCTGGCGGCCCTGGCACGCCCATTCTCTCTGTCTCTCTCTTTCTCTCTCTCTTTCTCTGTTGCTCTCAAATAAGTAAATAAATAAAAAGAAACAATTTTTTTAAATTAGAATTTATTAAAATTAAAATTGCTATTATTGATAATGTTGAGTCTTCCTATTGACAAATGTGGAATGTATATGCATTTAAGTATTTGATATCTTTCGTCAGAGTCCTGTAGCATTGATTGTGAAGATCTTACACATACTTTGTTAGATTTATGCCTGTTACATTTTAGAGAACAGTAATAGAACTGACAGTGTGACTTTAATTTCAAACTCCACTGACTCATTGCTGGTGATCGAAGAGTGACTAGTGTTTGCATTAAGGAACTTCCCCTGGATCTGTAAGCTTCAAGAAATACCCCTTCCTCCATAACTGTGCCTGGTCTGGACCTTCATCTCAGCGAAACTGAAGCTGTCGGCTACACCTTTGTTCCGCTGACTTTGAGCTTTTGCCCTCCTTGTCTCCTTTACTGAGCCTGAGCTGGGCTGCTTAGGTTGAGAAAATTCTTTTCTCATGCATGCATTCAATTCAATAAACTTCCCCTAAGCAGCGTTTCTGCAGCACCTCACACCTTTGGATGCGCTGTGTTTCCGTTTTCATTCTGAAATTTTTCTGATCCACATAACCTATACTCCATGTGTTCTTATCAGCCTAAGTAGATATGTTTTGTTTTTATTTGCATATGTTCCTACAATGTATGGATATTTCATATTTTACTTAATCAGTACTGCTTTAGAAGATATGGAAGTTGCTTTGATTTTTATTCTAGTCAGACAATGCTCAGTGAAACACTCGTAGGCACATAGAAATTACAAATTTGGATCAAAAAGATAAATTGTATCAATAAGATAAAATGGGATTGTTGGGCTTACACTAAAATCAACACTATGCTAACTTTCTACAGGTCTATATTTCCAGAATAAAGGAAATCTTAATGTAAAAAAGAAATGAGTACATTTACCAGTATAACAGCTACTGTCTGATTGGTTTCCAAATTACTGAACTGACTGACATGTATTTATTTTTTTCTATTTTACAGTGAGAGAGACAGAGAGCGAATAGGCACACCAGGGCCTCAGCCACTGCCATCTAACTCCAGACACTTGCACCACCTAGTGGGCATGTGCAACCTTGCACTTGCCTCACTTTTGTGCGTCTGGCTTACATGGGATCTGGAGAGTCAAACATGGATCCTTAGGCTTCGCAGGCAAGCACCTTAAACAGTAAGCCATCTCTCCAGTCCTGATATATATTTATGCTTTTAGTAGGCCATTGCATTTTGTGGGGGATAGACTTTCCTTTTGTAACTATGATAGATACTCACCTTTTCTAATTAGAGCAGGAAGTTATCGTTTGCCATGGACACATTAACCCACAGATGCAGGACCTAACATTAGACACTGATGTGTTATGTTGAAGACAAAAATGACAGAATCCAGGGATGGATAGATGGCTTAGCGGTTAAGCGCTTGCCTGTGAAGCCTAAGGACCCCAGTTCGAGGCTCGGTTCCCTAGGTCCCACATTAGCCAGATGCACAAGGGGGTGCACGCATCTGGAGTTCGTTTGCAGAGGCTGGAAGCCCTGGCACGCCCATTCTCTCTCTCTCCCTCTATCTGTCTTTCTCTCTGTGTCTGTCGCTCTCAAATAAATAAATAAATAAATAATTTTTTTAAACAAATGACAGAATCCAGAGAAGTAATGACAGAAATGATTCAAGGCTTGCTGTAGAAAATAAAAATCAATATTAAAAAAAGCAATTAGGGAAGGAAGAAAGCAATACATAAATGAACAAAAGAGGGGCTGGGATGATTGCTCAGTGATAAAAGGCACTTACTTGAAAATCCTGCCTGCTTGGGGTTCAATTCTTCAGCTACCTACCTAGAGCTGGACAGGTATTCATTTGCAGAGGCAAGAGACACAGGCATGCACACACAAATAAATAAAAGAAATTTGAGGGCTAGAGAGATGGCTCAGTGGTTAAGGTACTTGCTTGCAAAGCCTAAGGACTGGAGTTCCATTCCCTAGTACCCACATAAAGCCAGCTGCACTAAGTGGCACATGCATCACAAGTTAATTTGCAATGGCAGGAAGCCCTGGCATGCCCACACCCACTCTTTGTCTGCCTCTTTCTCTCTCTCTCTCTCTTTAATAAATACATAAAATAAAATGAAATAATTTTAAAATAACTAAATAAACAAAAGAGGGGATAAAGACTTCAGTGAGAGTTTGTTCAACACTAGGCTCTGACAAATTAGGGAAATTGACTAAGGTGCGTTCTTAGAGCACTCAGGAGGCTGAGATATAACAATCACTGTGAGTTCGAGGCCATCCTGAGACTACATAGTGAATTCCAGGTCAGCCTGGGCCAGAGTGAGACCCTACCTTAAAAAAAAAAAAAAACAAACAGAGCGAGAGAGAGAGACTCTTCTGAACACACAAGATATTTTAAAAATGGACTAGAGAACATTATAGAAAAAGAGTTTAGAAGCATGTAAACGCTAGAGGAAGGGCAGGAGAGCTGTGAAACGCTGAATGTGATATGGTTGTTAAATTATGAACTCACAACCACTGTGGGTACCTGCGTGACAGCTGCACAAGCCTGGGCCCATCGACATCGCGTCACGAGGTTCCATGTCTCCCTCAGGACGTATTTGCAGTCAGTGGTTTTACCAAGGGAGAGTCACTTTCTCCAGTGGTGTAGCCACTGGTAAGTTGTCTAAATTCCACTAAATTTTGCCTCCCCTGTGCTAATTACAGCAATCCTAAGTAAGTTCAGTGGGTCACTGCTGTAGTCAGCACCCAGTGCCGGTGGGGTGGGATGAACAGCCAAACCAAGCACAGTTTAGGAGAGGAAAGGACTTATTGCAAGATCACAGGTCCGGGGGTGGAGGGGAGAGGGTCCATCAAATGGGGGAAGAAACTGGCTCCCATTCATAAACCCAAGCAGGGAGGTAAATAATTGCCCCAAAGCAGGCAGAAGCAGAGCTCAGAGCCTCTCCCTAATCCTGGAGGCTGAATTCAGAAGTCCCGGGTGACACCTCTTACCACCACGACCCCAGCAGGACACCCAGCGGGGGTGGGGGGGTGTCAGCCCAGCCTGCAAGGGGCTAAAGCGGTAAACACTTTTTTGTTGTTCTCTGCTTCTTCTGTTTTCTGAGGTAGGGTTTCTCTCTAGCCCAGGCTGACCTGGACTTCACTACGTAGTCTCAGGCTGGCCTCAAACTCACAGAGATCCTCCTACCTTTCCCTCCCAAGTCCTGGGATTGAAGGTGTGAGCCACCAAGCTCAACTCAATTTTAATAAAACACTTGAGTGTATGGGGGAGATAGAGCCAAACTACCCCAGTCAAAAAAAAAAAGAAAAAGAAAAAGAAAAAGAAAAAGAAAAAGAGCCAGGCGTGGTGGTGCACACGCCTTTAATCCCAGCACTCGGGAGGCAGAGGTAGGAAGGATCGTTGTGAGTTCAAGGCCACGTTACTACATAGTGAAATCCTGATCAGCCTGAGCTAGAGTGAGACCCTACCTTGAAAAACCAAAAAAAAAAAAAAAACAGGTTTTTTAAAAAATATCTATATTTATTTGCAAGAAGAGAGAGAAAGAGGTGGAAGGAGAGAGCATGCACACACCGGGGCGTCTTATCACTTCACATAAATGCCAGATCTGGTTTGACGTGGGCACCGGGCAATCAGAAACCAGGCATCAGGTGTGGCACAAGCACCTTTAACCGTGAGCAGTCTCTCCAGCCTTCCAAAGCTTTCCCATTCTGTTTTAACTTTCCCTGTCCTCAGGATTGCTTTCTCCAGTCACCCTTTTGCAGATGGCAACTTCAAAAGAGAACATGCGCTCCCTCTGAGAGGTGCCTGAAGCGATGTTGACGTCAGGCATGTGAAAAAGAAGACCCTTCTTTGACATTCTTGAGGCACAACAAGTGAATTACAGCTATAATGCTCTTCTTACAATACCCCAGTGCTACAAGCATCTCTGCCATTTTTGCTAAGAGCAGAGTTGCAGACCACCTGTTTCTATGCCTTCCATATAACCCACAAACCCAGGGTGAATACCAGCAACCCCACTAAGGAGGGACCTCAGTGGAATAGGAGCAGAAAGGAAAGGAAGTGACGGTGGCAACACATGATGTGCCCATGCAAAGTTGCCATATATTTTACATATATATATATGTATATTTATATATATATATATACACACATACATATATATATACACATACATATATATATATGATCAACAGAACTAAAATAGAAATATATCATGCCCTTACTATCTTTGCTTTGCAGAGTTGTACTAGATTAATTTGTTAATGTGCTCACAAATTCTTAATGCAAGATTTAGTTCTGTGAACCTCTATGTCTGAAAACAAAATACTGCACCCCCATTCATGACAGAGCAGGTATTTCTTTCCCAGTCACAGGTCTGCGGAGCATTTTGGGACGGCTTGAGGCCCAGGAAACACATTAGGTGAGGCCACTAACTTTTTTGTTTTGTTTTGTTTTGTTTTGTTTTGGTCTTTTGGTTTTTTGCGGTTGGGTCTCACTCTAGCCCAGGCTGACCTGGAATTCACTATGGAGTCTCAGGGTGGCCTCGAACTCACAGCAATCCTCCTACCTGTGCCTTCCAAGTGCTGGGATTAAAGGCGTGCACCACCATACCTCGCTCCCTTTTTTGACAATACTGCAGAATTGGTTGCTTCTCAAATCGACATGAAGTTTGGGAACTCTTCACTTCTATTACCCTCTCCCCACGGGAAACCGAAAGCATCATTTCCTCCTTTTAAAAAATCAGCTGAGTCACCGTTGCTATTTAACATCTTATTTGTTATAAAATGTTTATTCTTTGCCATTGTGCCCGAAGGTAATGCTGCAACGGAAACGATTATTTTTTTAATAGAAGCAATAAATTAAGTAGTATTAGCTCGTAAACTGATTTAAAATCAGTAAAGAAAATCCCCTACGTTGTTTTGGACACCTCTGCCTCACCCTACAGAGGTCAGTAGGTAAAAGACATCCTAGTTTCCTCTGCACGGGATGAGCCAGTGGGAAAGGAAGCCAGGTAAAACAATGTCTCTGCACACAATGGCTCGCTCTCTCCAGTAACCAGTGGATGACAGGTTTGCAGGGAATGGATCCTGCAGCCTCTGTGATGATGAACTCACAACGCCAATGCCAAATTTTACCTTACAGCCATTTTAAAAGCAAAATACAAGAGGGGCAGGGGCTGCTGAAAGTGGACTCTGGGGCCTGAGCGAATGCCACTACCGTTCTGTTAAACCCAGGAAGGAAGTCCTACCAGCCCCCCCCCTTCAGAGATGCATTTGAAGTGAGCTCCATGCCGATTTAAATGGGAAACATCCCGTCCCTTCTCTCTCCGTAAGGCTATCAAGAAAGACACTTTCAAAATCCTCAAAGGACACATAGTCATTCTTTCAAAAATAGCAATTTGGCTTCAGCAGCCAACTTCCCATTCAGCTACAGAGGCCTGTGAATGGTAATGGAGGCAGTTAATGCCTTTTGGTTTTTCTGTGGGGGGGTAGAAAACTTACCCTCCTATGTGATTAGCAAGAAACAGCTGGGGGCAGAAAAAGACAATTGCTTTTGAAGCTGAGCTGAAAATACACTGGCAAACAGTATGATACTCATGGAGTCTCTTTAAGGGTACGGGAAGGGAGTGATTTTCTGGTGTTAAGAACACCCAGCGGGGCTGGAGAGATGGCTTAGCAGTTAAGGTGTTTACCTGTAAAGCCAAAGGATCCCGGTTCGATTCTCCAGGAGCCACGTAAGCCAGATGCACAAGAGGGCACATGCATCTGGAGTTCGTTTGCAATGGCTGGAGGCCCTGGGACACCCTCTCTTTCTCTCTTCTCTCTCTCTCTCTCTCTCTCTCTCTCTCTCTCTCTCTCTCTCTCTCTCTCTCTCTCTCTCCCTCTTTCTCTGTCTCAAATAAATAAAATATGTTTTTTTCCAAAAAGAATATCCAACAATTTCCATGGGGTGAATGAGTAGAACTTTACCGGGACTTCTGAATGAAGAGGAGTCATCCACCAGAAAGTTCTAGATTTTCTCTGTTAATATGCCTAACTGTCTCAGCAACAAGGATGTAGCAAAAAGATGCTGGATCCATAACCACCAGATTGCCTGTCGTGGACAAGAGGTCCTCTTGTAGCCCTTTCCTGCTGAGGTCAGACAGAAATGTTTGTAGGAAGTTTTCAAAAACCCATTGCAGGGGGCCGAAGAGATGGCCTATCAATTAAGGCATTTGCCTACAAAGCCTGAGGACCCAGGTTCGATTCCACAGAACCTATGTAACCCAGATGCACAAGGTGGTGCATGCATCTGGAGTTCCTCTGCAGTGGCTAGAACGCCTGGCGCACCCATTCTCTCTCCCTGTCTGTCTTTCTCTCTCTCATAAATAAATAAATAAATAAACAGGGCTAGAGGGATGGCTTAGCAGTTAAGGCACACGCCTGTGAAGCCTAAGGACCCAGGTTCGATTCTCTAGGTCCTACTTAAGCCAGGTGTGCATGGTGGCACATGCGTCTGGAGTTCGTTTGCAGTGGCTGGAGGCACGCCAGGGCCATTCTCAGTCTCCCTCTCTCTCTCTCTATCTCCCTCTCTCTGTCTCTAATAAATAAATAAACAATAAAATAAGTAATAAAATATTAAAATGCCCATTGCACAGCTCTCCTATTGGCCTACAGATGGAAGAAAACAGACCAGACCCGTACACGGTGGTGGGGAGCGGGGAGGGCACTGAGAGAGAAGACGGGCAAAGACTTTGCCCAATGCCCTCATCTCCCATGCCTCACAGGTCCACACAGTCCCCTCTGTCCTCACAGGCCCACTGTCCCCAAAATACTGCCTCCCCTGATGCTTTGAAACCTTGCTTTCCTGTTTGACTGTCTGGGGACCCTCCCTCCAACCCCACCTGGGCAGGTGTGTTTAACAGCATCAAAGCACTGTTGACCACTGTGGAAACATCAGTAACATTCGTCACATGTTACTGTTAGCATTCCTTCCTCTGCTCACTTTTCTGTACGTGAGCAAAGGTGTCAGGAGACGAGACCATTTGCCTAAATCATGTGCCTTCATTCTAGATCCGTCCGCAAATCCTAGGTACCTACGAATTCCTTGCGTCATGCTGGAGAGAACGCACAGTTGACACTCAGAGAAGATGTGGTCTCCATTCACTAGGGGATGGAATTCATTCGTGTAGTGAGGAACAAAGAAGACGAAAGACGAAAGGATATACCAGATTCACCTAGGGTACCGCGAGGAAGCCCAAAGGACTGAACACGAACGATCGAGAAGATCCTTAAAGGCTTTCTGGACAGCGCGTGGTCACGTTCCATCCACGCCAGCAATTTGTGGATGGGCATGGAATGAAGGGGCGCATGTCTTTCTTCAGATTTCCCCTAGGACTTAGGAAGAACAATCTCTCCATGCTGCGGAGCATGGCGGGGGTATTTAGAGAGCGCCTCGTATAGCCAGTTCAATCATGTTGTTTAAATTCACTAGAATTCTCTAAACCTTCAGGGCAGAGCAAGGGCAGATGAAGCCCGACGCATCATATCGTAGCGTCCCCGTGAGATGTGGCGATCATTGTTCCCCGAGGATCCAAGATTCCATCAGCCAATCAGCTCTGGGGTAGAACTTCACACGTGGCTGGGCTCCCTGGCTAAGCTTTCAATAGCTCGGTTAGATCACTGAGAACCAGGGCCAAGTGAAAGTCTTTCTAGTTGACCTGCTATTAGGAGGCGACTGTGCTAATAAACCTGCAGAGCTGTAGCCAAAGAATAATTTCAAATGCAGTGTCAAGAGAAGAGTCCAACATGTTATAAATCAAATCCAGAAGATGTCTAAAAGTTAAAGGGGGGGTCAACTACTTTGGATTCCAGACAAATTTAATGACAGTGTCACTAGCTAATGGATAAAACAGCATCTCAGGATGCAAAAGAGCTTCATATCGATCCCAGCATTGCCCTTGATACAGACCTTCAGCCACCGTAATTTACCTTGCCATATCTCAGACTCCCCAACTATGTGACAAAAACCAAAAGTGCCTTAATCTCTAAACTATGTCACCTGAAATTTCTTTTTTTTTAAATTTTGGTTTATTTTTATTTATTTGTTTGAAAGTGACAGACAGACAGAGAGAGAGAGAGAGAGAGAGAGAATGGGCATGCCAGGGCCTCCAGCCACTGCAAACGAACTCCAGATGCATGTGCCCCCTTGTGCATCTGGCTAACGTGGGTCCTGGGGAATCAAGCCTCGAACTGGGGTCCTTAGGCTTCACAGGCAAGCGCTTAACCGCTAGGCCATCTCTCCAGCCCACCTGAAATTTCTTTGATGGCTTGAGTTTCCTTTCCCCAGCCTCGTATAAATATATATCATATATCAATTAAAAAAGTATTAAAACAATAGGGCTGGAGGGATGGCTTAGAGGTTAAGGAACTTGCCTGTGAAGCCTAAGGACCCAGGTTCGATTTGTCAGTACCCACGTCAGCCAGATGCACAAGATGTCATGTGGGTCTGGAGTTCATTTGCAGTGGCTAGCAGCCCTGGCACACTCATTCTCTCTTAGTCTATCTGCTGCTTTCTCTCTCTCTCTCTCTTTCTCTCTCTCTATCACTCTTCCTCGCTCTCTCTCTCTCAAATAAATCAATAAGATATATAAAAACAAATAATTTACAAGCAAAAAAAACTCTGGGGGGTCATTTTTACTAGTTTGTTGTTGGTAGTGGCGTGCTTGTTGTTGTTTGTAAGACAGGGTCTCACATATGACGAATACCAGGCTGGCCTTGATCTTGCATTCCTCCTGCCTACCCGCCTCCCAACTGTTGGGATTCTAGTCATTTCCAGCACACCCAGCTTCTCTCTATTGTCAAACCTCCACCTCATGAGAGTTTCACCCTGAAGTTGCTGTGAAAGCCACCAGCCCAGTTTTAAAGATGAAAGAGTGAATCATTTTCAGTCACAGAAAGCTCCAGAAGCAGTCAAGAAGTAGGTTTCAGACGTGCCATCTGCTGCTTACCACTGAACTGTGCCGTTCTCCTCTAAGAAAAAAGGACTAAATGATGCCCACCTCTATTCTCATCAATGAGGACCACACTGTAGTAGTGACTTATCAAGTGACTTCAGAGGGGCCTTTCTGTGTTTGTTTATTTACTTGAGTGAGAGAGACGCTGAGACAGAGAGAAAGAGAGAGAGAATGGGTGCGCCAGGACGTCCAGTTGCTGCAAACGAACTCCAGATGCATGCACCCCCTTGTGCATCTGGCTTATGTGGGTCCTATGGAATCAAACCTGGGTCCTTTGGCTTTGCAGGCAAGTGCCTTAACCACGAAGCCATCTGGCCAGCCCTCGTGAAGTCCTTTCTTATCACAAAAATTATCGTGTCCATGTCAACTCAAAATTAGGAAACTTAGTTCAACAGAATGATAGGATACCCACCAGACCTGACTTTTCCTACTTCTGGAATCTGTGTATCTGTCCCTGGGCCATGTCTGGTCCTATGTCCTTTTCCTTATTGCTACACTGTCTTGCTGTCCCTCCTGGCCTTTTTGCAAGGCCATCCCTCCAGCCATTGCCTTTCCTCGCTTGCTGTGTGCAACATTAGGGAAGTTGGGAAACAAGAAGCTCAAGCCCACCGAAACCAAAAGTAATATTTTTTTCCCCTTTTTAAATTTATTTTTTTTTAATTTTTTTTTTTGTTCATTTTTTATTTATTTATTTGAGAGCGACAGACACAGAGAGAAAGACAGATAGAGGGAGAGAGAGAGAATGGGCGCGCCAGGGCTTCCAGCCTCTGCAAACGAACTGCAGACGCGTGCGCCCCCTTGTGCATCTGGCTAACGTGGGACCTGGGGAACGGAGCCTCGAACCGGGGTCCTTAGGCTTCACAGGCAAGCGCTTAACCGCTAAGCCATCTCTCCAGCCCTTAAATTTATTTTTATTTGACAGAGAGAAAGAAAGAGGCAGAGAGAGAGAAGGAGAGAATGGGCACACCAAGGCTTTTAGCCTTTGCAAACAAACTCCAGACACATGCGCCACCTTGTGCAGCTGGTTTACATGGGTCCTGGGGAATCGAACCTGGGTCCTTTGGCTTCTCAGGCAAGTGCCTTAACCGCTAAGCCATCTCTACTAGAGGAGACCTTAGCTTCCCGCTTGGGATAGTTGTCAGTGCCTTTTGGTTTTCAGTGAAGTCAAACAGTGAGGCTGTCAGAATCCCTCCCAGACTACAGAAGGCTTCCTAGGTTTACAAAGCGACATCACTTGGATTTCTGCCTGAACTCTGGGAGAAGGGCCCCTTCTGATGTCACACACTTGTTAGTTCTCGGTGCACAGGGACTGTGGTTGTGGAACAGTGACATCAATATGTAGGGAACAGGTCAAAAGTAGGTCAACCGTCCTGGGGGGCATCTACAGTGAGAACTTTCATCCTAATAGACGTCTGTGACCCAGGCAGACAACAACGACCAGGGCATTCCTATATATAGAATTAACAAGAGGTAGACAGGCATCCGAGTGGGCAACGTTGTAATCTGATCTTTTGGCTTTGATCATAAACGAGACAAAGCCCAATAGGAGGGCACACTGGATACCAGGGAACAAAATGATATATTATAATCCTTGAAAACAACCAGGAGCCTGTGGGGGGGGGGTGCGGCTGGGGAATCCCAGGCTATGTCCTGAAAAGCTATGTCCTCTGTGATTAAATTACATCCACCAAACTCTTCATCTTGGAAATGAATTATTCACTGTGATTATTATTTTTTTGATATTTTATTTATTTATGAAAGAGAGAGAGGCAGATAGAGAGAGAATAGGTATGCCAGGGTCTCTAGCCACCACAAACAAGTTCCAGATGCATGTGTCACCTTGTGCATCTTGCTTACGTGGGTTCTGGGAAACTGAACCTGGGTCCTTGGGCTTGGCAGACAAGCGCCTTAACCACTAAGCCATCTCTCCAACCCCTGTGTGATTATTACATCAGGGTGCTCATTTTATGAACCTCACCCTTGCTCACAAATCACCCTTCAGGAAGTTTTCCATAAACTTCTCCACACCACAGCATACATACATACCATCTTCTCCAGAATGCCCTGGCATGCAGAATTGACTCACGCGTAGGACCAGTAATGGCGTACCTCTTCATGCACAGGTCCAGGTTCATGGGGGCTTCACAGCGCCTTCTCCAAAGAGCATCTTCGCTCTGTGTTGGCATGACTGTGTAAATGGATGGATCCCAGTTTGCTCTGTGATGTGATTTCTCCTCCCACAAAATAACGAATCTTGCTGGAGGCAGGACACCATAACCAGGTCAACTGTGACCTGACATTGTCGTTAAGGGCTGCCACCAGTAGTGATTCATGACGGTCCCTCCTTCCTTTAGGAATGAGGGAAGTAACACACACCCATGTGCAACTGTCTGGGCCCCATTGGGCCACGCTGAACTCAGCTAGCTAGATCACACATGAATTTGGAAGTTCATCTTCTGTTGTGGAGCCAAATCACATAAAGCAGGCAGTAGGCTAGTTATGGCCCCTGAAGCCTAATAGGATGGTGTGAGTGTTGCATAGGGTGGCCCAAAGAGCCATGTGACATGTGCTTTTTAAAAAAATATTTATTTATTTATTTATTGGGAAGAGAGAAAGAGAGAGAGAAAATAAAAATGGGCACTTCAAGACCTCTAGCCACTGCAAACAAACTCCAGACACATGTGCCACCTTGTGCAGCTGGCTTACATGGGTCCTGGGGAATCGAACCTGGGTCCTTCCTTCCTTAGGCTTCGCAGGCAAGCGCCTTAACTGCTAAGCCATCTCTCCAGCCCATGTGAGCTGCTCTTAAGCACATATCGGAACATCAGTTCTGGAGATCTGGGCAGGAATTCAGGCTCTGTGTGGTGGTGAAGGTATCTTACACCTTTATGGAGCTCTTAGTACAATTTTCAGCAGCAGGATGAGGGAAGACACAACTGGGCACTTTCCATGGGTGGCTCTGAATGAAACCAGAAATACAGTGTCCTTCTGGGGCTGCTGCTGGGGTAGAAAGAGCTGCTGAGTGCTAATGAGCCTTAAACAAACAGGCTGTGTTGCCTGAAGGAAAACATCCAGAAAGTTCTATTTTCATTAGGCCTTTGTTTAAAGACATAAGAGTTTTTAAAGAACCACAATGAATTCTGTTTTGAACTTACATAAAAACCAGCAGTTAATTTTAGGGAGCAGATTTTCAAACCCCTAAAAAGAGAGATTTCCTAAAATCTATGACAAGACATCAATTGCAAGGTTTTAGGAAGATCTTAAAGGAAACGGACTTTTTTTTTTTAAATTTTTTATTTATTTATTTATTTGAGAGTGACAGACAGAGAGAGAAAGACAGATAGAGGGAGAGAGAGAATGGGCGCGCCAGGGCTTCCAGCCTCTGCAAACGAACTCCAGACGCGTGCGCCCCTTTGTGCATCTGGCTAACGTGGGACCTGGGGAACCGAGCCTTGAACCGGGGTCCTTAGGCTTCACAGGCAAGCGCTTAACCGCTAAGCCATCTCTCCAGCCCAGGAAACGGACTTCTTTTAAAAAAAAATTTCCTTTGTACATTTTCCCTGAGAAGCCAGGTCATAGTTGGGTAAATAATATATTTAAAGGACAGCAAATCTTGTTTAATGACCCTCCCATGGGGGAAAAAAAAAGTCCCATTATCAGTGCCTTTCCACTGACTTTTTAATGGTTGGTACAAACGGTCAGAGCCGAGGCTAATGAATTGCAGAGTTTTTTTGGTTACTGCTAAGTGGTATTGCAACACACCATAAACCACCAGCTCCTGCCCACACCCTCACCTCTGCAGAATGTCCCATCCAGTTGGGTTTGTGTTCATACTGGTAGAGCATATGGATCAGGAGCCTCTGTGAGGCTACTGAGCCCTGACGCCATGTTCTCTGTCTATACATGCTAGTGAAAGCAAACACATTTACTTACGTTTTCTAATCCTGCCATATAACTGGTGAGGAAAGTCGATTCATTGTTAATTAATTCTAATGCCCCTCCCAACAACAACCAGCGATGCGATCCAATGATTGGAGTGATTCCAGTGATTCTCCTGAGAGATTAGTGTCGACATAAACACAGGAAAAGGTGCTGGGCCTAAAAACTGAAGGTCATTGGATTTTTTTTGTTGTTGTTTTTAAATATTATTATTGTCCTTATTTTGGTTTTTCAAGGTAGTGCTTCCCTCTAGCCCAGGCTAACCTGGAATTCACTCTGTAGTCTCAGGCTGGCCTTGAACTCACAGAGATCCTCCTACCTCTGCCTCCAAAGCGCTGGGATAGAGAGAAAAAAATGGGTGCCCCAGGGCCTCTAAGCCATTGCAGACACATCCAGATACATGTGCCACCCTATGCATCTGGCCTATGTGGGTAATGGGGAATCAAACCTGGGTCCTTAGGCTTCACAGACAAGCACATTAACTGCTAAGCCATCTCGCCAGCCCTGGGTAAAACATTTCTTTTTGGTCTCGAGTTTTTCTTCAGCCTGAACATCACCGAAGTAGAAGGTCAAAATGTGGCAATGGCCTAACTCCTTTTGAAGAGCTAACTTTACATATACAGGCTCCATTCCCTTTCAGCTCCTAAGGCAGACAGTGAGTAGGGGAATCCAGCCCAGCAAAGTACAGTTCTAGAGGAGGAAGGAGGGGCTGAAAAGATGGCTTAGCGGTTAGGGCGCATGTCTGTGAAGCCTAAGGACCCAGGTTCAATTCTCCAGATGTCACATAAGCCAGATGCAGATGGTGGTGCACGCGTCTGGAGTTCGCTTGCAGTGGCTGGAGGCCCTGGTGTGCCCCTTCTCTCTCTCCCTCTCTGTCTCTAATAAACAAAATAAGTCTTTTTTCTTTAAATAAAAAGAGAAGGAAGGCGCTCAGGGCCAGGGCACTGGGTCTATTGTGGCACAGGGCTGCAGCAGCAAGCCACCAGCAAGTCCCTAGTCCTGGCTCTAGCCAAACGGTGAGATGCAGATACCCTCTGATTCCTTTAACCCCTTCCATCCCTCCGCCACTTCATCCTAGCCCTTCCCACCACCTGCACCCCGGAAGCCAAGCCTCAAAACAGACTATATGCGGCCACTGCTTACCTTGTGGCCAGAATGTGAAATATTTTAAACATCTTAACCTTACACCAACAGTGAGCATCAGAATGGGCTTTTTTTCCCCTGTCTATGCTGAAGTGTGAAGACCAAAAGTAAATAACTTTTTAGTCACAACATTATTCCTGGAATGGCAGGAAAACTTATTTTTAGAATCAGGGGGGAAAAAAGGGGAGCTGTTTTTCAGTGTCTCAGAAGGATCAAGGTGAGGAGTAGGAAATCAAGATTGATCCACATTAAAAACTGTGCCGCTCACGCAACACAAACCAGGAACGCGGCAGATGAGGACTCTGCGGGAGAAGACAGCTTCCCGCCCAGCAGTTACAAAGGACAAGGCAGAGACAGAGCTGAGGAATGGGACGATGTCAAGGCATGCCTCCCTGGAGGGGGTGATTGCGCAGAACACGCTATCAGTGTACACGGACCCCACACATTTATCTAATTCTATGTACACACTTCCCAAGCTTGTGTCTCTCAAGAACCAACTCCATTTCAATTCTGGAATCTGAGGCTGGAGAGATGGCTTAGCGGTTAAGCGCTTGCCTGTGAAGCCTAAGGACCCCGGTTCGAGGCTCGATTCCCCAGGACCCACATTAGCCAGATGCACAAGGGGGTGCATGCATCTGGAGTTTGTTTGCAGAGGCTGGAGGCCCTGGCAAACCCATTCTCTATCTATCTGCCTCTTTCTCTCTCTGTCACTCTCAAATAAATAAATAAAAACAAGTAACAAAAGACATTAATAAAATGCTTTAATCCGTGGGCTGGAGGGATGGTTTAGCAGTTATAGCATTTGCCTGCAAGGCCGAAGGACCCAGGTTCGATTCCCCAGGACCCATGTGAGCCAGCTACACAAGGGGGCGCACGCGTGTGCAGTTAGTTTGCAGTGGCTGAAGGTCCTGGTGCTCCTGTTCTCTCTCTCCCTATCCCTCTTTATGTCTGCCAAATAAATAAATAAAAATAAACCTTTAAAATTCTGGACTCCAAAAATATCCCTTTTATTACAATTTATTTTTCATAACAGATGAAAAGACCAAGGTCCAAAGAGATAAAGTGACTTTCTCTGAATTTGTTAGAAGTTTTCTGTTCCTCTGAGCACATAGCAGGACAAAAAGCAACAATCTGCATCACTTGAGTAAGGAGGTCACTTTCTGTTTGTACCTTGTGCATAATCTTGAGCAATCTTATTCATTCACCTGACCCTCAGTTTGCTGAATTCTAAAAAGTGGGCTATATTATCATTTACTTTGGAGGATTTTGGAAATTCAATGAGAAAATACGTTTAAAGCCTGGAACACAAGAAGCCTAAGGACCTAGGTTTGATTTCCCAGGACCCACATAAATCAGATGCACAAGGTGACATGTCTATCTCGAGTTTGTTTGCCATGGCTAGAGGCCCTGGCACATCCATTCTATCTTTCTCTTTCTCTCAAATAGTAAATGAATAAATTATTTTTTAAAAAAACTTGGAACACAGTGCTGCAGCCAGTATGTAGTAACACAAAACTTCTCTAATAGACATTGCCGTTCCTATTATGACCTCTGCTAATAGCATGATGGTTTATGAAAGACTGAGTCAGGAGCCAAAACAACTTAAGCAATAAAAGTAATGAATACATATTATTGCTGTAACAATTGTATGCACAGCACTTCTTGAATATATGCCTGGATACTTTACAAATTGCTTTAAATACATTATTTCACTCTAGCCTCCAAAACTCCATAGATAAGGAAACTGCACCTCAGATAATGCCCACACATTCACTCGACAGCTAATAAACGATACTCTCAGAGTAGGAATTTAGGCCCCACAGAGCCCAGAGTTCCTGCTGTTAGGTTGAATAAAGACTAGCCATGTACAGAAGAAGGAAAATACAAGTGAAAATTCTGATTTTCTAAGTAAGGACCTTGAGTCATTTCCCCAACTAAAAAAAAAAATATGTATATATATATATATATATATATATATATATATATATATATATATATATATATATATATATAGTTTGAGAGAGAGAGAAAGGGAAAGGCTTCATTTGAAGGGCAGATATCAATCATTTCCCTTAACTAAGTCACACTGTCATAATAAATGTCATTGCCGACTGTGAGGTCAGCCAGTGTCAGCTCAATACCCCTTTAAAAGGGAGTTATAAGTCAGTCCTGCCACCCTAAGATTTATCTCTGGTTTACACTAAAATTGGTTGGGTTTTCTATCGATTGAGCATTTGAGATTAAAAAAAAAAGCTTGAGGACTGCTTGTGACTTACGCGCTGTGTCTCTAAATCCATCATCAAACTTGCCAGAGTGTTATCTGCCGTGGTAGGTGACTTGAAGCTTCCCAAATGTGGCCTCTGTAATGGCTGGGGACATGTCATGCGGTTGAAAAGAAAACACAAAATGGTGAATGGTCTGCCTCTTTTCCTCCCTGTAGATTCGGAGAGTTTACTTGTGTAAGCTGTTACCCGGTTAATTTTATTCACCTCGTTCCCAATAGTTAAGGTAGGATTTACAGTTGAACAGGAACAATGCTGCTTAAGGGTGCGCAGATCTCTCACAAAATGCCCCATCTTCAGTCCAAAGGCCTGCGTGTTGCAAAATGCCAGGAGGGTGCCTGATATTGTGAAATCTGTGAGGGATCTCTTTTTCTTTTCTGGAACTCCCTGACATCTGAGCCCCCGTGCTCCTGGAAGGATTCCAAGAACACTATAAAAACGGGGAGCTGGTCCTGTCTGAACAGAGCCCGGGTCATTTCAAAGTGACTCAAGGCAGGGAAATAAACATTGAACCTAGTTAAATGTTGCCTGAGATTATGCTTGGCACCGACTGTCCACTCACTGATTTAGTCTTGGGTTATGGGGGTTATTTTGAGCTCAAATGGATATGGCCGGGCAGATCCCCTTCAATGGCAGCGATTATTTGCAAGCACAGATGCATTTCTGACACGTTCAATGAAATGCAATGTAAAGATTTACGAGATGCCACTGGGTGGGTGGAGACGTTCAAATCCTCAGATCCGTGCCACTGGACTGAACCCCGGACCTCATTTAGCTTTCCCCCCATACCCTTCCTTCCTTTCCTCTCTCTCCCCCCCCCTCTCTCTCTCTCTCTCTCTCTCACACACACACACACACACACACACACACACACACACGCTGGGTGTAGTTATCCAGGAAAAAATGAATGTAAAAGGCCAGTTGCGCCTTTAATGGGTAGACTGTGGAGCAACAATACCAGGAGCCCACACTATATCAGCCAGCTAAACCCTGCTCAGTTAGCATAGAGCATTGTCAGTTTGGGAGTGACGTTGGGTCTATCCCATCCGTTTTACAACATGGAAGTCACCAAACCCCAATACTGTGCCTCTCCTCCCTCTAGCAAGGGGAGGACACCCCCAAGGCCAGGTTGAATGCCATCATTAAAAAAAAATAATAATACCTTTTAAAAAGCCGGGTATAGTGGCACATGCCTGGGATTAACCAGCACTCAGGAGGCAGAGATTGGAGGATTCATCGAGAGTTCCAGGCCCCCTGACAGCACATAGTGAATTGCAGGTCAGCCTGAACTAGAGTGAGTCCCTACCTTGAAAAACCAAAAAATATAAAAAAGAAAGAAAGGAAGGAACGGAGGGAGGAAGGAACGGAGGGAGGAAGGAAGGAAGGAAGGGAGGGAGAGAGGGAGGGAGGGAGGGAGGGAGGGAGGGAGGGAGGGAGGGAGGGAGGGAGGGAGGAAGGAAGAAAATACTTTTATTTAATTATAAATTGAGAGAGAGAGAGGCAGACATAAAGCATGGGTGTGCCAGGGCCTCCTGGCACTGCAAACAAACTCTAGATGCATATGCCACTCTTTGTGCATCTAACTTTATGTGGGTACTAAGGAATTGGACCCAGGCCATCAGGTTTTGCAAATAAGTGCCTTCAACCACCGAGCTATCTCTCCAGCCTTAACAACACCATTTTTGATCCTAAGCTCTTGCTGCCCTGTCAACCCAGGGACCCCCAGAGATGGGGCAGCATCCTGAGCTAACAGAAGCCTTTGCAGTCAGATAGATAGTCCCACACAGGACTACTGACCTACCCCATGGTGCTTCTGCTCCGAGGTGGTTAAGGCTCTCTCTGCTCCATTTCCTCATCCATAAACTGGGGGTGGTGTTGTCTCACTGGGCTGCTGCATTGAGGGGTCCACGCACATAGAAGGCTGAGATAAACACTGCACACGCTATAAAGAAAACGTTAAAAATTAGAATAGTATCCCCAAATGCAGAACCACCTCTCTTTCTAGAGACCTGCAAATCCTGCCCCGCAGTGCCCTCGGCCCCAAGCCTCTGCAGGCCTGTCACCAAAATTAAGTGGAGCCCGGCAGGCCAGTGTGAGGGACCTGCTGAGCTCTGAGTCACGGGTCTTTGTAACAAGCCCAGGTCTTGAAAATTTAGCCAGGCAGAGTACCGGCTCAATCCCCTTAGGAGGAAAATCAGTGAGAAGGATTTGTTTAAATGATGCTCCAGACTTACACCGTCTTGTTTCAAGAACCATTTGATCCAATTTAAGCCCAGGAACCACACAACTTATATGTGGTTAATGTGTCATAGCTCCCAGGGCTCGGGCCCCCTGCTTGGTAGGTCTTGAACCTTCTCCAAACCTTTCAAAATAACTCTTCCTATCTCCACTGCCCAGGTAATAAGCTGGTACTCAGAAAATTATACATCAAGGTTAAGGTTACTCGCTAATAAAGTTATTTCTTTTTTTCAATATTTTATTTATTTATTTATTTACTGGACAGAGAAAGAGGGGGAGAGAGAGAGCGAGAGAGAATGGGTGCACCGGGGCCTCCAGCCATTGCAAAAATGAACTCCAGACATGTGTGCACCCTTGTGCATCTGACTAACGTGGGTCCTAAGGAATCGAACCTGGGTCCTTTGGCTTTGCAGGCAAGTGCCTTAACCACTAAGCATCCCTCCACTTCAAGTTATTTCTTTTTTTTAAAACACATTATTATGTATTTATTTGAGAAAGAGAGAGAGAGAGAGAAGGAGGCAGATCGAGAGAATGGGTGTGCCACGGCCTCCAGCATCCTTGCACATCTGACTTAGGTGAACACTGGGGAATTGAATGTGGGTCCTTAGGCTTTGGAGACAAACACCGTAACCAGTAAGCCATCTCTCCAGCTCTGAAGTTATTTCTTGATCCCGGGCCATCTGGCCCTGATCATCTTCCATCCCAGCACTGAGAGACTTGGTCACCACGAACCTTATCACATTCTCCACTCAGCATTCACCAAGACCCTCTGTCACTGTGTGCTCAATGCATAGTCCCCAAAAAAGAGTGAACATGGGCTGAAAACATGGCTTAGTAGTTAAGGCATTTGCCTATGAAGCCAAAGGACCTAGGTTCGATTCCCCAGGGCCCACGTAAGCCAGATGGAGAAGATGGTGCTTGTATCTGGAGCTTATTTGTGGTGGCTAGATGCTCTGGTGTGCCCTCTCTCTCTCTCCCCCTTTCTCTCAAATAAATAAATAAAAATATTTTAAGAAAAACAAATAAAAATGAACATAATGAGATACAAAAACTCCCCAGTCTTACCAGCACAAGGGTGAAGGAGAGAGACACAGAGAACACTCAACTCCTACTGAGAGACCAGAAAGAAATAACACGTAACTAATTAAACAATGACACTGCCATTGTAGGACAAACCATTGTGAGCAAAGGAGGATCCCGGGCTCGGCTCAGATAAGGAACTAACTGATTAAAGGGCCGACCTTTGCTTCTGAAACTCATGCTCGCTTGCTCAACAGACATTCCAGAAATACTTAGCTCTGGGGGCCTCCGGCCCCTTGCAAAAGATAGGGTCTGCAAGCAGTCTGCTGACCAAAGATGAGCAACTAGAAATGTTCCCGTGCGCGCCTTCTTGGAACCAATCATTTTAAAAGATGCTATGTGATGCAACCCTTTTGCCCCCTTCCCACTCTTTTCCTTTATAAACCCCTACTTTTAGAAGGTCGAGGCTCTCTTCCCACTCCCGCTGCGTCGGTCTGTGTGGATTGAGTCCCTGCTTAAGCTTGACATTAAAAGAAACCTGTTGCTTTTACATTCGAGTGTCTCGGCTTCTGTGGCGGTCCTCTAGGTGATTCCTGGGTGACCGGGGGTCTTGGCTCCTGGTCAGGGGTCGTGGCACAACACTACCAAACCAGAGATCCAGAGACACAGAGGCTCCCAAGACCTCATCACTGAAGCAGACCTAAAACGAACTCAACATGGCTCAAGGAAATTTGCGGAAGACGGGGCGGAAAGAATGTCCGAGCCACACGTTGGGACATTATGCACAGAGACATTGCCTCTTACCCATAACTGATTGCTAACCACGCAATGCACCACCCACATTCCCCAGGGAGGAGGGTCCCTGCGGAGGGGGGAGGACGGGGGAGGTTGACAATGGTACCAACATGGCTGTGTACACACTGTGCACATAACTAATAAAGAAAAATCACCTCCCTAGTCCTAAAGCCTCATCTTGACCATGTATCATACTAAAAAGAACTTAATGGAAAGAAAAGAGCCCGAGAACTTAGGGAAGATTCTTCTCTCTTCTTCCAGCTTTTAGAAACAAACTTGGCGTGAAGGGTAATTTATTTTGTGATCCCATGAAAATAAAAGCCATAATAATTTCAATAACAATATGTCTCCTAGCCATCAGGCAAAAAATAATGTTCTCAAAACAAAAAATCAAAAAAAAAAAAAAAGTACAGGGCTGGAGCGATGGCTCAGTGCTCAAGGCATTTGCCTTCAAAGCCAAAGGACCCAGTTTTGACTCCCCAGGACCCACGTAAGCCAGATGCACAAGGGGGCGCACATGTCTGGAGTTCGTTTGCAGTGGCTGGAGGCCGTGGTGGGCCCATTCTCTCTCTCTCTTTCTTTCTCTATCTATCTGTCTGTTGCTCTCAAATAAATATATAAAAATAAAACAAAATAAATAAATCCAAAGTTCAGGGCTGGAGAGATGGATGAGTGATTAAGGAAGGCACTCACCTGCAAAGCCCTAGGACCCAGGTTCAATTCTCCAAGACCCACGTGAGCTAGATGCACAATGTGGTGCATGAGTCTGGAGTACATTTACAGTGGTTAGAGGCCCTGGCGTGCCCATTCTTTAAAAAATAAAAAAAAAAAAGCACAAATGACTGGGCATTGGAGAAACGGAAATATGTCAGTACTTCCTTACAAATTCTATGCTCCAATCCACAATAAAATGTTGTCCCTTCCAATGCCAATTCTCAGAGTCGGCATGGGCCACCATGTTGCTTACCGTGAAAGTCCTGAGCTGGTCAAAACAGCAATGAAGCCGGGCATGAGGGCGCACGCCTTTAATCCCAGCACTCGGGAGGCAGAGGTGGGAGGATCGCCGTGAGTTTGAGGCCACCCTGAGTCTATGCAGTGAATTCCAGGTCAGCCTGGACCAGAGTGAGACCCTACCTCAAACAACCAATAAACCAAAAATAAAATTAAATTTAAAAAGAGCCCTGCTCATGAGAACAGAACAAACAGACCCAGAAATATTTGTTTCCCCTGCTGGGGTGTTTGAGGATGTGTCCCAAAATGGTTGTCTGTCGGTGTATTCATGCCAGGATGAAGTAGGGGAGCTGTCTATGCAGGAAGCCAAGCTCTTCCCCACTCCGTCACCATAGCACCCTCGTTTAGCTGAGAGAGTGGACAGGGTGCCCCGGAGGCAGCCACTGGACTGGACCACAATTGAGGTCAACTGGAGCATGCCCAATGACGTCTGTAGATCCCGAGATATGAGCGCATTAACCTCCATGAATAAATCAGCCAGCCATTTGTCAGCTGGGTTTAGAAAATGCTTGGTGAGTTAGGTTAGGAAGTTGTTGGCATTAGAAATCCAAAGCGGCTCAGACAGGGCTCTTGGATTCTGCCAAAGGTAAAAATCCCATGGCTGTTCTAGAATCAACTGAGCAGGGCACGGCGAGGTCTCTTCTGGAAAGCCTGGTGGGTCTCCAGACAGCTCATGGCCTCCTGCCGCCTCCCGCGCATGTCTGGTACAAGAGACGATACAGGTGCCATGGCCTCCAGGCAAGGCTAAGGTGACTGCAGTCCTAAGTCTGAAAGCCTGACAGAATTTCTCCCCATGGTGGTTTCCTTCTCTTGGAAGAGGATGGCGAACTCCCAGCTCCTCACACCAACCAGGTGATTACAGGCAAGAAGACATTTTTCCACTTTGGGAAAAAGGACCCACGCAGCTTGCCACCCAGCCAGTCGGGTTGTTGCTGAGGGTGATGGCATCCAGTCATCATTAAGTTGATAATTTGGTGTGTTTCCCCCCACCGCCACACCCCAGACTCCATCGGACCCTGTGCTCTGGGCTGCTCCTCTGTTCAGTCTTCTTTTTAAAGTTATTGATTCATTTGCAAGCAGAGAGATAGACAGGAGAGAGACAGAGGGAGAGAATGCATGCGCCAGGGCCTCCAGCCACTGCAAACAAACTCCAGATGCATGCGCCCCCTTGTGCATTTGGCTATACGTGGGTACTAGGGCATCGAATCCAAGTCGCTCTACTTTGCAGGCAAATGCCTTAACTGCTAATCCATCTCTCCAGCCCTGTTCAGTCTTTTTTTTTTTTTTTTGAATTTTCATTTATTTATTTATTAGAGGAAGAGATAGGGAGATAGAGAGAGTGAAAATGGGCACGCCAGGGCCTTTAGCCACTGCAAACGAACTCCAAACGCATGTGCCACCATGTGCATCTGGCTTACGTGGGACCCTAGAGAATCGAACTTGTGTCCTTAGGCTTCACAGGCATGCGCCTTAACCACTAAGCCATCATTCCAGCCTCCTGTTCAGTCTTCTGAAGCCTGTTTTCAGCTCTCCTATGGAATAAGATCCCAAATCCCAAGCCACACAATGATCCATGGGCCGCCTTCCAGGAGCAGTGTCACCAGTAGAAGAGTGATATTCCTCAAGAGAATCCCCGTATTACTGGTCTGCAGGTGAAATGGCTTATTTACATCATGACAAGAAATACTGAAGAGGAGCGGTATGGGGCAGAGCCTCACAACCTGAGCGACTTTTATTTCTTTGTTGTTTTTTTTTCATTTTTTTAATTTACTTGAGAGAGAGAGAGAGAGGCAGAGAGAGAATGGGCGCGCCAGGGCCTCCAGCCACTGCAAATGAACTCCAGATACATGCGCCCCCTTGTGCATCTGGCTAACGTGGGTCCTGGGGAATCGAGCCTCGAACCGGGGTCCTTATGCTTCACAGGCAAGTGTTTAACCGCTAGGCCATCTCTCCAGCCCACTACCTGAGTGATTTTTAGATAGAAAGAACATACATGTGCCGTTTGATTATAAGCAGGTGCTGTATTTCATGTATATATCTGATAAGGACTCAGCATTACCACATGGAGACCAGGATGTGCAGATCGTATTTGGCCATCTTCCTCTCACTTGGCCTCAGGGTCCCTGCAAGTCCCCATAAAGGAAGAGTGAGCCAAGGCAAGGTCCCCTTCCCTGTGCTTTTCACACGACCAAGAGGAGAGACCGTCTGAAGATGTCCCAAGAACGCTGCTCTCCGCAGTTTCCTGAAGCCAACGCAAACCCAGCCACATGGACAATTTCTTTGTGCTGCCCCATCTCCCTGGCGTCCGCTCACACACACGCACGCACGCACGCACGCACGCACACGCACGCTCCCTCTCTCCAGGTCCAAGGGGACGGCAGACAGAACGCAAACCCTAAGGACCACGTGGAAAAGGAGAGGCTGGCACACGCAAGTCACGTGCACAGCCAAGATTGTCACCTGAGGGTCCAGCCCTCACACTTGGTGAAAGCAACTGGCCTTTTTGCAGGTGGCCCCAGTTCCCTCCATCTCCTTCTTGGGCCACCACGAGGCACACAAGACGACCCTAGGAAGGACAGATGATCGGAGAAGAGCCAGGCAGTGCCGAGCTTTGGCACTATCTCTGGGTGGCCATCACTGCTGTGGTAAGACGTTCTTGCCTCCTTCCCATCAATCCGACAGCCTGTGGAGGGCTCGGGTTGCTGGAGGAGCGCCCTGGCCTATGGCAAGAAACTTCATGCAACGTGAAGCACAGCCCATTTCTGGCTCTGGGCATTTAACAAATGCTTTTAACGATGGTGATGATGATGCAATCTTTTCAGTTTAGATCTGCCAGGGTCCCCGAGGCATGCAATGGTCCCCTGAGAGGCATATATTATCTAAAGCTTTCCCTTTTGCTTAATTACATTGTACTAATGTTCTCCTTTTTTTTTCCCCCACTGAATTTCTGTCTGCCAACTCCCTCGCCCAAATCAGGCTGCTTCTTTGCTGTGGGTTGGATCTGCATAAAAGACCAGCACATTATAATTGCAATGATTGATCGCCCAAGTTTCCCTGGGTTCAGATTGTTTCCTAATGTGGGTCATTTTTCATCATAAAGAGTCGGCTGATAATGATGTCTTTTGCATTGCTTGGATTTCAAGGCAGTGGCCACATATCACAGAGCTTAAATGACTGTCTATAGGGCAGTGAAATCACGTCGTTATCAGTTTAAAGCAGTTCCTGCCTCACTCCTGGGGACAAAAACGAGACTTCTGAAGCTCACCAGATGAGAGCAAGTGCGATGCCAGGGATCCGAACCTGCAGCTGGGGCTGCGGAGGAGAGCAAGGAGGTGGGCTGGGGGACCTGTTTCTGGGGGAAACTGTGTGTGGTAAGTAAATATCAGATAAAAACCACGAAGTCACACCGGACAGAGAAACAAGCCACACTGCTGATCCCCGGATACCTCAGATATACTCCCTTCCACAATCGCCTCACCACAATTCCACAGGAAGACGAACGAGGAGGCCCTGAAATGACTCCCAAAGAGCTGTGGCCAGATCAGCCAATAAACGTGTCCCTCGCTCACCAAGCAGACCGGCAACGGAGCAGAAACACGACCTTGATTTTGTGGGGGGGCGGGGTATGGGTGCGCAATGAAGTAACACCGTACATGTAAATTTTAAAATAGTACCGTGTATTTAAAATAGGCAGCTGGGGCTGGAGAGATGGCTTAGCAGATTAAGTGCATGCCTGCGGAGCCTAAGGGCCCAGGTTCGATTCTCCAGGTCCTACGTAAGCCAGATGCATGGGGCGGTGCATGTATCTGGAGTTCATTTGCAGTGGCTACAGGCCCTGGCATGCCCGTTCTCTCTCTCTCTCTCTCTTTCTCTCTCTTTAATAAATACATAATCTTTTCTTTTTAAAAAAAAAGCATTGAAAATAGGTATTTGTTGTCCCACATGGTCACATAAGACTTGTGGTAGTTTGATCCAGCTGTCCCCCATTAACTTACTGGTTCTGAATGCTAAGTTCTCAGCTCATAGAGATTTGGGAATTAATGCCTCCTGGAGGGAGTGTATTGTTGGGGGCGGGCTTAGGGGTGCTATAGTGTGTTTCCCCAAGCCAATGTTTGGCACATTCTCCTGTCCCTGTTGTCCACCCGATATTGGCCAGGGGGTGATGTCCACCCTCTGCTCATGCCATCGTTTTCCCTGCCATCATGGAGCTTCCCCCTTGAGTCTGTAAACCAAACTAGACCTGTTTTTCCCAAAAGCTACTCTTGGTAGGGTGATTTCTACCAGCAGTGTGAACCTGACTATGATAGGGCTCATTCTCTGGGACCCCCTAGGTCTGGACATCCTGCAGGTGTTGAACTTTGTACCTCAGGCCCAGGCTTGCCTTCTATACATAGCCTTCCTCATTGAACCCATCACATTACCCAACCCCACTTTATGCTGAAAAATTTCTAACTTGGAGAAAAGCTGCAAGAACGGCGATCCTGCTTACCGACATGCATCACTGCTCACGCTGCCTCACGTGGGCTCCGTTCTCTCTCCACACCCCACGTGCCTTTCCACCTAGTCACTGGAGGTTCAGCTGCTCTCAACTAAGCCTGTGCGTACTTCAGGACATTCCAAATGTACCTTTGAAGATATCTATAGAGAGCAAAAAGATACGGTCCTCATTCCAATGACCACACGCAGGACATTTAATGTGGATAAAATATTTTTCTTTACTATGTAACCCCTTCCTAACTCCCCAGCTAGTGTGTCCATACTATTGCATGGAGCTGGCGTGTGTGTGTGTGTGTATGTGTGTGTGTGTGCGCGCACACATCCACCCAGAGTTTAATCCAAGATCTCATGTTGTGGTTAGTTAACATGTCATCTAACTTATTTTTTTTTTTTTTTTCAAAGTAGGGTCTTACTGTATCCCAGGCTGGCCTGGAATTAACTCTGTAGTCTCAGGGTGGCCTCGAACTCACGGCGATCCTCCTACCTCTGCCTCCCGAGTGCTGGGATTCAAGGCATGCACCACCGCGCCCGGCTCTAACTCTTTCACTTATTTCTGCGGTGCCAGTAGGAGAAGTATAATGCCCCCCCCCCTTGTTCAAACACTTATTTCTTAGTCTAGAAAGGATATGTCAAGGTCACAGGATGCAACGTGATGGCATCCCCACAGGGAAACTGGAAGGATTTCAACAGCCAAAGGGCCGGGGAGACGGCTCCATGAGAAAAGAATCCTGGCGCACCGTGAGAGGGCCAGGGTTCACATCACCAGAACCCACATTCAGAGCCAGAGCCAGACCCAGAAGCTAGCATCTGTAAGCCCACCACGCCTACAGCAAATGGGGAGGCAGGCACAGGAGGGTCCCCTAGAAGCTTGAAGGTGGGCTAGCTCGGTAAACGCAGTGAGAGACACTGCCTCACGCCACGTGAAAGGGGACCGACCCAGGCAAGTGCACACTCGCTCTTTTGCAAACACACTGACAGAACCTCAAGTGGTCGTAACACATTTGGGGGGAAGATTTATAATGCGATATTTAAGAAATAAAAGAGAAAGGAAGGACCTCCCAGTGCCACAGGTGTGTTGGCATTACGGATGGATGTGCCACTTGCATCAGGCTTTGCTTTGGTTCTGAGGACCTGAGCTGTAGCAAGCAGTGTGTGTGTGTGTGTGTGTGTGTGTGTGTGTGCGCGCGCGCATGTGTAATAAGCAATTCTATGACAGAGCCATCTCTCCAACCCTACAATTTAATTTTTGGTCTCGGAAACTATCACATTGAGGGCATACAATCAAAATACTCTATTAAAAAGTGATTTGAAAAAAAGTCAGACATGGTGGTGCACACCTTTAATCCCAGCACTCGAGAGACAGAGGTAGGAGGATCACTGTGAGTTCAAGGCCATCCTGAGACTACATAGTGAATTCCAAGTCAGCCTGAGCTAAAATTAAAAAAAAAAAAAAAAAAGTGAGACCCTACCTCAACAAACCAAAAAAACAAATAACCCAAAAAGTGATTTGAGGAGCTGGAGAGATGGCTTAGTGGTTAAAAGATGCTAGCTTGTAAAGCCTTAGGACCTCAGTTCGATTCTCCAGGACCCACGTAAGGCAGATGCACAAGTTGGCGCATGTGTCTGGAGTTCTCTTGCAGTGGCTAGAGGCCCTGGTGTGCTTGCTTGCTCTCTCTCTCTCTCTCTCTCTCTCTCTCTCTCTCTCTCTCTCCCTCCCTCCCTCCGTCTCTAATAAATAAATAATAACAT
Source organism: Jaculus jaculus (assembly GCF_020740685.1). Lineage (NCBI taxonomy): Eukaryota > Metazoa > Chordata > Mammalia > Rodentia > Dipodidae > Jaculus > Jaculus jaculus. The sequence goes on from NC_059121.1 coordinate 4,137,280, forward strand.
TTTAAAAAGTGATTTGAGCAATTTTTCTAATATGTGACTTTCTAATCTCTCTGACATAAAGTTCCTCTTGTTTTGTTTGGTGTGAATCCAGTCTTCATCGTTCTTCTATCATTGCTGATTTAATGTTTATTTTAAATTTATTGGAGATATAAGCCATTATCACCCGGTAATGCTCAAAACTAAATGTCACGTTCTACTCTGAAAAGTCACATCATCTTTTCTTGTCCCCTGTGTGAAACCAGTTCTACCAATTTCTGTCTCTTCTGGCCTGTGCTGCCCTTGCAAAACCTGAGCAGGCTCACTGGCAGCTTCTAAAGCCATTAACATCTGTGCCCCTTTTGTAATCACTGACTTTGGAAATTAAAAACAAAAGGGGCTGGGGAAATGGCTTAGCAGTTAAGGCCTTTGCCTGAGAAGCCTAAGGATCACGGTTCGATTCCCCAGGGCCCACGTAAGCCAGATGCACAAGAGGGTGCCTGTGTCTGGAGTTCATTCGCAGTGGCTGGAGGCCCTGGCACACCTATTCTATCTTTCTCTCGTCTCTTTCTCTCTCTCCTCCATCTCTCTCTCTCAAATAAATAAATAAATAAAAATTAAAAAATAAATTCACTCCAAGAACATCCCTCATTTCCTGCTTGGAGTTAAACGGCTCATCTCTTTCCCTTACAAACATCAGCAGAGGTGAGCAGTGGGTAAGGAAGAATGAGGAAAGGCAGATCTAGCAGGTTAAGCAACATAAAATGTGTATTCTTTTTTTTTTTTAATTTATTTATTTGAGAGCGACAGACACAGAGAGAAAGACAGATAGAGGGAGAGAGAGAGAATGGGCGCGCCAGGGCTTCCAGCCTCTGCAAACGAACTCCAGACGCGTGCGCCCCCTTGTGCACCTGGCTAACGTGGGACCTAGGGAACCAAGCCTCGAACCGGGGTCCTTAGGCTTCACAGGCAAGCGCTTAACTGCTAAGCCATCTCTCCAGCCCTAAAATGTGTATTCTTTGTCTTAATAACAAACAAACAACAAACAAAAAAGCAAGTCACTTGACCCACTTCTGACTTCTCTTGTTAATATGATCCAGTGAGCCAGCCTGGCCATATGACTTGTGAGATTCAACAGAGGTCTGTGTTGTTTAAGCCCTTCTGTATAACTCCCTATCGCCCTCAGGATAGACCCCAAATTTGCAAAATGTTCTGTAGGCTACTCTCCATGACCCTGCATTGCCTGGCACATGCACACGTAACCACGATTGAGTCCTAATTACCTGACTCCTCTCTCTGCCCGTGCCATTTGCTTTGCTCACGCTGACGCCGGTACTGGAACCCCTCCTCCTTCCATCAGGGGCCAAGACGTTCCGAGCCGTCCCATGCAGCACAGCGGTGGCTGCGCCCCGCGACAGCTTTTCCCACGACCCACCAGCCCAGGACTAAAAGTTTGGGGTTGTGTTTGCAGCAGACCCTCTTATTTCCTTAAGCTGCCCATCTCACAAGCACAGTAGCAAAAGTGGTTGTGATGGGCAGCTCTGGAGGCTTTCTGCCAAAGCTCTGCTCTTGGGCAGCTGCTGGCCACGTGTGTTTGAGGCAACTTGGCCTCTGCAGACCTCTCCCATACACTTGTGGAGAGAGTGTTTTAATTCATATGATGGGGGTGGTGACTGATGGAACAGACATTAGATGACTTAAATACAACTGTTTTTCCCATTATAGTAACATCTATTATATAATATATATGATATAAGACAAATACGTTAACACATTAATATTAAAATATGTAATAATTAAATATTAATATTAAATATGTAATAATTGCACGATTTCCTTAGCCATACTAAAGCACGCAGTTTCCATGACACTACATCCAGTCACCGTGTTTGCAACCATCATCACGATCCACTGCCAGAGCTTTGTCCTCATGCAAAATGGAAACTCCGTCTTGATACAGCAGCTGATTTCGTTTGCGGTCATAAAATTCTTAGCAGGATTCCTACCACATAATAGCTGTAGGTATAACTCTGGAGAGTATAAGAACCCCCCCCACCACCACCACCACCCATTTTAGTATTTAACTTTTATTTTTGAGCACTTGTATTTGTGGGGATTTATACATTACTGATTTTAGTCTTTATTAGAAGTGTTCAAAAGAATAGAAAAATACTTTCTGGAAAATACAACAATAAGGTTAGATGGATGGCTTAGCAGTTAAGGCACTCACCTGCAAAGCCAAAGGATCCAGGTTCAATCTCCCCCATGACCCATGTAAGCCAGATGCACAATGTGTCTGGAGTTTGTTTGCAGTGGCTGGTGAAGAACCCATTCCCTCTCTCTCTCTCTCTCTCTCTCCCTCACCCTTCCTCTTTCTCCAGCTGCTGCAAACGAACTCCAGACACGTGCGCCCCCTTGTGCATCTGGCTAACATGGGTCCTGGGGAATCAAACCTGGGTCCTTTGGCTTTGTAGGCAAATGCCTTAACCACTAAGCAATTCCTTCCAGCCCTTATCTTGTCATTTTTGAACATCTAAAATGTATCATGGGGTTTAGTGGGTTTATTTTTTCTGTATCGTAAAATATTTTTCTAACCATCAGCCTAGTCATGATTCAATCAATATTCACTAATTATTCCCAACTAAGTTAAAAAGCACCAGACAGTGTGAAATGGAAAAATCACAGAACTGAATAACAAATAGATGCAATAATGAAATACATCATAACCATTCTAAGTTTTCTGTTTTCCTTCCATCCTGACCCAAGTAGTGTAGTATTATGCAAGAAGCTTTAAAGGAAGACTAAAGGTATCATCTTTTCAGGGTTTTATCACACAGCTGTGAATTCATAATATTTATTTTATACCTGTACTGACAAACAGAGGAAATTTTACAAAGGAAGATGTTTCACAATTATTAGACAAATCATAAGGCAGAGGTTACATGTGAGCAAAATCTCAGACTGTGAGTTTTCAGGTGGTATGTTAGATGGATTTTCTCAGTCTAGACTTAATGAGGTGACAACATTTTCCAAATGTCCAAAAACTGAAATATGGTGTCTCAACAAGTTAGTAAGAACTTCATCTCACAGTGCTTGTGAGCAGAACCTGGACCATCCTGCTTAGCTGGAAAGAATATGACAAGACTGCCTTGTGTCCTTTGATTACTACAACAAAATTCTCTTAATGTGGGTCCTAAGTGGCTAAGGCAAGTGTGCGCAGAAGGATGAATGCACCAAAATAGACAATGTGAATGTCAAAATCTTAATTGAATTAATGTCTAATAATGTTTCTAAATCTAAACATGAAAGCGTTTTACAGGCATGACACAACAATGTCTACACTTGCTTAAATGAATTTTGAACCATCAGAGTTTTCGGAAATATTGTATTTTGATGATGCAACTCTGTGAGAAAATAAAGTCAGAAGAGATGTGTTTTAAAATCTGGAGCCAAGCGTGGTGGCGCACACCTTCAATCCCAGCGCTCGGGAGGCAGAGGTAGGAGAATCGCCATGAGTTTGAGGCCACCCTGAGGCTACATAATGAATTCTAGGTTAGCCTGGGCTAGAGTGAGACACTACCTTGAAAAAAAAAATAATCTAGAATCAATATTTATCCAAGTATATGCTTCAAAATAATGCATAACTTTTAATGACCAATTAATGTCATTGAAAGGAAGTTGCCCATTTTGGCTCCCTATACTTCCTAGGTTTACAAAATATGCAATAAACTGTGCAGTAGGTGCATGGTGCCAGATGAGATATCTATATCGCCTACTCCATGCTCAGGGAACATTGCAGAAGAGGAGGCAAAAAGAGCATCAGAGCTTCCGTGGTTAAAGGAGCTTTCTTACAAAGCCTGCTGGCCCAGGTTCAAGTCCCCAGCACCCATGTAAAGCCTAATGCAAAAGGTGGTGCATCTGCAATTTATTAGCAGCATCAAGAGACAGTGGGGTGTCCCGTACAAACTCTCTCTCTCTCTCTATCATTCTCTTCCTCTTTTTGAAAAGTAATAAGAAAGAAAGATTAACATCCAGGGCATGAGGAGAAGAGTGGAATGCTATCTTTCAGACATTAAGTGGCTGTTGTATTCATGACAGTCGTTGTTACCTGTATAAAAGGCCTGCACAACTTTGGGCCCAATATTAATTCCATCACGTACAATGGAGGAGGCCAGGGATGGGATATCTTCCAGTGAGTTGTTGGCCAGGGAGGTCCCTGATGCCCCCAAAACATTACAGGCCATTGTGAGGCCCTTGGATTCCCACCAGGAATAGTTGGTAAGACCCTATTGCTGAAAACTCCACATACTTGGGCTGCAAGGCCACTGAGAAATCCTGCTGGAACTGAGCTAAAAAAAAACCTTCAGGTAGACCAGCTGACAGGAAGCTGGAAAAAGCTATGGTGCATGCAGTTCAACGGGAGAGAGAGAAATCACCAATGAAGATACTCCTTTACTCAATCTCTTCCCCTGGCCTCACTTTGGGCCTTTTCACTCTCGTTAATCTATTCTTCTACTTACATATATACAATACCAACCTATTAAGTACCCTCCTCCATTCCTTCTCTTCCCTTTGTATCTATTTCTTAGCCTACTGGCCTCTGCTACTGAGTTTTTTCTTTCTCACTCAGAAGCCCAATCATCTGTAGCTAGGATCCACATATGAGAGAGAACATGTGGCGCTTGGCTTTCTGGGCCTGGGTTACCTCACTTAGTATAATCCTTTCCAGGTCCATCCATTTTCCTGCAAATTTCATAACCTCATTTTTCTTTACCACTGAGTAGAACTCCATTGTATAAATGCCACATCTTCATTATCCACTCATCAGTTGAGGGACATCTAGGCTGGTTCCATTTCCCAGCTATTATGAATTGAGCAGTAATAAACATGGTTGAGCATGTACTTCTAAGGAAATGAAATGAGTCCTTAGGATATATGCCTAGGAGTACTATAGCTGGGTCATATGGTAGATCAATCTTTAGCTGTTTTAAGAACCTCCACACTGATTTCCACAATGGCTGGACCAGATTTCATTTCCACCAACAGTGTAGAAGGGTTCCTCTTTTTCCACATCCCTGCCAGCATTTATAATCATTTGTTTTCATGATGATAGCCAATCTGACAGGAGTGATATGAAATCTCAATGTAGTTTTAATCTGCATTTCCCTGATGACTAGGGATGTAGAACATTTTTAGATGCTTATCTGCAATCCGTATTTCTTCTTTTGAGAACTCGCTATTTAGCTCCATACCCTATTTTTTAATTGGCTTGTTTGATTTCTTATTATTTAACTTTTTGAGTTCTTTGTGTATCTTTGTATATCTCGAATATCTAAAATAATACTGAGCAACAAAAATAAGGCTGGTGGTATCACAATACCTGATTCTAACCTATACTACAGAGCCATAGTAACAAAAACAGTGTGGTGCCAGCACAAAAGCAGACATGTAGATCAATGGAACAGAATAGAGGACCCAGATGTAAGTCCAGGTAGCTATAGCCACCTGATATTCAATAAAAATGCCCAAAATACTCATTGGAGGAAAGATAGCCTCTTCAGCAAATGGTGTTGAGAAAACAGGATATGTATCTGTAGGAGGATGAAAATAGATTCCTCTCTCTCTCTCCATGCACAAGAATTAAGTCCAAATGGATTAAAGACCTTAACATCAGACCTGAAACTCAGAAAGTGCTAGAGAAAAAAGTAGGGGAAACCCTTCAACTTATTGGTCTTGGCAAAGACTTACTGAATACAACCCCAATTGCTCAGGCAATAAAACCACAGATTAACCAATGGGAACTCATGAAATCACAATGATTTTGTATGGCAAAGGACACTGGGAATAAAGCAAAGAGGCAACCTACAGAATTGGAAAAAAACCTTCGCCAGCTATATATCTGATAGGGGATTAATATTTAGGATATCCAATGATTGTTTTAATTTTTATTTATTTTAGAGAGAGAGAATTGGCACACCAGGGCCTCAGCCACTGCAGTCAAACTCCAGACGCTTGCACCACCTAGTGGGCACATGTGACCTTGCGCTTGCCCCAACTTTTTGCTTCTGGCTTACGTGGGATCTGGAGAGTTGAACATGGGTCCTTAAGCTTTGCAGGCAAGCACCTTAACCACTAAGCTATCTCTTCAGCCTTACAATGATTTTTTTTTAACTATCCTTTCTCTTTTCACTCAGTCCTCCTCTTTCCTACCCTCCAAATTCCTTTTGGAATTCTTTTGTTTGTTTGTTTGGCTTTTATTTTTTTGGTGTTGTCCTTTTGTGATCTGCCCCGCCCCATGCTAGGGACTGAACCCAGGGTGGACCCCATGTGGGCTAATGTCACCAGAGCCATAGCTTGGGGCTCTAAGACAGATCTAGGAGCTGAGAACACCGAGGAGCTGTGTTGGTTGTCTGTTGGACTTGGGAGTCTCCAAGGGTGGTCACTCAAGGTGCTACCAGTGCAGGGGGAGAAAAACGTTAAAATCTTAGCTTCTCCCTTGTTCCCACCCTGCTGAACATGCTTCCAGTCTCCCGTGGCTTAACTTCATCCACATCGAAGCTGCTGGGCAAGTGATCCAGGGGGCAGATACACAGAGCAGAGACCAGTAGAGGAAGTTCAGAGAGTGGGGTGGGAATCAGGAACAAGGCAGCCCGTGCTCTGGAGGCAGCAAATCACAGTTACAGGCCCAAGCGAACAAAAATTTCTACGTGCCCCGCCAAAGGCAAAGGACACAGAATTGTGATAATGAACGTTGCTCATCATGAGCCCAAAGAACAAAGAGCCTGGGGCCTGAAATCCCAAAAAGGGCCTGACTCATCAAGCAGTTGACACACCACCTTTGTTCTTTTCCTACTTCCTGGTTCTTCCCTCTCTTTGGAACTTTTGCTAGATACATTTCCCCCATCCCCGCCCCCCACTTTAGCAGGCTTTTTCTAAATCTGCACTCTTTCACCAACCAATCAGGATCCCCCCACACACTCCATGCCCTTAAATTAACCAATCAGGGTCATACCAAATTGAATGCCTCATTTTATTTATTTATTTGAGAGAGAGAGAGAAAAAGGAATGCCAGGGCATCCAGCCACTGCCAATGAACTACAGATGTATGTGCCACCTTTGTGCATCTGGCTTACATGGGTACTGAGGAATCAAACCGGGGTTCTTAGGCTTCACAGGCAAGCACCTTAATCAGTAAGCCATCTGTCCAGCTCCTTGATGCCTAGATTTAAATGTCTTTGTTGTTTTTGTTTTGTTTTGTTTGCTTGTATTGAGGTAGGATCTTGCTCTGGCCCAGCCTGACCTGGAATTCACTATGTCGTCTCAGGCTGGCCTCGAACTCTCAACCATCCTCCTACCTCTACCTCCTGAGTGCTGGGATTAAAGACGTGCACCACCACACCCGGCTTGCTGCCTAAATTCAAACATGTCTAGATTACAAACGTGCACATTCTCAAGGTATTAAGAAGCGCCTGTCCAGTGCGTGTTCAGCAGCCCTTCCATTTCCCAGTGAAGCTCGGCATGTCTGCTCTCCTTCCGTCTTTGTTCACCGTCCCAAGACAGCAAACCCCAGCCCAGAAAGCTGGTTCTAAGTACAGCAGAGAACAAACGGACAAACGACACACACTGCTGTGTTCAGCTGTGCCAAGGAAGCCGGGCACAGGTCCTTCCGGCCATGTGCTCTCCTGAGAGCTGGTCGAATCTCCGTCAAGCACTGCTGTTTCCCTGGTCCGTCATAAGCACCCCTGCTGGGCTGGTTTTCCCAAAGGGCTGTCTTCCATTTCTCTTGCCCACCAGGTCCAACTCACCAGAACTTTCCTCGTCTGCACTTTTGGTCTTTCTGTAGCAATAATATAATATGTTCTCTGGGCTGGAGAGACGGCTTAGTGGTTAAGGTGCTTGCCTGTGAAGCCTAACCACGTAGGTTTGATTGCATAGAACCCACGCAAGGCAGATGCACAAGGCGGCACATGCCTCTGAACTTTGTTGGCAGTGGCTAGAGGCTCTAGTGGGCCATTCTCCCTCTCTCTCTTAAATATCTTGTCACCTCAGACGCAGATATAATCATTTGTCTAGACACAATTCTGTCAGAGGGACAGGAGGAATCAAGGTAGACTATATCAGAATCTCCCACCTTCTATGAGTTGCTATCCTAGATTTTATTTTATTTATTTATTTACTATTATTATTATTGGTTTTTCAAGGTAGGGTCTCACTCTAGCCCAGACTGACCTGGAATTCTCTATGGAGTCTCAGGGTGGCCTCGAACTCATGGTGGTCTTCCTACCTCTACCTCCCGAGCGCTGGGATTAAAAGCGTGTGCCACCACGCCCGGCTCGCTATCCTAGATTTTTACACCTTCTCTTAGCTCTATTCTCAAGTGTTGGTAGCAATTGAGTCTCCTTAGGGAGAGCATCTGTACCCAGGTGATCTCCCTGGCTGGCATTGGAGCTGGCGCTGCCTGGCTGGCATTGGAGCTGGCCCATTGGACACATTTCTTGTTGTTTGCACAGCACTATGTCTCTTTCCTGGCTATCTTAATGCTCAGAGGAAATAAACGGATTTATTAAAGTTCACAAAGCAGATAATATTGCCTGACAACTCAAGTCAGTGTCTTCGATGTGGATGATTTCCTTTGCAGCGGTATTTTAGCAGGACCTCACTGATTTATCTTCAGTTACAGCTTGCTCCAAGATATGTCCTACATGAAAATATTACATCATGCTCCTCTTTCTTCTGTGAACTCCTTTGGCACGTGCGTGCACACACACACACACACACAAGTATTTTCTTGATTTTTAGAATCCCAGGAATCCAGGTTTTCCTGAGGTATTCGTCAGATCAGTTGCCTTCCATCTTCAAAAATCAATATGGAATTTCATATAGCTCAATCCCCTTTCCTCTCTCCACAACCCCTATTGCTGGTAAGAAGTAATCATTACTGCCTTTGTCAGACATTCAACTGTCTGTTTTCCATACCATCTGCTGCATAGTTTTTAGTATTATTTTAAGATTTTAATAAAGTTTTTTTTATTTGTTCATTTTATAGCCATTACTTTGAGGACTCAACTCAGATTTCCTGAAGCCATCTGGAAGAGGATTGGATCAATTTCATATACATTGTTGACTTTGGAAAAGAATCAGAAGTTTTTTTGAAGACTTATGCACTTTTCATTCATTGATCATACTCCAGAATGTTTTAACCTGCTGCTTAAATTTCATTCACAAAACTCACTTGCTGTAAAAAAGAAAAAAAAAAAAAACTAGAAATATTTATTGATCGTGATTTTTTAGGGTAGTGATTTTTTAAAACATTAGAATAACAGAGTGAAGCAAAAAAAAAAAAAATGGGATTGCAGAGCTTGCTCAATGGATAAGGCACTTGCCTACAAAGCCTAACCCAAGTTCAGTTCCCCACGACCCACATAAAGCCAGATGGACAAAGTGGTGCGTGCTTCTGGAGTTCATTTGCAGTGGCTGGAGACCCTGGGCTCCCATTGTTTCTGTCTGTCTCTCTTCTGTCTGTCCCCCTCTCCTCTCTATGATGACCAATGAATAAATAAAAATATTTTTTAAATATATTCTGGTAGGCATAAACATGAAGAATAAAATATTATGACTTTAGACTCTCCTATCAATCTTTGAGAATTTCCGAGTTCGCATTTCACTAATACATTGTTGCTGACTTTCTTCTAGAAAAGATAGTCCCTCGAGCGTCTAGGTCGTGTATTTTTATCGATGTCTCTAGCAGGTGGAATGTAATACTTTTGAATTCTGCAAAATACTGCTCAGGCAAATCTTTTCCTCCATAAGGGAGGTTCAGTTCCCCTAAGGTTAATACTTTTTGCTCCTTTACATTTAGTTTTTTCTCATTCTTCCCTGTTGATACGCAAGAAAAGCTACTTTGGAGAGATTTCACATAGAAGCCAAGGCCCGACTTATCATTTCCGTTTCACCCGCAATGGCGGAGAAAAGTGGAAGGAGACAGAGCCACAAAAATGAACATGGGGGGCTGGAGAGATGGCTTAGCGGTTAAGCGCTTGCCTGTGAAGCCTAAGGACCCCGGTTCGAGGCTCGGTTCCCCAGGTCCCACGTTAGCCAGATGCACAAGGGGGCGCACGCGTCTGGAGTTCGTTTGCAGAGGCTGGAAGCCCTGGCGCGCCCATTCTCTCTCTCTCCCTCTATCTGTCTTTCTCTCTGTGTCTGTCTCTCTCAAACAAATAAATAAATAAATAACTTTTTAAAAAAAACGAACATGGGCTTTGGAGAGGTACCGAAGCAGGGGTGTGCTGGCCTGAGCTCGTCCCGTCCAGGGAGCCATGAATGCTGGGTCTGTAAAATGTGGGTGCTCATGACGAACAGAGCAGGGAGCACGCATCGTGTCACAAGAGGCCCCAGGACCCTGCCTGGGCCGGTCCCAGCGCACACGATCACTGCTCCATGTCCTGTGAATTACATCAGTAATTCCTTCCCTCGGCTCTTCGAGTGTTCTGAGCTGCTAGGCATACGAGACCTCGGCGTGGTTCCTCCTCCCAAGACCTGGGCTATCACCACACAGCAGTACCGACTCCTTCGTGTGACATTGCCAATGAGAGCCCAAGACTTCTCTTGTGTGGACGGTGACCTGCACAGACTTTGTAGCCCACGGTAGCCTGACCGATTTCCTGGCCATTTACAGACTGACTTTGTCCGTTCTTGCGTTAAAGAGTCAGAGACTGTGAGGTGAAAAGGGTTAACCATGGCTGGCTAGGGATTAGAGTGGCTTCCAGCCATTGACACACTTGAAGGCACTTCAGTCATCTTTTCTTCTCTTTGCCTGGGAAGCCATGTTGCCTACGTTTTATTTCTTCCATTGAAACCTCCATTCTTTGTCTAGTCTATTCTTCTTCATGCTATGGAGCTGGGATAGAACCTCATTTGCCCGAGGAAAACTTCCCTGATTTCCTCCCACTGAAATCCCCAGGAGAGGGCTGGAGAGATGGATTAGTGGAGAAGACATTTACCAGCAAAGCTTAAGGACCCAAGTTCAATTCCCTAGTACCCACATAAGCCAGATGCACAAGAGGACTCATGGGTCTAGTCTGTAGTAACTGGAGGCTCTGGCATGCCCATTGTCTCTCTCTTTCTCTCACACTCAAATAAGGAAAGAAAGAAAAAATTTAAAAAAAAAAAATCCTAAGAAGGTTCACCTTTGATATCTTAAGACTTCTTATAACTGTTATATTTGTGGTAAAAAATCATAATTGTGGAATTAGTCAAAAAACAGGCATGCCAAGTTTCACGAGGGCTGAGACAAGTCAATATTCCACATCGTCTATCTGCACAAAGCAGAAGTTATTTATTTTACTTTATAATTTATTTGCAAGCAAAGAGAAAGAGAAAGAGGGGGCCATGAGAGAAAGAGAGAATGGGCCTGCCGGGGCCTCTAGCCATTGCAAGTGAACTCCAGATGCCTGTGCCCCTTTGTGCATCTGGATTTACATGGGTGCTGAGGAATCGAACCTGGGCCCTTAGCTTTTGCAGACAAGCACCTTAACTGCTGAGCCATCTCTTCGGCCCTGCAAAGTAAAAGTTTAATAAATTATTTTGGATGAAAGAATAACTGAGTAAAAAGTAATATGGCCAGGCGTGGTGGCGCACGTTTCTAATCCCAGCATTCGGGAGGCAGAAGTAGGAGGATCGCTGTGAGTTCGAGGCCACCCTGAGACTACACAGTGAATTCCAGGTCAGCCTGAGCTAGAGTGAGACCCTACCTCAAAAAACCAAAAAAAAAGTAATACGATTCAATACATTTTAGGTACACAAAAAGGTTCACTTCCGGCCAACCTTTCCATAGGTATGGGAAAATAAGTAAAATGAAAAGAGGCCACGACCTGAAATGATGCATCTTTACCTCCCTCAACAGTCTGAAGATGTCTTCCTCAGCTCCTCCTCTCAGTTTTAAGATCCTCAAGACTCATCCTGTGCTAGAGCCCTCTGGATGGCTTTTGAAGAGGGTGACAAATTTTTAATTATTATTGGGCTGAGGAGATGGCTTAATGGTTAAGGTGCTTTTCTGAAAGCCAAAGGACCCAAGTCTGATTCCCCAAGACCCACATAACGCCAGATGCATAATGTGGAACATGAATCTGGAGCTTATTTCCAGAGGCTGGAGGCCCTGGCATGCCCATTCTCTCTGTCTCAAATAAGTAAATAAAAATATTTTAAAAATTTAATTATTGTAGTCTTGGTCCCATTCATCAACATTTTAAAATGTTTTTGAGGTGATTCTAACATGTAGCCAAGAATGAAAAAGAAAAGCCACTACTTTCTTTGGGCAAGGAATTATTTTTTCAAAGAAAGACTTGTCAAAAGGGCAAGAGTTTCTGTGGCTATAAAAGTTGTGTGTTAGTTGGAGTAGACGAAACACCTTGGCAAAGACAAGCACTTAGAGAGTCACCACGTGGTCCCAAGAAAGAGAGGGAAGATGCAATCCAAGGCACTTGGTAAAAGCCTCAAAGGTGCACAGGCCTGGGCAGCATGATCCGGCGGAACCCTGCAAAGGGGATCCCCAAACACTCCCACTCTCTACGGAGGGCAGGCTTTGTCCAAATCCACTAGATTTCTAGTTGTTTCCACAGAGCGAATAACTCAGGGCTGAACCTGGCTATGCCTTTTCCCACGAGGAAAAGTGCTAGAATGGCTTTCCAGCGTGGGAAACACTTCCAGGATGTTGCCCCTGGAAGGTTCTAGAGGAGAGTGGTTTGAATGGCTGTGCCAAGCCAGTTGGCAAAGATCCTGGGACAGAGGAGGCAAGTGCTTGTTTTAGTAGAGTCTTGGAAGAGAAAAGAGAGAAGTGGTGAAAACATAGAATAATCATCTGGATCATAAATCTCTCTGGCGTTACAGAAATGCAACATCTTAAACTGCTAAGCAGGGGTTGATGCTATGAGGAATTTTTATATTTTTCAAATGGCTGAAACACAATCAAATCATGCTCCTATGAAAATTGTATGAAATTCAAATTTCACTGCTTATAAATCCAATGCTATTGGAACGCAGCAGTGCTTATTCACTTAAAGTGTTGCTGCCAATGGAAGCTTTTGTCCTACAAGGCACAGGCAAACAGTTGCCCGGACTACAGTAGCCTAAATTATTTCCTGGCATTTACAGACTGATTTTGCCCACCCTGCATTTGAAGAACCAGAGAACATCAGGTGAGAAGGTTTAACCATGGACAGTTGGGGGGTTACTTCCTAAGGTGGGGTAGTTTTCTGCCGTTTCCAAACTCGGGGGAATTTTACCCATCTTCTCTTTGACTTCTGGGTAACCACTTGCCTACATTTTATTGCTTCTACTGAAATACCAGAAGTGGCTTATTTTTCTTGACTAGTCCTTAACTGATATATATACAGCATCTAAATCAAGACATACCTAGGAATATTTTTTGTATGATTATGTATGTTTCTAAATCTTCGAAACATAAGAATTCACATTATATGAGGAGGAGAGAAATTTGGCTCTGAATTCTCCAGTCCAAGAAAAAAGAGTCATAGACCTGCCAATATAATACTCTCCTGTGAATATAGCATGCCATATTTAATCTTTTTTCAATTTCTTTTTTTGAGAGACAGAGAGAGACAGGTAGAGAAAGAGATAGTGGGCGTGCCAGGGCCTCCAACCACTACAGGCAAACTCCAAACACACGTGCCCACTTGGGCACCTGGCTTACGTGGGCACTGGAGATAGAACCTGGGTCCTTAGGCTTTGCAGGCGAACACACTAACCACTGAGCCATCTCTCCAGCCCTAGTATGCCTCATTTAATTCAGCATTTATGCAGGTGACCTAGAAAGGTGAACAATAAGGCTGGAGAGATGGCTTAGCAGTTAAAGTGTTTGCCTGAAAAGCATAATGACCTGGGTTCAATTCCCCAGCACCCACATAAAGCCAGATGCACAGAGTAGTACATATATCTGGAGTTTGTTTGCAGTGGTTGGAGACTCTGCTGTGCTCATTCTCTCTCTCTCTCTCTCTCTCTCTCTCTCTCTCTCTCTCTCTCTCTCTTCCTCTCTCTCCCCCTCTCTCTCTCCCTCCATCCTTCTCTCCCTCTCTCTCTCTCCCTCCCTCCTTCTCTCCCTCTCTCTCTCTCTCCCTCCCTCCTTCTTCTTCTTCTCTCTCTCTCTGACTCTCTGAATGCAAATGAATTAATTAATTAAAGAAAGGCAAATAACAGATGCAGAAATTAATTCCTTAGTTGTAATTTGGGGTGTATTTCACAAATACCCAAAAAATATAGTTATAATAACAGTTATTTTAAAAACCTGACAGCTCATAACACGGGTAGGATATGAGAGTGGAAGTCATAAAATGCATAAATAGATCAAAATAGCAAAATGAGACACTGCCATAGAAATACACCACTGCACAGGAAAAAGCCAAAAAGCAGATGCTCTATGGGCTGGAGAGAAAATAAGAAATGAGGGCTGGGGAAATGGCTTAGTGGTTAAGGAGTTTGCCTGTGAAGCCTAAGGACCATGGTTTGATTCCCCAGGACTCATGTAAGCCAGATGCACAAAGGGGCACATCATCTGGAGTTCGTTTCCAGTGGCTGGAGGCCCTGGTGTGCCCATTCTCTTCTTCTCTCTATCTGCCTTTCTCTCTCTGTCAGATAAATAAATAAGTAAAAATCCATTTAAAATGAATAAAGGCAAACAGACCAAGGAGTGCCTTGTGCAAAACTTGCTGTAACTTAAATGTGATTTTCTAAGTGTGGATTTAGATTTTCATTTTAAAATTTAATGGAAGAAAAAAAAATACCCTAATTATTGTGAGCTTTAGGTAAATCATGTATTCATTTGCTGTTGAAAATGACCTTCTCTCTCTCTCTCTTTCTCTCTCTCTTTCTCTCTCCCTACCCCCCATGTATTGGCAGTATTGATTGTTTCAAAGTCAAAAATGCCTTACTGATTTTGCATACCTCAGTGGCAAAAAAAGTTAAAATTAAAATTAAGAAAAATGTTAAAAGTTGTAAGAATGTGAGGAAATCAAGTCTGTCGGGTAATGAGCTAAAGAATCCGACAGCCAAAGGAAGTTAGGAGAGCCAGACTGGCTAAGCAATCACGTGCCCAGCACAGACCCAGAGAAAATCAGGCATATTGTGTGGGACAAACAAAGTCCAATTAGAGAATAGATTTCAGCATTGACCTAATTATCTAGTGTCCGGCTCTCATTTTTATGGGATGAATCCAGGCAAATAAAATAAATTCTTGGAGACAAAGCTGCTCTTTCTAATAAGGAAAATTGCTTCCTTCTTCCCTCCTCCATGAAGCCCCAGATGGCCAGAAAAATAAAATCCCAGCATATAATTTTTTGTGTGTGCATGTTCAGTTTGAACCTGAAATATCACTCCCATAAAGATAATGTTGGCTTCTGCAGGTTCAAACGGGTGTATTTCCATGCAGTCAAGGAGGGGAGGGGAGCTCCTTTTGGGGAAGAGAAAAGCAGGAGCTCTCGGCTCTGAAAGGACAGAGCACCGGGGAAAATCACTTGTCCCAAATAAATTATTAGTCGGAGGAAGAGTAAAGATTAAAGCTAAATACTCAGACCTTCCGGTTAAGAGGAGCTGTTATGAACTAAGTACTCATGAGAAACCATTTTTCAAATTTAAAAGAGGATGGGAGAGAAGCCACCATCGTGGTCATCAACTGTAATATAGTAAGGACTTGTCACATGATCTTAATTACAGAAATGAAAGCAACCCAGGAATTATGTGGTCTATTCAAGCCTGCAAGGAGTAGGAACAAAGAGTATAATTATGCATCAAGCCTGTTGATTAAACAATTACTATTTAAAGCAGATATAGATTGAAAATTAATTTGCCTCTGCATTTTGAGGATTGGGGGACAGAGATAAACAGTGCTTGAAGTTTAATTACCCGTGTGTAAGATGGAGGGGGCCCATTTCAATTTGGTTAGCTCTGCAGCACGTTCTGGAAGGCAGCAAAGGAAGCATCCGACGTCACTGCGAGCCCTGGAGTGGTTGAAACATGTGAACCCAGTGAGCTGGAAGGCTAGCTCAGCCAAGCCCCAGAGAGTGGGGGCAGAGCCCAGGAAGCCTTGTACATGCGCATGCTCATACTCAATGAGCATTCCTTTGGATGTCCTCCTGGAAGGAAAAAAGAAAAGCACTCGGGAAGGCCAAACTGCAGTCCCAGAGCCCCGCACAGGGGCACCTGGGTAGTGGAAACCTTCACCCAGGGCCGAGCAAACAGGGCAGCTACCTGCCAGCTATTCTGAAAGGAGCGATTCTTATCAGAGTCCACACATACAATATCCCAAAGCACAGAAGTGGCAGGGCTCGGGGCTGGAGAGATGGCTTAACGGTTAAGCGCTTGCCTGTGAAGCCTAAGGACCTCGGTTCGAGGCTCCATTCTCCAGGACCCACGTTAGCCAGATGCACAAGGGGGCAAACGCATCTGGAGTTTGCAGTGGCTGGAGGCCCTGGCGCGCCCACTCACTCTCTCTCTTTCTCTCTGCCTCTTTCTCTCTGTGTCTGTCTCTCTCAAATAAATAAATAAAAATGCACACACACACACACACACACACACGGCTGGGAGATGGGCATGGGAGAGAAGGGTGAATTGGAGTGTACATGAGAGACAACAAACAGAGACCAGCAAATTCCAGAGTTAACAAGGCTTGTGGAAGGTACATGGGATGGTGTCTGTGTCCACACACAGAGAGATCAATACACACCAGACGGGGCTGGAGAGATGACTTAGCGGTTAAGGTGTTTGCCTGCAAAGCCTAAGGACCCATGTTCAACTCTCCAGATCCCATGTAAGCCGGACGCACACAAGGGAGATAAGCACAAGGCCGCACATGCCCAGTAGGTGGCGTAGGCCTCTGGAGTTTGATGGCAGTGCTTGAGGCCCTGGTGTGCCAATCCTCTCTCTTTCTCTCATTCTCTGTCTCTCTCTCTTTCTCCCTCTCCCTCTGTCTAAAAATAAATAAATAAATAAAAATCAAAAATAAACCATAGGGGCTGGAGAGATGGCTTAGCGGTTAAGCGCTTGCCTGTGAAGCCTAAGGACCCCGGTTCGAGGCTCGGTTCCCCAGGTCCCACGTTAGCCAGATGCACAAGGGGGCGCACGCGTCTGGAGTTCGTTTGCAGAGGCTGGAAGCCCTGGCGCGCCCATTCTCTCTCTCTCCCTCTAGCTGTCTTCTCTCTGTGTCTGTCGCTCTCAAATAAATAAATAAAAATTTTAAAAAAAAAATTTTTTTTAAATAAAATAAATAAATATAACAGGCAAAGCCTAACCCTATTGCTTCCCTACCTAGGGCCCCTCACTTGGTCACCGTTGCTTTGGGGGTAACAAATGGCCTCACCATGGTGGCCTGTGAGGTCTCGTGATGTCATGACGCCTCCCCGCCCACACCTCACCCACCTTCTCTTGTTCCCCCATCCAAACACCATCTCTGCTCTGCCCGCGATGGCTTTAATCGGTCCCCCTTTCCTACCCCAAAGCCCATCAAGTTTGCTTCTCCCTCTGTTGGAACACTTGAACGCCACTTTCAACCGACATGGCCTCAGGGCAACGCTCAAGCTATCATAGGTGCCGGTTTTAAGCACAGGCTTGGTGGATATTCATCTGCATTCAAAGCCCCCTGCAGTTGGTTTCCCTTGGGCGCACCTCGGATGCACCCTCTGTTTCTACAGAGTGGGGGTGAACGCAGGACTTCCGGCATGGAATGGCTGCAGCAGCCCACGCGTCAGCGCATGGCATGGTCTCAGGGCAGAGCCCAGTTAGTAAGGGAGCCCTGGAAAACTGCCCTTATCATAGACACCGAAGGCCTCCTGTTACCGTTGGAATCTAGACTGCCCCTTAAAGGCCAATGGGTTGAACACTTGGTCTTCGTCTTGGGGGGGCAGCAGAACACCTTTAAGAGGTGTGCCCGAGTGGAGGGCTTAGGTCTTCGTGCAGTGTTCCCTTGAAGCACTCCCAGCGCCTTCTGATGCATCTGGGCTTTTCTTTTCTCAGTCCTGGGGCGTGCTCCTGCGGTGATGTGCCGCTTGACACCAGGCCCTGGGGAAGTGGAGCCAACCGTCGGCAGATGGAAACCTCCGAAACCGTGAGCTGCAATAAACCTTTGATCTTTGTAAGGTGATTGCGTGTGCGTGTGTGTGTGTGCATTTTCATAAGAACGTGGGTACGTGTGTGGGGGGGGTGAACACGTGCATGTGTGTAAAAGCCATGTGGCTTCCTCAGTTGTCTCTCACCTTGTATTTAGAAAGACAAGGTCTCACTTTGAACCTGAAGCCCAGCAACACAGCGAGAACAAGATAGCCAGGGACCCCCAAGGATTCTCCTGCCTCGGCCTCCCCAGCCCCGGCATTACAGTATGGATTTCCGTACTCAGACTTTACATGCGTGCTGGTGGTTCAAACTCGGGTCCTCTGGCTTGTGTGACAAACACTTCACCCACTGAGCTATCTCCTTGCCCTCTTGGGTCTATTTTTTTAAAAATTTTGTTTATTTTTATTTATTTTATTTGAAAGTGACACACAGAGAGAGAAAGAGAGAGAGAATGGGTGCAACAGGGCCTCCAGCCACTGCAAATGAACTCCAGATGCCTGCGCCCCCTTGTGCATCTGGCTAACATGGGTCCTGGGAAATCAAGCCTTGAACCGAGGTCCTTAGACTTCACAGGCAAGCACTTAACCACTAAGCCATCTCTCCAGCCCTCTCTAAAAAAAAAATTATTTATTTGAGAGACAGAGGTAGAGAAAGAAAGGGAGAATGGGCCCACCATGGCCTCTAGCCATTGCAAACGAGCTCCAGATGCATGTGCCTCCTTGTGCATCTGGCTTACCTGGGTTCTGGGGAATCGAACCTGGGTCCTGAGGCTTCACAGGCAAGTGCCTTAACCTCTAAGCCATCTCTCCAGCCTGGGCCTTTTTTTTTTTTACAGTAACACATCTCCATATCATTTGCCCCACTTGTAATTTTTTAATTATTAATTTGCTTGTGTATGCATGTATGTATATAGAGATGGACATGCAGTTTGTGTGTGTGTGTGTGTGTGTGTGTGTGTGTGTGTGTGTGTGTAGGTCAGAGGACAACCTCAACACATCTGTGTTCTTCTTTCTTCTTTGAGCTAGGATCTCTGGCTGCTGTAAATGAATACCAAATCTTGCCCATAAGCTTCAGCCAGATTCTCCTGGCTCTTTACCCCAATGTCATGGGTGTCTTGGGATCATGCATGCCACTTTGTATGGCTGCTGGGAAGGATCAAACTGGTATCCTCAGGTCTTGTAACAAAGGCCAATGAGCGACCACACGAGCGCTATGTCGCAGGTCCTTTCTTGTTGTAGGAATAAAACGCCTGACTTAAAGCATGCGATAGGGGCTGGAGAGATGGCTTAGCTGTTAAGCGCTTGCCTGTGAAGCCTAAGGACCCCGGTTCGAGGCTCGGTTCCCCAGGTCCCATGTTAGCCAGATGCACAAGGGGGTGCACGCGTCTGGAGTTCGTTTGCAGAGGCTGGAAGCCCTGACGCACCCATTCTCTCTCTCTTCCTCTATCTGTCTTTCTCTGTGTCTGTCGCTCTCAAATAAATAAATAAATAAAAATAATAAAAATTTTTTTTAAAAAAAATAACATATCAGGGCTGGAGAGATGGCTTAGCGGTTAAGCGCTTGCCTGTGAAGCCTAAGGACCCCGGTTCGAGGCTCGGTTCCCCAGGTCCCACGTTAGCCAGATGCACAAGGGGGCGCACGCATCTGGAGTTCGTTTGCAGAGGCTGGAAGACCTGGCGCGCCCATTCTCTCCCTCTCCATCTATCTGTCTTTCTCTCTGTGTCTGTCGCTCTCAAATAAAATTTAAAAAATTTTTAAAAAAGCATGTGATAGGAGGCGAGAATTTATTTTGACTTACAGCTTTGAGGGGAAGCTTCATAAATGGCAGATAAAAAAAAAAAAAGCATGGCATGAGCAGAAGCTGGACATCACCTCTGCCACGACAGGCGGAAAAGAGCAGCAGGAAACGGAGCCCAGGTCTGCCAGGGGGAAGCTGGCTATAACAGGGCAAAGCCCACCTCCAGCAACACACCTCTGCCAGCAAGGCTCCACCCCCACATTGCCATCAACTGAGGACCAAGCACTCGGAACATGTGATTTCATGGGGGACACCTGGTTCAAACCAGCACACCCCACACTTGCCATTTCATGCTTGTGCAGTTACTTTTAACA
Organism: Jaculus jaculus; assembly: GCF_020740685.1. Taxonomy (NCBI): domain Eukaryota; kingdom Metazoa; phylum Chordata; class Mammalia; order Rodentia; family Dipodidae; genus Jaculus; species Jaculus jaculus. The sequence continues at coordinate 4,157,482 of NC_059121.1, forward strand.
CACGTGTCTCCCCCACTAGAAGGGAAGCTTCCTGGGCTGGGTCTAGTTTTGGTCCACACTATAGAATTTGTTCCTAGTAGGATGGACACTAAAATTATTATTTTTTGTTACTTATTTATTTATTTATTTATTTATTTATTTATTTATTTAAGACAGAGAGAGAAAGAGGCAGAGAGAGAGAATGGACGCACCAGGGCCTCCAGCCACCGCAAAGGATCTCCAGACGCACACACCCCCTTGTACATCTGGCTAACGTGGGTCCTGAGGAATCGAGCCTCAAACCGGGGTCCTTATGCTTCACAGGCAAGTGCTTAACCACTAAGCCATCTCTCCAGCCCACTAAAATTATTTTGCAGAGCAATAAATGAATGAAAATGCTAGTGCCTGACACAGAGCGATACCACAATAAACACTCACTTTTAAATATCTGCCCACTAATGACATCCACTGATAAGTTGTTTTTTTTTCTTTTCTTTTTTTATTTTTATTTTTATTTATTTATTTGAGAGCGACAGACACAGAGAGAAAGACAGATAGAGGGAGAGAGAGAATGGGCGCGCCAGGGCTTCCAGCCTCTGCAAACGAACTCCAGACGCGTGCACCCCCTTGTGCATCTGGCTAATGTGGGACCTGGGGAAACAAGCCTCGAACCGGGGTCCTTAGCTTCACAGGCAAGCGCTTAACCACTAAGCCATCTCTCCAGCCCTTTTTTTTTTTTAAAAAAAAAAAAAGGTCTGATTATTTATTTACTTTGTCTAGTGGTTCTCAAGCAGGAGAGATTTTGTTCCCACACTGTCTCTGGGTGTCGTAAAAATGTTACTGGCACCTAGAGGGGCTAGTTTCCTAGTGACATCAGGAAAGCTATGAAACATACTGGACCCAAGGCAGCACCCCCATTACACGGGAGTATCCAGCACTGGGTGCCAATGGTGACAAGCTTGAGAGAATGCGAATTCCACCTGCCATCCTCCCCCGTGCCCACAGCATAATTCACGAGGTCAGCTATAGCAGGCAGGTCCAACCTGCCAATAATCTTGCCTTTCCCCTCCCAGTCCTTAAGTTACGAGGCCCTACGGGCTTCTCTGGACACCCTCTCTCCTCCTCCTTTCCAGTTGTAAGAACAAACCATGAGAATACAGGCCAGGCTGAAGTACAGGACCTACTCCAAGATCACCTCAATCCAAATGTTGAAATAGGGGGCTAAGGAGATGGCTTAGCAGTTAAGGCGTTTGCCTACAAAGCCAAAGGACCTAGGTTCAATTCCCCAGGACCCACGTGAGCCAGATGCATAGGAGGCACATGTGTCTGGAGTTAGTTTGCAGTGGCTGGAGGCCCTGATGTACCGATTCTCTCTGTGTCTCTCTATCTCTATCTCAAATAAATAAATAAAAACAAAAAGTATTTTTTAAAAAATGTTGAAATAGGGGCTGGAGAGATGGCTCAGCTTTTAAAGGCTCTTTACAAAGATTGAGCTCTCAGGTTCGATTCCCCAGTACCCATATAAAGCCAGATGCACAAAGTGGCACATGCATCTAGGGTTCGCTTATAATGGCAGGAGGCCTTGGCATGCCCACACTTATATTCTCTCTCTTTCTCTCTCTCTCTCCCTCTCTCTCTCTCTCTCTCTCTTCCTCCCTCATTCCTTATCTCTGTTTCTTTCTGTCTCATATAAATAAATAAAAAGATTTTTAAATGTTTAAATATGCTAACGCCACGCTTGCTTATCTAACAAACACAGAAAGAGAAAATACCTCCAAACAGATGTACATGTTTTAATCTGGTTTTATTTTTTTAATGGTACATATTATTAGAGACATTTTTACAGAATTCAGGATGAGCTGAGACTGAAGAAATCACTATAAATATTTCCAGTTTTTAAAAGGGTTCTTTCATGGTGATGTTAAACCACCTTGGAAATTAAAAGCAACAAAACCACACGTGTGAACGTTTGCTTCTTCCTCTGTCTGCACGTCTCTCTTGTGTGCGCAGAAGTAAGGTTGGGAGACAAGGATTAAGTGGTACATCAGGGAAGAATTTGACTTTGGGGCTAAGTTCTCTCTTGTGTCCTGCTTTTCCTTCTAAACTTGAATACTACCTGGCTTCGCTCACAGCAAGTTAGTCAGGCTTGGTCTTGTCCTCCACGTCTCAGCCATAATCATCCATGAGAAAATCTGGAAATTCCACTGTTCTTGCCTAAACAGCCTCTCCCTACACCCGGAAGGAGCCGCTTTTAATTAATAAAACAATTAAGCTCCGAGAGCAGAGGAAAGAGGGTTCAATATCACTGGGTTCGTGGGGGGGAAAAAAATTATTTCCCAAACATTTACACATGATGGTGTAACTACATGCCTCACTTCTGATTCTTCTAAATCTTTTTGAACATGAACTTAAATAAAATGATAAAGAATACAATAAAAAGGAATACAATAAAAATGATAAGGAGTACAATAAGAAGGAACACAATAAAAAAGGCTCAGTGTATAACAGATGTTACTGATAAATCCACAGCTATTTATCAAGGGCTCATTTTATTAACCAGCTACTGCAGACTGAATTCACATGTTAAAACCAGCCCCCAATGTGATGGTATTTCATGATATTTTAGGAGATGATTAGGTCATGGACAGGATTAGACCAGAGGAGACTCCAGAGAGGCTCTCTTAGCACCTCAGCTCCGTGAGAGCACCCGAGAAGGCGGCCACCCACAAGCCAGGAAGTGAGTCCTCCGCGAACCTGGGGCTGGAAGCGCTCTGACCCTGGACTTCCCAGCTTCCAGAACTGTAAGAAACAAATTTCTATTGTTCGTAAGCTGCCCAACCTATGGCGTTTTGCTACAGCAATCGAAACAGACACCAACACTGGACAGGTACTATTTCTAAGACTGAAAAGTGCTGTCCTAGTTCACAGAGATTTGAGGGCTTTTCTTTTTCTTTTGTACTTTTTCGAGAGGAGAGAGAGGACTTGGCGATCCAGGGCCTCAGCCACTGCAATTGTGCTCCAGACGCTTGCGCCACCTAGTGGGTATGTGCGACCTTGCGCTTGCCTCACCTTTGTGCGTATGGCTTGCGTGGGATCTGGAGAGCCGAACATGGGTCCTTAGGTTTTGCAGGCAAGCACCTTAACCACTAAGCATCTCTCCAGTCAGAGACTTGAGTTTTGACTGTTCCTTTTCTCTCCTATGCATATATTTTTCCCAATCCAATTTTATCACCAAAACTTCAATTCCAATATAACCTCTGTTTCTTTCCCTACGTGTCACTTCCTATTCTTGGAGCATGGCCAACTCTTCCTTAAAGAGATGACTGAAGTGGCTGGGGAGATGGCTTAGTGGTTAAGCACTTGCCTGTGAAGCCTAAGGACCCTGGTTCAAGGCTTGATTCCCCAGGACCCACGAAAGCCGGTTGCACAAGGTGGTGCAGGCATCTGGAGTTCATTGTTTGCAGTGGCTGGAGGCCCTGGAGCACCCAATCTCTCTGTCTCTCTCTGCTTCTTTCTCTCTCTATCTGTTGCTCTCAAATAAATAAATAAAAATAAGCAAATTAAAAAAAGAGAGATGACTGAAACATATTTGAATATGAAAAGACCCTAAAGAGGGTTTCTGAAAAGAAACTGGAAAGATTCAAAGGCATGCACATGCATGCACGTGCACACACACACACACACACACACATTAAAAATAAAATACAGGTCGCCAGGCGTGGTGGCACACACCTTTAATCCCACCACCTGGGAGGCAGAGGTAGGAGAATCGCCGTGAGCTCAAGGCCACCCTGAGACTCCATAGTGAATTCAGCCTGAGTTAGAGTGAGACCCTACCTTGAAAAAACAAATAATAATAATAATAAAATAAGTACATGCCAAAAATCATCAACTCTAGGAACAAGGCTTAGTAGATTTTCCAAATATACAGTCTCCTGTTGCAAATTTCCCTGAGCATGAGACATTCATCCTATCACCGATGTAAGGTCCTAGTTCCTATCTACTTCTGCAGGGAACCTAGAAGTCACAGTCTTCCCCTCCCCCACTCCAGAAGTGACAATCATAGGTCAGGAACAGCCATAGAAGAGTTCAGCAGAGAAACTTGAGCAAGAGAAGGTGGTGGAGAGGGGAAGGGCAAATTGCTGGTCAAACGCTTGGCCTTCCCTTTCTGTGTCTTGATATACAGACACAAGACATGAAGAAACCTCTTTAAAAAAACAAAAAGCCTATTCTGGGCTGGAGAAATGGCTTAGCAGTTAAGTCACTTGCTGGATAAAACCAGAGGACCCAGGTTCATTTCCTCGAACCCACATAAGCCAGATGCCCAAGGTGGCTCATGTGTCTGGAGTTCATTTGCAATGGCTGAAGGCCCTGGCGCACCCATTCTGTCTCTCTCTGTCTCTTTCTCTCAAATAAATAAATAAAATACTTTTAAACATTAAAAGAAAAGTCAATTCTGCTCATTTTATACTAAGCAAAGCACTTCAGGCGTTCTCATTTTAGCATTTCTTCCTCAACTCCAAACCTCCTGTTGGTTAAAATTTTGGAACCCATTTGCCAAAAGTGGGATAGATTTTGCTCTGAGATATACAGACCTAGCTGCTGTGCAGCTTAGCCAATGCCTCTTTGCAGAGGTGACCCTTAAGGTCTGGATAAAAATGGTGCTTTTCCATATACACCAGAGCAATGACCATCACCTGTGATGGTCTCGGACCCAGGTTCTGAGAAAACACAAAAATGCGAATGCCTTCATGAGAGCTTTGGTGTCTTTAAATCAGGACCCTCTCTCCTGCCTGTCAAAACTACTAAGATCTGCTTCTAGGAAGTTTCTGGAAAAAGACAAGTGGTCAGGATCTCTGAGCCACCTTGTGCGTGCATGCATGGTGTGTCCAATTAGCTCTGTGGAAGAAGGGGGAGGGGCTGTCGTGCACCCATCAGCCCAAGACCTTCACAGGACACTGGGCCCCAAACTGCCTTAAGGTTGCGTCACAAACTTGGACAATGGCAATTAGCTTTCAAACTTGCCAGGCATGATGTGTTTTTTATTTTTTTAATTTTGTTTTTTTTTCAGGGCAGAAAGCATCGAATGGCCATGAATACTTCATTTAGCCCTGTTTTTAAAAAATGCATTGCAAGAAGTCCGCTTTTCAGCCTTCGACCCGGGCCAAGTATCCCCACCTCCAGATCCCATCCTACGACTGGAGAAATTTCATCCAGATCTTTTAAGCCTTCTTCAGACGCTCAGTATTTTCCAGGGGACTTTGCTATAACTTAGTGGCCAAATCTTGGGGTATGAGTCTGGTCACCACTTACAGAAAGGAAATTACTCCTCTTGGTTAACACCGACTTTGCAGAAAGACCCTCGGGGCTCTACTGAGACCTCCGGCTCATTGCCAAGGTCTTCTTGGAGGAGACCTGAAGCCTGAGTGCAGACCTCTACCCCAGGGCCTGTCTCCTGCAGACCCCCAGGGACAGCTGACTCCTGCAGTGAGGTGGGCAGTGGCTGAATGGCTCCCATTCGGTCTGTGACAGCTCTGGAGTTTTCCACTGGGCTTGTGTCTCCCGGGTCTTTCGGATACAGACAAAGCCTATGTTGAAGTCCTGGAGCTATTGCTTCACAGAGGTAACATATGACTTAGCTAACATATTAATTAGTTTCTCTTTCTATGCATGACCTGGAGTCACCCACAGAACGAACAGCTTGCAAACAAGTAGGTCTGGGACGGGCGAGTTTGGAGAAGTGGACCAAGAAGGAGGAGGAGAACGATCCGAAGTATGGACTTGTTTGCAGCAGGAGAAAACCAGTTAAGGGGGGTCAGTGCTGAGGGGGGACGAGACGGGGTGGGGGGCAGACACTAGACACTTGGCTGCTTTTGAAATGGAGCAAGAAGAACAGAGGAAATGAAAACCAGACTTGGCTAGATTTATAAAAGTGCCTGAGGCCAGTTCTGCTTCCCAGAAGGGAGACCAGTCGTGGGGGGGGGGGTGACTTTTTGAAGGTGATATCTCTCATGCCCTCACCTCAGAGGAACCATCGTTTACACACACACACACACACACACACACACACACACACACACACACACACACGAGCTGAGAGGCTGACAGTGTGAGGGGCAGGACAGGATGAGAGCAAAGGTGTGGGAGTCATTGGCTTCCCCAGGTGAGGAGAATGGAGTGTCTCAGGGGCCTGAGAAGTCCCACTGGGCACCCACGTCTGGCCCTTATCCTGGGGAGGCAGGTGTGCATGGCACAGTGGCAGCTGTGGCTGAGCTTCTGGGAGGAGCCTCCTCAAAGGAAAGGAAAAAAGAGCTGGGGACACAGATGTCCTTGTACTGACTGGCCGTCAACCAACTTTCTCCACACCCCTTGTTCTTTCTCCTTTTCTTTCTCAGCTTCTCTTCCCTGCTCCCTGTGGGACTCCCAAGACAGAATTATGAAAAGATATGGTTTCTTGGGCTGGAGAGATTGCTCAGTGGTTAGGGTGCTTGCCTGTCAAGCCTAAGGATGGACGTTTGATTCCCCAGTCCCCATGTAAGCCAGATGTACAAGGTGACACATGCATCTAGCGTTTGTTTGCAGTTGCTAGAGGCCCCGCTCTGCCCATTCTCTCTCTCTCTCCCTCCCTCCCCCTTCTTCTCTCTCTCTCTCTAATAAATAAATAAACTGTACTTTAAAAGAGATGGTTTCTTCTCTAAAATATAATTATTCCATACTAATTTGATAAAGCCTACCTAACACTTATTTGATACACAATGCCAGAGACAGGCTCTTCTCTATATCCAAACACCCCTCACATCTTAGCTTCTTGGCTTTCCATAGTCTCATCCTTACCTCCCAGGATTCTCACATCTTTACACTGACCCCTCACCTCTCCTCACCACCAAAGCTGACCAGTCCATCCTGACAAACTAACCCATACCCAAAGGAAAACATGGGTTAATGCCTAACAGAATCAAGTGAAATAAAGCAATTGGCATGGGTGAAATGTTCCTATTATTTTTATTTATTCAGTTATTTGAGAGTGACAGACAGAGAGAAAAAGAGGCAAATAGAGAGAGAGAATGGGCGTGCCAGGGCCTCCAGGCACTGCAGATGAACTCCAGACGTGTGCGCCCCTTGTGCATCTGGCTAACGTGGGTCCTGAGGAATCGAGCCTTGAACCGGGGTCCTTAGGCTTCATGGGCAAGCGCTTAACCACTAAGCCATCTCTCCAGCCCTGTTCCTATTATTTTTTACCACCATATCGATCTACACAAACTGGCAGTTTAGTAGAGACTTTAAGAACATCAGTCTAGGGTTGGAGAGATTGATCAGTGGTTTAAAGGTGCTTGCCTGCAAAGCCTAACAGCCTGGGTTCGATTGCCCAGTACCCACATAAAGACAGAGGTACAAAGTGTTGCACGCATCTGGAACTCATTTGCAGTGGCAAGAGACCCTAATGCAACCATTCTCTCTCTCACACACACACAAGTAAAAATAAAAGCTATATTTTTTAAAAGAACATCAGTCTAACGGCTTCATTTGGGGCCATCAGGAAAGGCTGGCAGGGCAATAAGAAGAGATGGACAAGCTGCGACTTTTTCCTCTCCTCCATTCATAAGCCGACTTCACATTCCTTGGAGACTTGGTGCCCATCCTACAACCAAATCACACTTGGCTTCATTCAATTAAATCTATAAAAAAAAATCTGATCTTAGGTTAATAAAACAAACCATTTGAAGGTTACAAAGGCAGCAACAAAGTTAATTCTCAACTATGGAAAATAGCCCAAGCTCTCCTAATCTTCTACAGTTGACAAAGAGCCACTGTTCAGTGACTCATCCCCTAGAAAGGGGCAAGATTGAATATATCTGGCCACTTTCCAGCTCTGTGACTTGGGACAAGTCGCCTGGACTCTTGGATCCTCCCGTGATTCAGCTGTAGAATCCGGATAAGTACATCCGTGTCACCAGTTTGGAAGGATTCGGTTGAATCACTGCAGAATGTTTGCAGATCATGCAACTCCAGGTTTGTTGTGGAATAGGCAATGGCAGCAGCCGTTTCCAGACATTTCGGAGTGGCAATAGTTGGCCTTCCAAAGGTATTCAAAGGTAACTGTGCACGGTGTGTGTACCGTTCACGAGAGTGGGGTGCCATTTGCATCTGAGAATGTCGCGTTGCTCTTTGAGACAGCTGGCAAAAAGCCCTGAGGTGTCCCAACCTGGGGGGCAGGACTATCTGCCCTCCAGCTGGTTGTTACCTGCTCACACCTGCAGGGGAGAAGTCTCCCTCCAGGGGAAGGGCACCCATCCCCTGTCCTTTCTCTCACCTCCCCGTGGAGGGCCTGCAAGAGCCTGCGGGTCTGAACTCAGAGGCGCTTTTTCACCTTGAAAAGACTTGCCCAGCTTAATCAGTAACCAGGAAGCTTCAGTTGCCAGTGAGCCTCCTGCCCTGACATGAGTCTCTTCTCCTGCCAGCAACAGATGTGACTTATTATTATTTTTTTTTTTTAGGTGGATTCAATTCTCAGCCTTCACCCTTCCTGCCATGACAGGCTACTTCTTTGAAGGTTACCTGTCCCCAGCATTCCTGCACAGGAGCGTGAACTGGGTGCTCACGCTGACCTTGGCAGACCCAACATTGTGTGTGTGAATTCTGAGCTCAAGCACTTGACATTTGGCTGTCCTGCTTGTGTCTGGATGGAGACAAAGACACCTCACGTGGAGAGATACTTGCTTGGGCCCAGTGATGTGGCTCCAGAGTGACACTTGTCAACTGTAAACCTTGCGGAGGAAATGTTAATGAAAGCCTGGCTAACTGCTGGAGCACATTTGAATAGAATTGAAGTCGTATGTGGAATTTTTTTGTTCTCGTATACTAAAACTTCTCAGCATATATTAACCTTTCGTCAGCTTGAAAAATAAAAAAAAAAACATTAGAATATACCAAAGTAGGATGATTCGCTCATTCAATCGTTCTTCAAACATTTATCAAGCACCTGCTATTGTACCAGACTCTGAACACAGCACTGAGGACAAAACATTGAATGAGGCATATATCATTTTAGGTGAATAATTTATTATTCGGCGTTTGAGGGTGAGAACCGACTTGGTTTATTCAACAAAGCAAAAAAAAAAGACGACTTGCATTTCAGAGAGCCTTTGCCTCGTTTTTGAATAGGCAATCTGGAAGGTGGGGCCCTTCGAAAGAGTAAATAGTGTGAAATTGTCTAGGGCATGCCTTGAATTCATGACAGCTCTGAGAAAGGCAAAATAAAACCATGCTGGGTTATGGGAAAGGAGACTTGCAAGCAACCAGCATGGATGCAATGACCCCCAGCAGTCGTTCAGGAGATTGCTCAGACCTGCCGTTGTTGGTGAAATCATTCTGCAAGCGAGGAAAGCTTGCAGTGGCCAAGCTGGGCTGGGCCTCTCTTGTCCACTCTCTGACACTGCCGATGGCGAGATTCAGCGGAGCCACGTGCCACCGATTAGCAGTGCAAGGCGCCGTTCCTTGTAGCAGAGGGCGCCTGACGCAGAGCTTGGGGGGCCTCAAGGACTCGCTCGGTCATCACCATCAGAACTGCGTGTTTCCAGTGCTGGCTCCGGAGAATGCAATTGGAGCTGGACCCGTTTCAAATGAGTGAGCCAAATGAAAGGCTGCTGCCGCAGAGCCAACCCTATCTGCCACATCGCTGGAGTGTGATGCGCAGGACCTCGACATACGCCTGTGGTCCGTTCATTCATTTTCCTTTTGTTTGGTGTTTTTTCTTTTCTTTTCCTTTTTTTTTTTTTTTTTTTTTTTTTTTTTTTTTTTGAGGTAGGGTCTCACTGTAGCCCAGGCTGACCTAGAATCCACTATGTCATCTCAGGGTGGCCTTGAACTCATGGAGATCCTCCTACCTCTGCCTCCTGAGTGCTGGGATTAAAGGCGTGTGCCACCACGCCTGGCCATTCACTCATTGTTTTAGAACTATCCTAAGGTCAGGGACAGAACAGTGAAACAGACAGATAGTCTACCACAGCATTGTTATAGTGGACAGCAAAAATATAGAAACAGTGTAACTTAGATTACCATCAAGGTGAAGAAAAACTTGGCAAGTCAACCAAAGAGTAACTTACACAAAGCACACTGACCTGAGTTACTTGCAGACAATAGAATCCGCTCTATCTTGTTGACACAGAAAGCAGAATAGTTTCCACATCTGATAATCCAAAGTACTTGGGGGCGGGGGGAATGTATCTGAACACATACAGATTTCTTCTCATGTCATTTTCCCTACAGCAGATACAGTAAATGACTACTTACCTTGTGTTAAGTAGTCTACTAATCTAGAGATGATCTAAAGTACAGGGGGAAATGTGCCTAAGTTATAGACAAGTACTAGGCCATTTTCATTCATTAATTTTGGGTTTTTTTAAATTATTTTTTATTCTTTTTATTTATTTATTTATTTATTTATTTATTTTTGAGAGACACACACACACACAGAATTTGCACACCAGGGCCTCAGCCACCGAAATCAAACTCCAAACGCTTCTGCCACCTAGTGGGCATGTGCGACCTTGCGCTTGCCTCACCTTTGTGCGTCTGGCTTACATAGGACCTGGATAGTTGAACATGTGTCCTTAGGCTTCACAGGCAAGTGCCTTAACTGCTAAGCCATTTCTCCAGTCCTTTTTTTTACTTTTTTAAGGTAGGGTCTCACTCTAGCCCAGCCTGACCTGGAATTCACTGTGTAGTCTCAGTCTTGCCTCTGACTCACAGTGATCCTCCAACCTCAGCCTCCTGCGTGCTGGGGTTAAAGTCACGCACAACCACGTGTGGCCTATGCCATTTCATATAAAGAACTTGAGCATCCATAGATTTTTCTATCTGCCCAAGGTTTTGCAAAGAATACCAAGAGATGATGCCGCAGGGAGGTCAGTAATGATAAGATGTCTGAAAAGACGGCGGGGGAAACTTTAGGAAGGCCTGTTGAGAGCCATTTCCAGTTTTGCACAATCTGTTACACGAAGCTTTTTTGGTTGTTAGGTGGAACACCCCGGCTGCCCTGCTGATCCGTTCCGACACCCCAGTGCCATGCCAGGAACCATTTCTGCCGCTGTTGCAAAGCCACTGCGTCAGGAAGCTGCTGCTGCCTGGTCCAGTCATGGCCTCAGTTGCCATCACCCACATCAGGCTCCTTACACAACCCCTGTCCGTGGGGTGACGCTTGCTCCCATCCAAATGGAAGCCCTCTGAACTACAGAAAGGATGCTTTGCATTTTGTTGGTAGAAAACTAAATCATTTCTAGGATCCAAGCTCTAAGAGAATCTGGAAAATGTTTTCTTTTTTCTTTTTTTATTTTATTTTTATTTTTTTTGCTTCACATTCTTGGCCTAAGCAAAGACGGCTTGAATGGATGTTTAAGTAGCCAATCCATGGTAGCTGCCAAACTACTTAGGAAGGGATAACCAAAGGACGCCTCTGAGGGAGGCGGCATTTAAACTAAAAACCCATGAAGGATTAAGAAAGAAACTTTCCAGGCATAGAGGAAAATCAATAGCAACGACTTTTTCATAGGAATGGGGCCAGTCAAGAATTCAGAGAAGTTAATGTAAGTGAAATCAACCAGGTCTTAGATGATCAGCTAGGACACTGGATTTTTCTTTTCTTTTCTTTTTTTGGTCAGCATCAGGTCTTTTCAAAAATTTATTTATTTAATTTACTTGAGAGAGAGAGAGAAATAGGTAAGGAGAGAGAGAGAGGGAGGGAGAGAATGGGCATGCCAGGGTTTCCAGCCACTGCAAACAAACTCCAGATGCATGTGCCCCCTTGTGCATCTGGCTTAAGTGGGTCCTGGGGAATCGAACCTGGGTCCTTTGGCTTTGCAGGCAAACACCTTAACCGCTAAGCCATCTCCAGTCCCCAGTATCAAGTCTTTTATTTCAACAGTCATTAAAAAAAAAAAAAAAAAGTGAGTGAGTTGTAAAAATCCTTTTCTTGGGAACCTGGGGTTGGGGGAGCCACTGTCAGAAATCATCGAGGCCTCCTTTGTGCGCAAACACGCTGTGGGGACAGCACCTGCAGGCATCCAGAGGAATGACGAGTCCCTGGCAGGATCAGGGTCTCATGATGGTAGACCCAGAGAGTTGCTTTAATCATTGCAGTTTCGCAATCACGGTTTACCTACTTTTCAATAAAAGTTTTTATCAAAAAGGCAAAAAAAAAGGGGGGGGCTGGAGAGATGGCTTAGTGGTTAAGGCACTTCCCTGCAAAGCCAAAGGACCCAGGTTTGATTCCCCAGGACCCACGTAAGCCAGATGCACAAGGTAGCACATGCATCTGGAGTTCATTTGCAGTGGCAGGAAGATCTGGTGTGTCCATATTCTCTCCCTCTGTCTCTCCTAAACAAATAAAAATTATATATATTTGGTTTTTTGAGATTGGGTCTCACTCTAGCTCAGGCTGGTCTGAAATTCACTCTGTAGTCTCAGGCTGGCCTTTAACTCATGGCGATGATCCTCCTACCTCTGCCTCCCAAGTGCTGGGATCAAAGGCATGCACCACCATGCTCTGCATAGAAATAAAAAAACAAAGGCAAAAAAGTTAAAAGCAATAGCCTCCAGGGGCCTTCTCTCCAACATACTCCTCATATGGCTCTCCCAGTCCAACCTGTATGTCTTTTCCACTGAACACCCAGGGGCATGGTCAATTCCCTGGGTCTACCATCATGGTCTTAGAAACCAGGAATGACTTCCTAGCTCAGAACCCCTGGCGCATCCTGCAAATGAGCCCTACAGAGATGCGCAAGTGGAGACAGTGTCCTGTGGGTAGAAAGAATGACCCAGAAAGCTTTTTTTTCTAAACCAGCTCTCTCCTACCCCTGAGATTCTGAGAGAAGAATGGGTGAGAGGCGGAATCTGATTATGCTCGGTACTCTTGATTCATGCCTGTTTGCCTCACTGTCCTTTTGCAGGGCCCCCGCGGAGTCTGAGGTGGCATTTATCAGGCTAAATGCCAGGGCCTGTATAAAATTGGGTTTGGTTGGTCAGCAACGAAGATTTGCAACTTTAATTTTCATCAAAGCACAAAATCCTGGAGTCTTCTTTAGACAGACTATTTATACAAATTCCTGAAATGTTTTTCTTTTATTAAATTCTCAAGTAGTTAATGCATACCAAAGGGGGGGATTATAGAAAGTAAGATAACAAGCATTCATGTACCCACCAATCAGTTTTGTTAGCCCCCCATCTTTAAAGTTTATGGTGGTTTTTCCAGAAGGGAAAAAAAGTACAAATCACAAAAGAAAAAAAAAAACTGTGTTTGCCCCCTCCACCCCCATTTTCTGTTTATTATAGTCTCCTCTGCTGAAGAGACTATCGCCTTCCATTTGGTCATTTTTCACTTCCTTTTCTGTTTATATATTCTGCCTGCAACATGCATTTATTTATAAACAAATGCAACATTATTTTATAACCTAGTGTCTTTGCTTTGCTCTTTTGTTGTTATTATTATTCATGATTTTTATTTTAAGGTCCACTCACATTGAGCAATATTCTCAAGAAAATATTAACCACAGTACAATATGTCTACTTTTAAAGATAATTCAACAGTGAATGAAATTAAGGCACTCTCTCCTTTACAAATGACACTGTATCAAACACTTGCATACATACAAAACAGTTTTCTAACACTGAGAGAATTCTGTGAGTAAAAATTAAGCTCATTTTAACTTAGCAATGATTGAATGACTTTCAAAATACATGTTCCCCTCAAAATCCCCACCAATCAAGTACAAATATCCCCTCGTCAACACTTAGAAATGGCAGACTCCTCCATTTTTGCAACATGATAAACGTAAAAATACATTATCTTCAACTAACTTTCCCTAGTCACTGAACAGTTCATAAAAGCTCGGGACTGCAGATATGGCTCGGCAGTTAAGGTGCTTGCCTGAAAAGCCTAACAACCCAGGTTCGATTTCCTAGTACCCACACAGAGCCAGATGCACAAAGTGGTGCATGCACCTGGAGTTTGTTTGCAGTGGCTAGAGGCCCTGGCATGCCCATTCTCTTCTCTCTATTTCTCTTCTCTCTCTCTCTCTTTCTTCTTGTAAATAAATAAATAAAAATATATTTTTTAAAAAACAGCTTATTACTGGGGCTGGGCATGGTGGCGCACACCTTTGATCCCAGCACTCAGGAGGCAGAGGTAGGAGGATCGCTGTGAGTTCGAGGCCAGCCTCCTGAGACTACATAGTGAATTCCAGGTCAGCCTGGGCTAGAGTGAGACCCTACCTCGAAAATATAAAAAACTTATTACTGAGGCTAGAGAGATGGCTTAGCAGTTAAAGTACTTGCCTGCCAAGCATAAGGACCTAGTGAGGTTCAACTCCCCAGAACCCATGAAAAACCAGATGCACACTGTGCACGCATCTGGAGTTCATTTGTAGTGGCTAGAGGCCCTGGAGCACCCATTCCCAATCTATCTCTCTCTCTCTCTAATAAATAAATAAAACTAAAATTAAGTTTTAAAAAAGCTTGTTACTCATTTGTGTTTCATCTTTCGAGCATCATCTCGTCTCTTCTCCTTTGTCTATTCATTTGTTGACTTACTATACTAGTCTAGACTGTTGTTAATAACACCACACCACACACTGAGTGTGTTATAAGGAAAAGAGGCTTATGCTACCACCCAAATATCCCACATCTATTTCTTTTCTTTTATATTTTATTTATTTGAGAGAAAGAGAGAGAGAGAGAATCAGATAGAGAGAGAATGGCCATGTCAAGGCCTCTTGCCATTGCAAACAAACTCCAGATGCATGTGCCACCCTGTGCATATATCTGGCTTACATGGATACTGGGGAATTGAACCTGGGTCCTTAGGCCTAGCAGGTTAAGTGCCTCAATGGCTAAGCCATCTTTCCATCCCTATTTTTAAAAATACTAATTTACAGTGTCCACTGTTGAGTATCTTCACTGGTGATTTCTCTTTCTCCCATTGAACTACATGTAGAATGGCTTCTTCTAGCTTTCTGTCAGCTCATCTACATGGAGGAGGCTATCAGCTCAGTTCCAGCAGGATTTTTCAGTGGCCTTGCAAGCCCAAGTATGTGGAGTCTTTAGCAACGTTTGTCATGGTGGAAACCAACTGCCCTCTAACTGGACTGGAGGCCCGCTCCATGGGAGGGAATACATCCCTGATACTGAAAACTTAAAACACGGGTAGTCATGACCCCTAGGGGTGTAATGTCGGCTGCTGTCTGGCTAAATGTATATACTATGCTCACCAAACTGCCCAGTAAGCACTTCTCTTACTGTTCATACACTTATATTAATGCTACTCTCACCTTTGGTAGAGAATCTTCTCTTTTCAGATGGCAGTGACCTTAGGATGACTCAGAAGGCATCATGGTGCTAGAAAGAAGTGACAGGAACTGGGCATGGTGGCGCACGCCTTTAATCCCAGCACTTGGGAGGCAGAGGTAGGAGGATTGCTGTGAGTTCGAGGCCACCCTGAGACTACATAGTGAATTCCAGGTCAGGCTGGGCTAGAGGGAGACCCCTACCTCAAAAAATTGAAAAACCAAAAAAAAAAAAAAAAAAGTGACAGGAATACTCTCAGTACTGCAATATCTCGATCACACCTTCCAAGGCTCAGGGTCTAATGCGGAAGAGGTAGCAGAAAGAATGTAAGAGCCAAAGGAAGGGTAGGATTCCTTACAACATGCTCTTCCAGACACAAAATGGCCTGGATATCCATGACCTCACAGTGCCTGACACTACCTACACAAGACCATCATAAGAGGAGGAAAAGATCATGACATCAAAATAAAAGAGAGACTGATTGAGAGGGGGAGGGGATATGATGGAGAGTGCAGTTTCAAAGGGGAAAGTGGGGGGAGGGAGGGAATTACCATGGGATACTTTTTATAATCACGGAAGTTGTTAATAACAAAAAAAAAGTGAGAAAGAAAAAAACATTTATTTGAGAGAGGGAAAGAGAGAAAGAGGCAGAGAAAGAGAGAGAGACTACATGTATTTCTTTAGGTCTACTTTCATGGCTTTCAGTAAAGTTTTAGAGTTTTCAAATGTCTGACACACGTGTTAGATTTGCTTCAAGAAGGATTATTAGCTGGGCGTGGTGATGCACGCCTTTAATCCCAGCACTCGGGAAGCAGAAGTAGGAGGATTGCCCTGAGTTCGAGGCCACCCTGCGACTCCATGGTGAATTCCAGGTCAGCCTGGGCTAGAGTGAGACCCTACCTCGAAAAATCAAAAAAAAAAGAAAAAGAAGTATTATTACTTTTGTTAAAAGCTATCACCACTTGAAGGGCATGTTTCGTTGATTTTATGATTATAAATATGACAGTAGGAATATGCTGCACATTGGTCATGGGCCCATCGGGTCACATTCCTGTCCTTCCTCCTCTTCGAGGCTGTGGTATTTTCACTGTGGGGTCAGGAATACAGCATTGAACCCCTGCGGGGGAGGAGGAAGGCCCCTGGATGCTCCTTCCCACCCTGGAGGTTTCATAGTCTCTTCACACCCTCTTCCAGAATGTTTCCTGAGCTTTGGTGGATGTGATATAACCCTCCTTTAGAGTTGAGATCTCAGCAGCCTCTGATTTTCTGCTGTGATGAGTTTTGGTTTTTTTTTCCATTTTTGTTTTTCATTTTGAGACGGGATTTCCTATAACCTAGGAAACTCAAACACACTACATTATCAGAATTAGAAGATATTTTTAAATTTATTTTTATTTATTTATCTGAGAGAGAGAGGGAGGGAGAGAGAGGATGAGTGCACCAGGGCCTCCGGCCACTGCAAATGAACTCCAGACGCGTGCTCCCCCTTGTGCATCTGGCTCACGTGGGTCCTGGGGAATCGAACTGAGGTCCTTTGGCTTTGCAGGCAAACGCCTTAACTGCTAAGCCATCTCTCCAGCCCTAGAAGAATAATTTTTCTAACTTCATGGCCAATGAATTGGTATCTTAAGAGTGCTATGAGATGCCCAGATATGCTTTTAATACTTAAAGATTTCTTGCTCAGCCTCGGGATACACCATAGACAAGTAGCAATATCTCACCGGAAGCCACATAGGGAAAGAGAGCGTTGGCTTCAGCTCACAATTCCAGAGGGTAGAGTCCACGATGACAGAGAAAGCCTGACAGAGCAGTGTTGGAGACGAGGAGATGAGCCCTGAACAGATCTTTGCCCTGAGATAACCTCTGCCCTGAGATAACTTCTGCCCTGAGCAACTTCCGACCTTTCCTCATCCCCCCACCCTGCCATACCTAACTGATTCCATCCCCTCACCCCGCCACACCTAACTAATTAACATCCTGCCTGGTGACTGCAGAGACCTGAGAACTATACCGTGAATTCTTGGAATAACTGCAAACTGTCCTAGGCCAAAGGCCAAGAAGATTCTGTAACTTTCCACCACCTGCCTCCTCCAGCCCCCCCCCCCACCCAAGACCCTAACCCTAACCCTTAAAAAGGCCGCTGTGGCTCAATAAAATTGGACTCTTGACAAGTGTACATTTGCTTGAGTCTCTTCCTCTCTCTCGCCCATCTTATTTCAGGTTAGGGTCCTCCTCGCCCCCACGAATAACGAGGTCCCGCGGGTCGGGACAGAGCAGGGTTCCAGTATGACATCATCACATCAGCACACAGGAAACAGAGAGAGAGAGCAAGCCTCGCTAGGCTGTACCCCCTCACGGCCTGCTCCAATGGACACACTTCCTCCAGCAAGGCTCCATCTCCTAAAAGTTCCACAACCTTCCCAAACAACAATCTCCCCTCCCCCGGGGACCAAGCATTCACATGCATAAGTCTATGGGAACCTGGCACTCATACCACCTCCCAACACACCAGTTTTGGCCCCCTTTACTAAGTGCCTTACTTAAGGGTCACATATTTCTCTGTGGAAACCCCACGTACAAAGAATGATTGACAGGAAATAGACTCGGTACCTTCCTACCCACTTGAGACTGCCAAAGGCTCTCCCCAGGTCAGAGCTGCGTGGCTTCACTAAGATCACATCATAATCCTCCTCTATTCGCTTGTGACCTCTTTAGACCCATCCACAAATGTCAAGTGCATGCTCCAGTAACCTTCATTCGTCTCTGTCTCAGAGGCTGCTCCTTGGAGAGCTTAGTCCAAGAGTGTTGGTCCATGGAAGCAAATGTGAGTTTTTAAAATTTTTATTTTTATTTTTATTTGACGAGAGAGAGAGAGAGACAGAGAGAATGGGTGTGCCAGGGCCTTCAGCTGCTGCAATCTCCAGAAGCATGTGCTACCTTATACATCTGGCTTACTTGGGTCCTGGGGAACCGAACCTGGGTCCTTTAGTGTTGCAGGCTGGTGCCTTAAAAGCTAAGCCGCCCTTCCAGCCCTAAGATGAGATTTTGAGGTTGCTTTGCTCTCTGTCTCACTGAAAATGAAGGCTCGCCACTGGAACAATGTAGGGGTGACATCGTTAAAACTGCCAACAGTGGGCACACTCTCCTGTTGCTACTGTCCACCTGATATTGGCCAGGGGATGATGTCCACCCTTTGCTCATGCCATCATTCTCCCTGCCATCATGGAGCTTCCCGCTAGAGCCAATGGACACAGATCTTGAGGCGAGAACCAGCCCATGGCACCTCTCCAGGGCCCCAGCTGAAACCACAGAGTGACAGGGGAAAGGAGCAAGAGTGCTGCTTTCTTGGGGAACCTGGTACCAGCACAAGGGTGAAGGAGAGAGACACAGAGAACACTCAGCTCCTACCAAACCAGAGATCCAGACACACAGAGGCTCCCAAGACCTCATCACTGAAGTAGACCTAAAACGAACCCAACATGGCTCAGGAAAATTCACAGAAAGGGGGTAGAAAGATTGTTAGATCCATATGTTGGGGCATTATGCACAGAGGTATTGTCTCTCCCCCATAACTGATGGCTACCCCCAAAATGCACAACCCACAGTCCCCAATGAGGAGGGTCCCTGAGGAGGGGGGAGGACAGGGAGGAGGTAACGATGGTGCCAACATGGCTGTATACACACTGTGCACATAACTAATTTTAAAAAAATAAAATCAGGGCTGGAGAGATGGCTTAGCAGTTAAGCGCTTGCCTGTGAAGCCTAAGGACCCCAGTTCGAGGCTCGACTCCCCAGGACCCACGTTAGCCAGATGCACAAGGGGTGCACGCATCTGGAGTTCGTTTGCAGTGGCTGGAGGCCCTAGCGCGCCCATTCTCTCTCTCTATCTACCTCTTTCTCTCTCTCTCTCTCTCTCTCTGTCGCTCTCAAATAAATAAATAAAATTCAAAAATAAATAAATAAAATAAAATAAACTGCCAATAGTGATAAACTAAAAGAATGTTCTGGTAAGAATGAAGGCACCAGACCATGTGATTTGTCGGGCATTTGAGCAGTATAGGACAAGCAATAAATATAAAAAGCAGCAAAACTGGGCTACACCTAAGAGTTATCAATCCTTGGAACAGGATATAAGAAAGTGATGAGAAAATGATTGTTAATCAAATATCAAAACAAACAACAACAACAAAACAACCCAAAGGATACCCGTGGCATCATAGAATGTGGCTCCCACATCTTGCACGAAGAAGAAATTCTGAACATCAGGCCCAGGACTTAGCTAGAGGAATAACAGAGCCTGTGGAGTGGAGAGATGGCTCAGTGGTCAAAAGCACTTGCTGTGAAAGCCTGCCAATGGGACTATAGATCCCCAGAGTTCATGTAAAGTTCGACTCAAGCAGCACACACATCTGTAACCCCAACATGCCTTGTGGAGGTGGAACTGGGAGAATCTTGAAGCTCGCAGGCCAGCTAGTCAGGTATTCGTAGCAGCAAACAAGAGAGACCTCATCTCGTGGCGGAAAATGAGATCCAACAACCCAACGTTGTCCTCTGACCACATACATGCCACAAAGCACACAGGCGTGCGCACACGCAGAGGCAGAGAGAGTAAAAAATAAAAATAAACTGTAAAAGGAAAAGCAAAGGGCTGGAGAGATGGCTTAGCAGTTAAGCGCTTGCCTGTGAAGCCTAAGGACCCTGGTTCGAGGCTCAATTCCCCAGGACCCACGTTAGCCAGGTGCACAAGGGGGCGCACGCGTCTGGAGTTCGTTTGCAGAGGCTGGAGGTCCTGGCGCGCCCATTCTCTCTATTTCTCTATCTGCCTCTTTCTCTCTCTGTCTGTCACTTTCAAATAAATAAATGATAAACAACAACAAAAAAAGAAACTATAAGATCTCGGTGTCAGGAGAGTTGGGCTGCAGTGGGAGGGCGATGGTTCACGGGACGCAGAATATGCAGTTAAAGAGAGAGGCTATTGATTTAGGGGCACTTTGGTAAGACGTGGGATTTTAACTGAGGGCCTTTTAAAGACCCTGGGAGACTACGCAAACTCCTTCCTCAGATGGTTCTCAGAGCATGTAAAAGTTATAGCCCAGAGATCCATAAACCATAGTCTTCTGGACAAATCTGGCCCATGGCCTCTTCTTATCCCTCAAGCTAAGAATGTTTCTAACACTTTTTTTTTAAAGGAGTATAAAAGAGGAACAAAAGGATATACAAATAAATTTGTTTGTGATCCACAAAGTCTAAAATATTTAAGTTGGCTTCACCTTGCTAGGTGAAGTTAGGAATGCCTGAATTGCCAAGGCACACAGTAAAGGAAGTGTTTAGGACTCAGAGAAGCAAACATGTAAGTGTTTGCCCACCTTTCACCAAAACAATAATACTTAAAATGCATTAAACTTCGAACACTTTAAATCCATCTAGTTCCCTCCTGCTTTGCATATTACTGTTGTGCAGATTTTAATTTTCCCTTGTTGATCTGAAGAGATGGCTTAATGCTTAAGGCACTTGCCTGCAAAGCCAAAGGACCTAGGTTCAATCCCCAGTACCCACGCAAAGCCAGATGCATAAGGTAGCACATGAGTCTGGAATTCATCTACAGTGGCGAAATGCCCTGGCATGCCCATTCTTTCTTGCTCTATCTGCCTCTTACTCTCTCTCTCTCTGTCTCTCTCAAATAAATAAATTAATTAGATGATTTCCCCTTGTTTATTTACCTCCAAGCCATGCCATTGTGAACACTGTTATTGTATAGACGCTTCTAATTTAGATTCCCCACCCCGCTTATTACAGTATTCAGTTGTGATTTCTTTGTCCGTCTCATTGTGAGATCCTGGACTCAGTGACAAATACCATGTTCAACCAAACCAGTGTTCAAGAATAGGGGTGTAGGGCTGGAGCGATGGCTTAGAGGTTAAGGTGGCTGTTGGCAAAGCTAAAGGACCCAGGTTCGATCCCCCAGGACCCACGTGAGCCAGATGCACAAAAGGTGGTGCATGTGTCCAGAGCTTGTTTGTAGCAGCTGAAGGCCCTGGTGTATCCATTCTCTCTCTCTCTCTCTCTCTCTCAGAAATAAATAAACATATTTTTTAAAAAAATGGGAGTGCGGTCATCTGGAGTGAGTAGACCAGACCCATTTCTGGTCCCCTCCTACAGCCCAGGTCTGAGTTCCTTGCATGGCCAGTGTGTGGGCAGGCGTGGCTGTCTGAAGAGAATCTGCTTCTCTTTTTCAGATGGGAACTGGATTTGGAGATAAATGACCCAGTGCACTCCACCCCGGCCCCAGCTGAAATCACAGAGGAACTGAGGAAATGAGCAAGAATGCTGTGCTCTCAGTTAAGCTGGTATCAGCACAAGAGTGATGAAGACAGACACTGAGGACACGCAACACCTACCAGACCAGACATCCAGAAGCTCCTAAGTGCCCATCACTGAAGTAGACTTAAAATGCTCCCAACAGGGCTCAGGGAATTTTGTGGAAGAGGGGATGGAAAGATTGTTAGAGTCACAAGTTGGGACATTTTGCACAGAGGCATTGCCTCTCCACCCCATGACTGTTGCCCCCATAATGCATGACCCACAATCCCCATGAAGTTGACCTGCGTCCCCAGTGAGAAAGGCCTCTTCAGAAAAGGGGCAGGGAGGAGGGGAAGGATGGTACCAACGTGTGATGTTTACATACAAAATATGTCCATATCTAATAAAAAATAAATTTTAAAAAACTCTATAATAAATAAATAAGTAAAACAAAATGAATTTTAAAATAGGAATGGAGCTAGAACTTCAAATGCATGCTCACCACACCTGCATTATTTTAAAAGAAAAAGAATAGGGGTGTAATAAGCAGAATTTTATCTTGAACTTTGTAAACATTTTCTTTCATTGTATTGAAAAGTCTGTTGTCAGTTACTGTAAGCAGTATACATCCTTTATATAGTTTCTAGAATTTCTTCTCACTTTTTTAAAGTATGTTTTATTTATTTATTTATTTATTTATTTATTTATTTATTTATTTGAGAGAGAAAGAGGGAGAGAGAGAGAGAGAGAGAGAGAGGGAGAGAGAATGGGCACTCCAGGGCCTTCAGCCACTGCAAACAAACTCCAGATAAATGTGCCCCCTTGTGCATCTGGCTAACGTGGGTCCTGGAGGATCAAACCATGATCCTTTGGCTTTGCAGGCAAACATCT
The DNA here is from genome assembly GCF_020740685.1 of Jaculus jaculus. Classification (NCBI taxonomy): domain Eukaryota; kingdom Metazoa; phylum Chordata; class Mammalia; order Rodentia; family Dipodidae; genus Jaculus; species Jaculus jaculus. Next base: position 4,179,988 of record NC_059121.1, read on the forward strand.
TAACCACTAAGCCATCTCTCCACCCCCTCTTCTGACTTTTAAGTGAGATTCTGACTTTTAACTTAGAATGTGCTTCCCAAATATGAAAAAAATAAGTGTACCTCTAGCTCACAAAAATTCTAATAATTATCTTACCAACTACTGCCTTTTTCCAACCTCTTTTATTCTGTCCTTTAAGCACTATAATTAGCATATACAAGCCTTTTACAATTTATTCTGCACGTAGTCTCCCCTGTCTTACATATTCTAACCTCTTCCTCCTCAATGTCAACTTCTGGATGATCTTTTTAGATTTATTTCCCATTTTGATTAATTTTCATTCCATTCTAGAAGTCCCGGAACATTCCACTTAGTTCTTTTAAAGTATGACTTTCATTATTTTTAAAACAGCTTCTTGTTTTAAATTCTGTCTTTAACCACTTAAGATGCTATTGAACTATTTTCTACTTCAATACACATAGATATCTTCAAATATGACAATAATTTAAAATACAAAATGGCTCTATCCTCTTTAAATTGTTGGGGGCTAATTCTGATGCACTTTCATGCATACTGATGTATGTTCACGGCAGCTTATGTTGTGTGTTTTGCACCTCTGCATTATGAAGCTTCTGTCCGTCAAGCAACTCATCTCTGGGACTCCTGTGAGACCTTCACTGAGGGTCTCTCCCACCACGACAGGGTTAGCTTTGCTTCTGTCAGACCCCCAAGTCAATAGTGATTCTGTAAGAATTTCTTGTCTGGGGAACTGTCCAAATAAAGTACGCAAAACAAAATCAAGCGGCAGGCAAGCACAGTCCCAACGCATCCTTTTCCTTGTCTTTCAAGCCATATCTTGCTAGTTCAGGACTCCATTGAAGGCGAGTGAATTATGGAATCAGATCCTATTTTTATTCATGGTGAAGAAATTATGCCCTTTGTTACAACTTTTCTCATTCTTGTATGCACCTCAAATGATTACCTGCATAGTGGCTGGTTTTCCTCCTGTAGCGATACTTAGAATGCTTTACCTCAAAGGGACCTATTTGGTGAAGCAGAATTTCAAAATAAAAAAGCAGACCCGCAGCCCACTTGAGAAGCAGGGTTTTTATCTGCTTCGAGCTAGACAGACATCTACCAGCATTTTAATGAAGAAAAACAGCAAGGAAGGAAAAGACAGAAGGAAAGGGGGAAAAAATGGTAAATCACGTGATAATTCATCAATCTTCAAAACCACTTTTTTTTTTTTTTAAGCAGCAGATGTTTCCCCATCAATCTTCAGATGAGGACTAGGGCCACGTAACCAGAGCAAGGTATAACCCTCAGGAGGGAGAGCCATGCCAGAAAAGAGAGTCCCTGGTGACCCTGAAATACAGCCACAAGTAGAGGAGAGCTCACAGTGGGTAAAGTTCTCTTCCTCAGTGGACCGTGGAGGCTGCTCTTGTTACAAAACTGCTTCAATCCATCAGTACCCTGTGAGCATCCTGCTCCATTTCAAGTTTGTATTTCTTATCCTCCCTAACCACTGCTCTCCGTCCCCCAAGATGCCAGCAGCAATTGTTCCGATTCCCTAGGCTAGGGGGGCGGGGGGAGGCTCTGACTACAGGTAGGAAGAAAAGAGCTATTGAATGAGAGGTTATTCCAAACCTGTCGACACTGAACCGGCCGAAGCAGTTTCCCGTGGGCAAAGCCCTTCCTTCCCCAGGGCCACTTAGACCTGTGACATAAGGCTGTGAAGTAATGTGATTCTGACGCTCCGGGACATTTTTTTTTTTAAAAAAATCACACGGTCATCAAAAGGCTTCAGATCCAGCTGTGTGAAAAGTGAATCTGCAGCTCTCACTTAATTTTGGTCGCATTACCTCATTCTATACATCATTTATGACAAGCCGGGAACCACAGGGCTCCCTTGGCTACATCCTCATGTCCTTGACCCAGCTCTGATTTCTTTGGCCATCGACTTCATAGACGTGGTAAGTCCTGCAGCTGAAAGCAGTTAATGCAGAGCCTCCCAGCCATGGGCTCTGAGAATGCAGCCAAGGCAGACAGGAATCCTGACCCTCTACCACGTCCGTCTTCTTCTTACAGGATTCACGTGACCATCGCTGTGGTAGCTAAGATGGAAAGAGTGAGACCAAGAGTTGTTGGTTTTTTATTTAATTTAATTTTATTTTTTACAAGCTTGTCTTTGGATGGCCTAATTATGTGTTTCTGTCGAGTATTTTTCCTTGAACCCAAAGAGAACCAAGACAGATGGCAGCGTGGCTCTTCTACCCCACGTGCACGAATCCACTGGCACCTCAGCAGCTGCCTGCGCTGAGAAAGAATGACAGCCCCCTGTGTTCTTGTGGGCCATGCAGGTTTCTTGTAGAGCAGAACCTCAAGGTCACGTAGCCTCAACCCAAAAGGGAAGGCCGACCTCAGTCATGTCCCAGGACAACAGTGCTCTGAGGATGTTGTCATGTTTATAGATACAGCTTTCCCAGTAACGTTGATCATCAGAGTTTTGTAACTCTCAGGAGGGTGTAACTTGGAAGCAAAGGGCTATTCTGCACCAGCTAGGAGAGTAGCAACATTCGGGATTACCTACCGTCTGCAGAAACTTAGAACAGAACCAGGTATCCCGCTCTGTCTCAAGAGTTCAACAATACTGCACAAAAGGGAATTCCCAGCTCAGGCTTATGCCCATTTCAATCCACTGCACCCAGAACCCCTATCATGCTATGTCTATAGAACTGAGGGACTACAAGGCACCAAGACATCAAAGCAAGATTAGGTCATGTCAGGGACTATGCATACGCAGAAAAGCAAACACAGTGTTTGAGGATCAAAGAGGGGAAGGTTATACTTAGCTGAGTGACAATTCTATTTTCCCAGAATTCCAACAATAAAGATTTTTATTTGTGAAGTGTTTGGGGATCAAGTATTCCTTGTTGGATATTTGTCACAATAAGACAAATAATCAAGACATTAGAAACACCACAGGCCAGGCATGGTGGCACACGTTTTTAACCCCATCAGTCTGGAAGGCATAGGTTAGGAGGATCGCTGTGAGTTGGAGGCCACTCTGAGGCTGCAGAGTGAATTCCAGGTGAGTCTGGGCTAGAGTGAAACCCTACCTCAAAAACACATAAGACAAACAAAACACCACAATTAACTGAAATTTCTCTCCAAACATACAAGGTATTTTGAAAACCAAATGACAAGCCTAGCAAGAGGATACAAAAGGACTGTTTTTTATATTTTAAATTATTTTAAAATTTATTTGAGAGAGAAAGAGACAGACAGAGAGAGAGAGAGAGAATATGGCCTCTCCAGGGCCTCCTGACACTATAAACAAACCCCAGATGCATGTGCCACTTTGTGCATCTGGCTTTACATGGGCACTGGAGAATCAAACTCCAGCCATCAGGTTTTGCAAGCAAGCGACATCCACTGCTGAGCCATAGCCCCAGACCTGAAGGGACTATTTTTGTATTTGTTTAAGTGAGAGGGAGCCAGATGAGGTTAGACTAGATCATCTCTTCAGTTCTACCAACTCCCCCCTCCCCCCGTCCCTTAGCTCATCTGGAAGAGAGGGTCAGTTTTCCATCGACCCCTGTGTTGTTCTGAGCTCTTTCATTCCTCCTGCCACGTGGACCTTAAAACCAATCACTAGAAGAATGTCTCAAAGACATTCTCCATGGTGGTTTGAATTAGGTGACCCCCATAAACTCATGTGCTCTGAATGCTAGGTCCCCAGATGGTGGTAATTTGGGAATTGGAGCCTCCTGTAGGCAGTGTATTGCTGGGGAAGGGCTTATGGGTGTTATAGCCAGTTCCCCCTTGCCAGTGTTTGGCACACTCTCCTGCTGCTGTTGTCCACGTGATGTTGGCCAGGAGCTGATGTCCACCCTCTGCTCATGCCATCATGGAGCTTCCCTTGAGTCTGCAAGCCAAAATAAACGCTTTCCTCCCACAAGCTGCTTTTGATCACAAAGCCAGCTTAAGGTTATTTTCTTTTTTAAAAAAAATATTTTTAATTAATTAATTTATTTATTTATTTGAGAGCAACAGACACAGAGAGAAAGACAGGTAGAGGGAGAGAGAGAGAATGGACACGCCAGGGCTTACAGCCTCTGTAAACAAACTCCAGATGCATGCGCCCCCTTGTGCATCTGGCTAACGTGGGACCTGGGGAACAGAGCCTTGAACCGGGGTTCTTAGGCTTCACAGGCAAGCGCTTAACCGCTAAGCCATCTCTCCAGCCCTAAGATTATTTTTCTTTCAAGAAATTCCTAGATTTTCTTCTCTCAGTATCTCTCTGTCCACATTTTGTTGTTGTTGTTGTCTCAAGGTAGGGTTTCACTCTAGCCCAAACTGACGTGGAATTCACTATAAGATCTCAAGGTAGCCTCGGACTCACGGTGATCCTCCTACCTCTGCCTTCCGAGTGCTGGGATTAAAGGCATGTACCAATATGCCTGGGTTAGCCACCCTTTTGTTGTCTTCCTCCAACCTTATCCCAGTTTGATCTTTCCTACCGATGTCTGCCCGGGACAGGCAGAGCCAAAAAGGAAAGCTCTTTAAGAATACAGAGTTTGGGCTGGAGAGATGGCTTAGCGGTTAAGTGCTTGCCTATGAAGCCTGAGGACCCCGGTTCAAGGCTCAATTCCCCAGGACCCATGTTAGCCAGATGCACAAGGGGGCACACGTGTCTGGAGTTCCTTTGCAGTGGCTGGAAGCCCTGGCATGCCCATTCTCTCTCTCTCTCTCTGCCTCTTTCTCTCTCTGTCTGTCACTCTCAAATAAATAAAGAAAAAAAAATTTTTAAAAAAAGAATACAGTTTGCTATTAATAGTAGTGACTTAGGCCACTGTGAGCCAGTGCACCCAAGCAAGATCTGTCAGCCTGGATTAGATTTGCAGCACCTGGCAGGTAGGGCTTACTTATAAATAAAAGTGAGCAGCAAAAGTGTCTGGCCCGTCATAGCCGCCGATGTCTAAGAAGGCATGTATGGATCCAGTTCCAAAGGCCCTTTCCTAGCTGTCCTCCAAACCTTATGGTGAACGCTCCCCTGCACTGAAATTAAGAAAAGGGAGGCTGGTTTCCATCAAATCAAAACCCATGCTTATGTGGGCATGTAGTGTCTCCATGGACTTGCAACAATTTACCCAGGTTCCCAGGAACATGTAACAAGAGCCCTGTGTGCCACAAGCGTTCTCTAGGAGTCATTTATCAAAGTTATTGATGATTTTTTTTTAACTAGAGAATGGTCCTGACCTTCCACATTCTTAGACCTTCAGAAAAAAAAAAAAAAAAAATAGGAGCTGAGCATCTACTGCTTGGCCCTGGCAGGATTCCTTTTCTCATTACAGAATGGACCCTAAAAATCAAATCAATATCTTGTCAAAGATGTTTGACTTTTAGAGGAATATTTTGAGATTAATTTTTTAAGTCCCTAGATTCTAGAAGCCAAGATTTAAGCTGCACATAGATTCTGGTTGCCAAGTTTAGAGGTTAGGTGACCACAGACATAACTCAACATTGATCAAGGAATGAAATAAAATATTCACGTAGGACCTGTTCTTGGGGCTCTTTGGATTAGCTCATCTTGTACTATAATGGTGCCTGGTCAAGAGAAGCTTACAGTGCTATGGGTACTGAAAAATTTGTTTCAAATATCTTAAGTAATAGGGTACACACACACACACACACACACATACAAACTAGCTGTCTGTCATGGTCAGCCTTATATTGCTGGGATAAAGCTCCAAACCAGACACAGGTTATGGGACGAAGGGGATTTATTTGAAGCTTATAGATCCAGGGGAAGTTTCATAATGGTGAAGGCAGATGGCCCCTTTCACAGGTCCACACAGAAAGAGAAATACCACTAAGAAGCAAGCACACTCCAGGAACCTCGGGGTGGAATTCAGACCCACCCCCAGGAACACCTTAGGGTTGGACCCCAGGATCCACCCACAGTGACACCTCTTCCAGCCAGGCAGCTAGAAATCTAATAAGTTACAAGCCTTAATAAACACCTGAGTCTATTGGGGGACGTCCACCCAAACTACCACACCATCCATGGGAGGAAGCGACTCTAGTGTATCAACTAATTGAATTAACCAGAGCTTTTTCTTGCACTGCCCAGCTTCTGTTTATAGTACCTCCTGTTATAAAAATAAGTGTTTGCTTCTAGGGTGTTAGGAACTAGTAAACTATTGCCAACCACCAGCCCCTCCGTTAGTCATTCTTATTTAACTCCTTTGACCCTTCCTCTGCTCCCATTCCTGAACCCTTCTCTCTTCCAATTCCTCTTCCTCCAAATCTCTCACGGCTCTCCGCCCTTCAGCCCAGAGCCTTCGGTCCAGGTGCTTGTTCAGTGAGGAGCCGATAGGCCAGCTGTCATTGCTGGTCTCCAGGACTCTATGATTCATGGTCTATGTCCCAAAATAGGCCTGGCCTTCTGGGTTGCCTTCTCTTGTCCGCAGTTTCATTCCCCTGTGAGCTTTCCACCACCATCACACCAGCTCCCCTTTGACATCATTGCTTTCCAGGTTTCTCCTCTTCCTCTTAAACCATACAGGTTTCTCAAGACTTTTTTTTTTTTTTCCTCTCTACATGAATAGGCCAGAATTAGCACTCCCAGGAAGAATATGCGTTCATATCTCCCTTGGTGAGAAGAGGCCCCAAAGTCTTCATTCATTTTTCTACCAAAAGGGCTGTTATGAGGCCTTCCATTCTAGACTGGAAAATCAACAACAGGGGAAAAAAAAAAAAAATCAAGCAAGGGCTGGAGACATGGCTTAGTGGTAAAGGTGCTTGCCTGTGAAGCCTAAGGACCCAGGTTCGGTTCCCAAGTAACCACGAGGCCAGATTCTTAAGGCAACACATAAGACTGGACTTCATTTGCAATGGCTGGAAGCCCTGACACACCCATTCTCTCTCGCTCTAAAATAAATAAATAAAATATTTAGAATTTTTATACTCTGTTACAACTTCCAGTCATTTTCTAGAGAACGTTGACTACAAGGCAAATAGCCTCTGACCCAGCAAAGACTTTATGGACTAAAGAGAGGCAGTGGTATGCCATCTTGAAGCTAGGTAAAGGACGCTTTGCCCTACTAAGATAAATTCCCCTAGGGCTACACGGTATTTCCATCGGTTTCTCAGGGATTTGTTGCTTGGGAAAGTGCGGCTATCCTTTCTTCTCCTCCCCCTCAGGGCTTGTCTTGTGGCCCTTTCATGAAGCTCAACTCTAACAGGTGGGCAGGAAGTGTGTGCCTGGTGACAGAGGGCCCTGAACTCCTCCAGAACGGGGCAGGGGCCCACACAATGCCGTGGGGGGCCTCAAAGAAACTCCTAGGCCTGCAGAACTAATCCAGGGAGAATATTTTAAGAGATCCTGGGTTTAGATATCCTGGGTGACTTTGTGTCAGCCCAGATCTGAGTCCCCGCCCTTCTTTAAAGTGTGTGGAAGACATCTATTTCTCAGCCATGAGCTTTGCATGTTGCATGGTTTATTCTGTTAAGCTTCAATGACCAACTGATTTACCACATTTACCATAAATACGCAAAGGGAGCTATTGAGGTATTTGCAACCAAGGAAGCTTTGCAATTGCAATAATAGACAAAGGCAATGCTAAGGGGTGTATAAGAGCTAAAAATAAGTCACTAACTATATCCTATCTCCTCTAATATACAGGTACCTAGAAAACCACCCACAGTTCCAAGGAATCAATAAGAGCATTGCCATTAACCACAGCCCACTCCAGCCAAAAGAAGTTATCTTTCAAGCAATGAGGATATTTCTTTTCTTTTCTTTTTTTCTTTTCTTTTAGGTAGGGTTTCACTCTGGCCCAGGCTGATCTGGAATTAATTATGTAGTCTCAGGGTGGCCTCAAACTCACGGCCATCCTCCTGGGATTAAAGGCACATGCCACTACGCACGGCTTGCAATAAGGATATTCCTATGTAAGGTAACTTGTCACCGTAGCACTTGAAACTTCTAGAAACAGCAGAGTCCTCCACACCAGCTGTTTGTATGACTAATAGAAAACAACACATCACACCATGCCATTTGAAAGCCATTTGCATAAATCATCATAAGGCCATTGTAAGTTCTCCCGAAAGTGTTCCTACAGCAAGTTTTTAATATTTTAGCATTAATACTAACAGTATTTATTATACATTTACATACCGGTCTATCATTAACTCTTATAACAGAATGAAACATCCCCTTTTCAAAATGAGAGAAACAAAGCCATTCCAGTTGACTAAAACCGCACCCCTTATGAGTTGTAGAATTTAATTCAAGTTCGTGTCTTTCTACTTACCCCAAAGTTCTTCCATGTTGCTTGTCATCCAAACTTTGAATGCTAAGGGCTTCAAACTTTGTTTCAGTGATGACTTCTCCTTCCCCCAGCTAGTCGAGGTGATTTTTCACACATTTAAATGACTCCTGCGGAAAACTCAGTTTATGGTGTTTTTTTTTTTTCATGCTTCTGTGTTTAACTTCCCATCCTGGGTGTGGTGTGGCCAATAAGCAGAAGTGAGTGGTTCAGGAATCAACACTGAAATTCCGTTTCATTCTTTTTCCTGTACAAAAAAATGGTTAATTCCTGCATCTGGGTAAAATGACCCTGGCCCCTAGATAGGACACGCAACCCCTTGAGACAAGCTGTTGGCATCTGTGTTCATTTGCCATGAACAAAGACCTACAGCTTGTAAGCATCAGCCGTCGAGACGTGAGCTCTCACTTTCGAAGGCTGAGCTCAGCTCATGACCGTGTCGGGGTGGTTTCTCCTGCAGCCCCTCCACCTGGGCTTTCAGGTAAACATTGCTCTCCTGTGTCTTTTCTCTACGGTGGTATCTAACTTCCTCTTCCGTTAATATACCAACCGTATTGTATTAGGGCCCATGCATATGACTTTATTACTTTAATCATCTCTTTGAAGACCCTTTCTTCAAAGACAGTTACATTCTGAGGTGCTTGAGAGTCAGACTTCAACATAACAATTTTGGCAAGGCACAGTTTAGTTCACAGCTATAGCCTAACAACGTACTTTCCTATATTGTCTGTGTTATATGAGATAAATAGACCTCCCTGACCCTGAAATCAGGAGTGGAGAACTTCTGGGTTTTCTTTTTCCCAAATATTTCTGCATTATCCATCTCTGATGACGTAGACAAGGCTTTCTGTGACTGAACCATAGTTTTATTCAAATAAAACATGATATTCAAATAATAAACATCAATTTTATTATAGTTCCCAGCTTTTGTTTATAAAAGAAAAAGTGGGCTGGAGAGATGACTTAGCTGTTAAGCTCTTGCCTGTGAACCCTAAGGACCCCGGTTCAAGGCTCAATTCCCTAGGACCCACGTTAGCCAGATGCACAAGGTGATGCAAGCATCTGGAGTTTGTTTACAGTGGCTAGAGGCCCTGGTGTGGCCATTCTCCCTCTCCCTCTCTCTCTCTCTCTCTCTCTCTCTCTCTCTCTCTCTCTCTCTCTCTCTCTTTCTTTCTCTCTGTCTCTTTTTCTTTGTCTGTCTGTCACTCTCAAATAGTAAGTAAAAATAGACAAAAAAGAAAAAGTATGGATGCTATTTTTACAGTTATAAATTACCAATGAATAAGAATAAAATCTAGATTTTTTAAAATTGTATCAAGACCAATAGCACCCTAAGGTCTTACAGTTATATATCTGGAGGTCAAAATTGCAAAAGCTCATGTCAAGATGGTGCCCAGATAAACTCCCCTGCATATGTCTCCATGCTGAATCACTCCAAATGAGAGGTGCTTCACATTTATACTTTATGTCAGTCTGAGAGCCACGAATTTTGAATGCCTACTGGCATTACATATTTAGGTGTATGTATATTAAATCATTTTTCCCCTTGGAGTCACTGAAAGAAACATGATTATCCCTTCTTTCCCAGTGCGTAATGAGAACATTATAGAGGTGAAATAAATTAGCTAAGTTCACAGTTGGTCAAGAGAAACCTCAGATGTTCAGCCAGTCCTGTCTCGTGCCAGTTTTTTTTTTCTTTTTTTCACAAACACATGTTGTTTGACTTAAGACATGTAGCAGTGTTACCCTACATAACTCAGTGACTCAAAACATTTCCTAAGCCATAAAAATGTCCAATCTAGTTCCATCAACTCTTAGTTTAGATAAATAAAATAACAAGAGCATCTTTGTTTCTGCATTCTGGCCGCAAAAATAAACCATGTGCTGTACACCTCTAGACGGGAAATCTGCAACTGTCTTTGAGTGAGGATGAATATTAAGGTTATGCGAAATACTAATAGGGAGTTGTTTTCCTAGGAAAGGCTAATTCTATTGTGGAAACCCAATTACTAATCACGAGCTGCTGAGGAACATCTCTGGGACTGTGGTCTTGCGTTCCTACATAACACTTTTCATTGTTCAGTTTTGTCTGTTTTGTGACCTGGATTCCCCCCAGTCAAAATGTATTGGGAGACGGAGACCTTTCTCTTTATCCTCTTCCATGCTGTCCAGAAATGCTGAGGGCTATATAGTACACATACAAGCATTCACAATATTCCACCAGCAACTTTGGAATCTCGACAAGAAGACCAAGGGAAGCTCATGGAGGATGTGTTGTGGTGCTGAGCCACTCAAATGGACAAGCTATCCAGGAAATCCCTAATACCACCCCAGGACCTTTGGCTTAGGAGAACCTGCAATGCCTGAGGAATGGATCAGGGTGCTAGTGGAGAATTATTTTCCAGTAACTTTACAATTCTGTTGGTTTATAATAAAGCAGGGAGCATGCAAAATCTGACCAGGTCCTAAACAGGGACCTTATAGATAGTCCTAGGTAAAATAGGATCTGGGGGAAGGAAGAAGGTTCATCATTGTGACTGATAGAGCCTGTACTGGCTTGAATATAAAATGTCTCCATAGGGGATGGCTTAGCAGGTGCTAGCCTGCAAAGCCAAAGAACCCAGGATCGATTCCCTAGGACCCACGAAAGCCAGATGCACAAGGTGGCTCATGAGTCTGGAGTTTGTTTGCAGTGGCTGGAGGCCCTGGTGTACCCATTCTCTCTCTCTCTCTGTGTGTCTACTTCTTTCTCTCTCTGTCTAATAAAATAAATAAATATATAAAATTTTGAAGTATCTCCATAGGCTGCTATATTCAGTGTTTGGCCCCCAGCACGTGACCTTATGTTGGAAGGTTGTGGAGACTTCAGACACTGATGGGGCCTCACTGGAAGAAGGAGGTCATTGCAGCATGACATTGAAGGTCATATACATGGCGCCCAGTCCCTGCCTCACTCACTGTTTCCTGTCCATCTCAGTGTAAGCAGCCTTGTCACACACTCCCACAACATCTGCCCCTCTGATGTTCTTCCCAAGCACATGGGGCCAACAAACCCTAGGCTAAACCATCTGAAATTGTGAGCCAAAATGAATCTTTTCTTCTTTAAAGTATTTTGTTTCAGATAGTTTGATAACAGTAAAGAAAAATAACTAACACAGAGTTCACCTGAAGCATGGAATGTGCCCAAGCCTCCAGTGAATAAGTGTAGCCCAGGCTGGCCTCAAACTCCTGATCCTCCTGCCTCTGCCCCTTCTGCAGAATATCCTGCCAGGATGCACTACCTCAACCGCAAACCTCCAATGAATCAGAAGTGACTTCCTTCCTCCCGTGGCTGGTCAGCTGGCTTCTTCAGCAAGAGTCCATCCTCTGAGCCCCAAAGTAGGGTCCAAATATTAATAAGCAAAATCAGGATTCTTGTATCTTTAGCTATACTCTAAGAACTTCACAACTGGCCACCTCACTCCTGTGCCTGTATGGAGAAGTTAGCAGTCATTCAAAGGTACATATAGGTACGCCCTGTCCTGAAGACTGGTCCACCAGCCCTTGGCCAAACAGAAAGGAAACCCTGATGTCACACATGATGAGACTTTCTCAAAACAAAGCTGTGAGATCCAAACATGGGACCCATGTGATCAGATGGGTACTTGTCTGTGAGGTGAAAGACATCCATCAGGTAGCCTGCTGTAACAAACAGACCCTTCCACAGCCTGGCATCTTTCTTCCTACCAGGGTGTCTGTCCTCAAGTCTGCCCCAGGCCCTCCCATTTGTTCCGGGGTGACTCTGGGCACCTCTTCTCCAGCCATCATCTCAGAGAGCCAAGAAAACTGCAGAGTGCAGCTGTCTATGGAGAAAAGGCTCTGAAGACAAAGACTGAAATGAGTTTTCAGATACAAGAGGAAGAGAGGCTTTGATATGGAGTTTGAGGCAATTTGAGCACCAAACAAGCTCTGGGGATTTAGGCAGCTTCCTGGGAAATGTTCAATAGCTCGGCCTATCTTGAGGCTGGAAAACTCTTTGCCTGAGAGTTCTTAACTTCAGCTCAGTCTTGGGTCTTGGGTAGGTTAGAAATGGATTGGCTTGTAGGAATAGGAACAGAGTGTGGCGGGGGGTGGGGGGGTAGTTAGCCACTATCCCCTAAGGAAAGATGCCTGCTGAAACTGGTCTAAATCCAAGCCCTCTTTCACCCGAAGAGACCGATTTTCAAAAGACGCTAGCTTAGATTCGGGAAGAAGGCCATGGGTTTGGATAACTCAAAATAAAAATGAGTAAAGAAGAGGAAATTTGCAGTGCAGAGTATGATAGGTTCTAGAACATGGATTCTTCACCTGATCACCATTGATGCCGGGGAGTGCGTTATCTTAGCGTAGATTCAGTGCCCAGCCCATAACGGAGAATGCCTCCCAAACAGCAATTCTAGAAAGGGAGAGAAGCAGCTCGGCCGCAGAGGTGAGTCACAAAACCTTCACTGCCCAGCTACCCACCCCTTCCATCAGGGCAGAAGTGATGCCACATTAGCCACATCTTCCATGACCTCATTAGCAGATATTAAGAATCTGTTGGTTCCTCTAGGAGGGAAGATTGAAACCGCGCCAAAAGTTATTTCACCCCGAACACTTCAGTCTGACAGGGTGGATGGGCCTGGGGAAAAACACAGTCTATCTCCCCATGGTAGTTTTCCTTAATCTTGTTGGGAGGATACTGGATGGAAATCATGTGTCCTCATATCTTCTCGTCCAGAGAAAGACGTTCCATCAAGATGCTTTCTTTGGAAGTCAGCAAACAGACCAAAAGCCAACTTACGGGCATATGCTAACAAAAAATTTGTAGTGGATCTGCCTTAGTTCATAGATGAATTCAGGACTCAAATAATAGAATTAGGGCTTGCTTCTCTGTCCTCTATCTTTTCCCTCACTTCCTTCCTTTCTTTCTCCTTCCCCCCTCCCTCCTCCTCTCCCTCTTTAAGGAGTCCATTCTCTATACAGACTCCGGTTTGAGAAACAGCTCTCCATAGCCAGCTGGCCAGGGCCAGCATGCTGACAGGCTAATGGCCGGGTGGGGTAGTGTTTTATTCCCCGTCAATTAGTTATGCGTTCTCCAATCTCACTTTCCACAAGGCGTTATGGGCTTCTCAGCCCGTTGGAAGACAGGTTCCGGACACAAGAGCGAGAGCCCCCGGTTCGTGATAAAGGTGTCAGAGGCCCCGATCGGGTCACAAGTCGACCCTGAAGCCCTAGACTGAGGACTAAGTCAGGGTTGGAATCGGGTGACCAAAATCATATGGCACAAGTCAGAAAATGAGGGGTATCAGGCTAGGGGTGTAAGAAGAAGAAAGCAGTCTGGAGGAGCATGTTGTAAGGAGTCCTACCCTTCCTTTGACTCGTACATTCTTTCCACCACCTCTTCCACAGTGGACCCTGAGCCTTGGAAGATGTAATAAAGATATTTCAGTGCTGAGCACTCCTCTGTCACTTCTCAGCACTATGGTGCCTTCTGAGTCATCCCAAGGTCACTGCCATCTGAAAAGAGAAGCCTCTCTAACCTAAAGTGAGAGTAGCATTAATATAAGTGTATGAACAGTAAGAGAAGTGCTTACTGGGCAGTTTGGTGAGCATAGTATATACATTTAGCCAGACAGCAGCCGACATTACACCCCTAGGGGTCATGACTACCCGTGTTTTAAGTTTCCAGTATCAGGGATGTATTCCCTCCCATGGAGTGGGCCTCCCGTCCAATTAGAGGATAGTTGGTTTCCACCATGACAGACGTGCCACTATTGCACCGTTGGCTCATTTGGGCTGGCTGGCAAAATACAAGGCTTGCAGTGTCCATTGTTGAGTATCTTCACTGGTGATTTCTCTCTCTCCCATTGAACTGCATCCAGAATGGCTTCTTCCAGCTTTCTGTCAGCTGGTCTACATGAAGGAGGTTATCAGCTCAGTTCCAGCAGGATTTCTCAGTGGCCTTGCTGCCCAAATATGTGGAGTCTTCAGCAATAGGGTCTTACCATCTATTCCTGGTGGGAAACTAAGGGCCTCGGCAGTGGCCTGTAATGTTTGGGGGGCATCAGGGACCTCCCTGGCCAACAACTCACTGGAGGTTATCCCATCCCTGGCACTGAAAGTTTTCTAGTGACAATCTACGGCTCCTGAGTGTTCCATTGTCCAAAAAGTAGGGTTCCATATGATTTATTTATATCCTCTTAGATTTTGATTAGCTCTCCCTCCACCTTTCCTTTACTCAATCTCTTCCCCTGACCTCACTTTGGGCCTTTTCACCCCCATTAATCTATTCTTCTACTTACATATGTACAATACCATCCTACAAAGTACCCCCTCTCCCTTCCTTTCTCTTCCCTTTATATCTTTTCTAGTTTACTGGCCTTTGCTACTGAGTTTTCTTCCTACTCACACAGAAGTCCAATCATCTGTAGCTAGGATCCACATGTGAGAGAGAACATGTGACGCTTGGTTTTTCTGGACCAGAAATGTTTTATTTTTATTTGTTTATTTGACAGAGAGAAAGAGCAGAGAGAGAGAGAGAATGATAGAGAGAGAATGGGTGCTCCAGGGCCTCCAGCCACTGAAAACTCCATACACATGTGCCATCTTGGGCATCTGGCTAACATGGGTCCTGGGGAATCGAACCTTGGTCCTTTGGCTTTGCAGACAAATGCCTTGACTGCTAAGCTGTCCCTCCAGCCCTCTTGTTTGCTTTTGTTTTGTAGTTTGGATCAGTGTAAAACAAGACTAACTAGAAAGAGGAATTACTGCAGAGCTCAGTATGGAAGTATATGTCAAACATTAGGGAACGGTTTGGGCGTGCATGCTCTCCACCACCAACAGCGGCATTTCACCAGTTACACTATGAACACTAAGACGTAGATGTCAATAATGCCGAGCATATGTGATGGGTGGGTGTATCAGTAACATGCAAAGTCATGCTGTCACCTCACTAAAATGTGATTTCCACTTCCATGGTTCTCAGCGACCGCCAAGGTTTGTAAATTTTAGATTACAAGTATAAACTGAGGGAACTTTTGTAGATGTCCTTTCTAGCTTCTCCCCTTTCCCTTCAGTTGGTGATGCTTGCAAATCAAGATATTTAAAACAATATGCAATCTGGGGATAATGCTCAGTAGTAGGACTCCATGAAGCCCCAAGTTTGACCCCAGTATCTTGCATAGGTTCCTTACAGAACCAAATGGATCACGCACCAACACAGAGTTGCAAAGATGTGAGTGAAATTGCTACAGGATTGACAATCAAGACTTCAGCCAAATTCTCATCTCTTAAAACTTTAGTGCCTATCTTAAAAAAAAAAAAAAAACCTACTTAGGGTACAAAGAGATGGCTTAGCAGTTAAGCACTTGCCTGTGAAGCCTAAGGACCCCCGTTCGAGGCTCGATTCCCCAGGACCCACGTTAGCCAGATGCACAAGGGGGCGCACGCATCTGGAGTTCGTTTGCAGTGGCTGAAGGCCCTGGAGCACCCATTCTCACTCTCTCTCTATCTGCCTTTCTTTCTCTGTCTGTTGCTCTCAAATAAATTAATAAAAACACACACAAAAAAATCCTACTTAATCTAAAAATAATAATTATTATTATAAAGGAACAAAAGAGCTACCACCGCTTATCCAGCCAACTGATAAATGCAGCTTCCAGGAACTTAGAAAAAAAAACATATACAGTGCCTCTTTTATCATTAATACGAGCTCAAATGCCTAAGCATTTGTTTTTCACGATTTCTTCAAAGCATGCTGAAGGGGGCGGGGGTGGTAAGCCCAAATATGATCTCAGATCTTTGCTGTAACACCACAGCCAGGACACCTACTCATGCAATTCATCCCTGGGGCCTGAGACAGCACCGTCCTAGATTCAGATCTTCATTTTTGTGCCTTGTGACGCAGTCTCTTCAGGTGCTTGTGACCCAGCTCACTTACGCCCAGGTGCTGAAGTTCCTCAAAGCAGTGTCTCACGACCCTCTGGCAAATCTGTGTCCCTTAGGGACCAAGCCAAAAGCTACGCTCTTCTCCCTGCCACCCACCCCTCCAGTGAACCTGGCTTAAAGCCAAAGTGATTCGAATGTTTGGCAGAAAACCAAATTGTCCTTGGGTGAGAGATAGTGTATGACAGACTCCTGTGAGAAAAACTCTTAAATGCTCACGTCTTCTTTATTCCCCAAATAGCCTAACCTCTGCATTCGATTTTGTGATTCAAGGCAGCTAGAGTCAGTGGTCCAAAGGCCACTTGATCGCCAATCTCTGCAGGTGTTTGGAAAGATGCCTAACTTCTAACTTCCCTCTTTTTGCTACCTTCATCCTCGGGTATTACCCAGCATACGTTTGAAGAATGGTGTGATCACCAAGAGATGAAAATCTATCTCGCTGGTTAGCACCATGTACCAATAATATTCAAATGGACTTCCTCACAAATAGGAAAGAAACCAACAGGCAGACCATATCTGTAAGAAATTTTCAGCTCACGTTTTAGCAAAAGAGATAAGGTAAGGGCAGTAGGAATGTTGTGTAAAATCTTAATGGACTCATGCCTTTAAATAAGCACTCGGGAGGCAGAGGTAGGAGGATCGCCATGAGTTCGAGGCCACCCTGAAACGACGTAGTGGATTCCAGGTCAGCCTGGACTTGAGTGAAGCCCTACCTCGAAAAACCTAAAAAATAAAATAAAATCTTAATTGGAAAGAGGTTTTCAGATAGGAACAGACTCTAATGAATGAGGGCGAAAGAGAAAGTGATCTCAGAGGAAGTTACAAGGAGGCAGCTGGGGACCCGGATGGACTTGAGGCGTCATCTTTCTACTGCGTTCCATGGCCACATGTACGCATTAGCCCGGTCCTGTCAGGCCCATCTCTGCTATTTCCAGCGTGCTTCTCTTAAGCCTTAAGGACGAGTTCCCAAGAGAGAAAAATCCCACTGGGCAGCCCAATATAACACTGCTTCTCCTGGGAGCAGTTGTCTCCTAGGTGAACAAGCTGTGGCTAAAATCCCATGGTCTCATGAGGAACACCGAGAAGGGGAGAGCTGATGGGTGAGGAGCTTACAGAGAAAAGTCTAAGTTTAGGCAAATCAGATACTTATGAGCGCCACGCAATGAATGGTCCCCACAGGGCCACACACAAGTGTTAAATCTGCCTCCTGATTGCGCATTGTTGGTTTGAGGCGAGGTGAGGAAGATTCTCTATTCGGTGAAGGTCACAAATCATTGGCAAAGACAAGGCTGCCTGAGACCTGTGACTAAAGACAGCTACCAGGATGCCACGTTGCCAAAACCCCCCTGGCACATTCAGAATATGAGCTCTACGCTAGATGTGCAGCATCCCTTTCGACCACATCTGCAGGTACGCACGACCACCCTTAGTAGAGAGAACCACGATGTCCCCAGGTAAACTGGGGCTGGAGAGATGGCCCGGCTGGCAAGAGCCCTTGTCGTGTGTGCCTGAAGACCCGCGAGGGCCTGATTCACACTGAGCTCAACTCTCCAGCTGGCCGTGGCTCTCCCGTGGGGAGCAGAGACTGGCGCGTTGCTGCGGCGAACTGGACAGCCAGTCTGGCTGAAAACAGCAGCTCTGGGTGCCATGACTCCATCTCAAGGAAACAAAACGAAAAGGACACCCAGCTTTCTCTAGCTTGTGTACAGGCACACCTTGGGCACGTGCATTTGCACACACACACGTGTGTACACCACATACCCCATCACACACATTGCGCACATGCAGTTAGAAGAAAGGGAAGAAATTAATAAGACTATGAACATCTCCCCATCTGCCATGTAATCTCTAGATTCCTCAACAAAGAAAGCAAAGACAATGCCCTGGGGTCCACACATTATGATTAGGGGATGTTAGGGAAGCCGTTCCTGGTCTGCCTCCCAGGAACCCACTTCACAAAAGAAACTGAGGCCCAAAAGGGGCTTATAGCTAGTGTCACCTATAGAACCTGGGCCTTCCTTCCAGTCCAGGGCTTTGGGTGTGAAGCAAAAGACCTCAAGAATATATGACATTTCCTTCCAAAAGCTACATTTTTCTATAGCAGACATCCACACTAAAGACACTTGTCGGGGGCTGGGGAAATGGCTTGGCCGTTAAGGCATTTGCCTGCGAAGCCTAAGGACCCTGGTCCGATTCCCCAGGACCCACATTAGCCAGATACACATGGGGGTGCACACATCTGGAGTTCATTTGAAGTGGCTGGAGGCCCTGGTGTGCCCATTCTCTCTGCCTCTTCCTCTGTCTCTGTCTCTCTCTCTAAAATAAATAAATATTTAAAGACACTTGTCACTTGTCAAAACTATACAATCAATGCCTAAAATTCTAATGATTGAGGGACAAATTTTCCCTAACTTACCAGGGCCTATTTGTAATCACAGCACTTGGCATAGACACACTTGCAGTGAAAGATCATGGGGCTCAGTGGATCAAGCACTTGCCCTGTAAGAGTGAATACTTGAGTTTGAATCCCCAGAATGCAGGTACAGCTTGACACTGTGGAAAACGTCTGCTGGCAAAAATGAACTTGAAGGGTTGGAGGGATGGCTTAGCTATTAAGGCGCTTCCCTGCAAGGCCAAAGGACCTCTGTTCGATCCCCCGGGACCCATGTTAGCCAGACGCACAAGGGGGCGCACGCGTCTGGAGTTCGTTTGCAGTGGCTGGAGGCCCTGGTGTGCCCATTCTCTCTCTCTATTCCTCTTCCCCTCTCTCAAATAAATAAAATAAAATATTTTTCAAGAAACGAAGTTGAAGACAGGAGAGTCTACAAGAAGCTCATGCACCAGCTGGGCTGGCATCGGAGTGATGAGCAGTGATTAATTGCTTCAAAGGAAGTGGAAGGTAAGGACAGATACCCAAAAGTTGTCCTCTGACCTCTCCACGCGTGCCATGGCATGTGCACACCTCTACTCACACACATGAAAGACCATGAAAACGACCTTCTTGTGTGAAAGCCGCATCACAATACCTCTGGCAAAGTGCCTTGTTTTCAGAGGCCTGCCTTCTCCTAAAGGGCCTCCTTTAGTCTGAATGCTCTTAGACTTATTCTTTGACCACTGATAACTTTGTGGCACTTTCCAAAAGGAGAAGCGTGCAAGGCCATTGTTCAAACGACCACTGTTGTGTTCCTGGTGTTGTCAGCTGCAGTGGCGGGCCGGGTGGTCAGGTCCCGTGCCAGCTGTCCACCTTGCAAGGACTTGAGAGGAAGAGGTACATTAGGTGTCTCGAACCGTCCAGACCAGCCTTCATATTTTGTATGTGGAAGAACGGAGCCTTTGAGAAGATACGTGAATCCCTCCAGCATCTGCTCAATGGTAGGAGAGCTGGAAGAACACATGAGTCTCAGTCTAAGTGACTTGACTATTGTTCGGAAAGCTGCTCAGTTAACTGGAAAAGGCATGGGATTTTTGAAATTGCAAATGCCAATATGTATTATTTCCAGCACTATGTTCCTGAAAATACCAGTTCACTCTTGGTTGCATCAACAGAAGGAGGGAAGGAAGGAGAAGGGGGATGGGCAAACCAAGTCCATCCAGGGTCAGTAAGCATGGGAAAGTGATACATCATATTCCCATCTCGATGACATCACACACTGGCGACTCTGAGAAGGAAGCTCCACAGTAAAGAAATCTGTTTAGCTCAAAACTGTTTTGCTTTGTTTTTCTTTTTTCAAGTCACATGGGTTAACAGCCTACAGACCCGGTGATCGAGGGAGCATGGATGGGGACACGCTGACTTTTGTAAGAAGAGAAATGAATTTTAAAAGAACTGGGCTGGAGAGTAAAGAAATTGAAAGAGCCTGGCTAATGTCAAGTAAGAGTTCAGAAACGGTAGCATGACATCCCCCTTTCCCTGTCTCTAGCCTGGGGCTTGATACAAGTGGAAAGAAAGGATGCTCTTGAATAGCAAAGACAGGAGTAGACATTTTCTTACCATTCACTTACCATTAGAGGTTGGGGTAAAAGACTGAGGACGTAGCTCCGGCTTTGCCATTTTTCTCCCTGGGTATTTAAATCTCTACGCAAAATCTAAAGCTTAAAATAGCATTCCTGCATGTTTTCAAACCTTTTTGTAATCAACGACCACAATGTCCCCCCTCGAAGATGGTTAAGATGCTCTCCTGCCTCAGGTACTGTGAGGAAATCAAATTTGGCCTTCAAACAAACTAATTTGAAAGGCTTTAAAAAAAATTAGAGACTTTAAAAAAAAAAGGAATAGGGGACTCAAATATCCCAAAGTGTGAATATGCTACATTTTTATACTCAAATGATTCAAAACAGATGAACAGAATGCTTCCAAACTTTCTAAAAATATGCATCTTCGGGCAATTAAAAAAAAAAGCCATCTAAAGGGTCATTTATTTCCAGCATCTAAAAGCCTGATTTGGCCCACCCACGAGCCCCACAGCTGACTAGATCTGGAAGATGTGTCTGAACAAAGACCCTCACTCTCCTTCCCAGTTCCTTAATGACATGTTTAGCCGAGCTAATATTAGACCCAACGAAAGCTTTTGATTCAGTTAGCCATGGGTCCCGGTGGCAAGTCTGTGGTCAACCTGAGTTAGTAAGTTCACTCCTGGAAGGGGAGCAGTCACAGAACAGTTCACACACAAGCGACCCCGGGAGGCCTCCTTCATGTTCTGTCTACTCGATGTGGTGGAGACGGTGGGAACCATCAGGGAGAACAACATCTCGAGGTGACACCATCCTATCGCCCCCTTTCCTACTGAAGAACCATCTCAGCCTTGCATGCGGCTCGTAGTTATTTTTGGCTCAGGCAGGAATTCGTGGATTTAAAAAAAAATGCTTTTTATGGGGCTGGAGAGATCGCTTAGCAGTGAAGGTGCTTACCTGTGATGCCTTAGGACCCAGGTTTGATTCCCCAGGACCCACATAAGTCAGATGCAAAAGGTGGCGCATGGATCTGGAGTTCATTTACAGTGGCTTGAGGCCCTGGCGTGCCCATTTGGTCTGTCTCTGTCTCTCTTTCTCTCTCTCTCTTTCTCTCTCTCTCTCTCTCTCTCTCAAATAAATACATTTTTTACAATTTATTTGCAAGGAGAAAGAGAGAGAGAGAGAATGGCTGCACCAGAGTCTCTTGTCACTACAGACTAACCCTGGATGCATATGCGACTTTATGCATCTGACTTTATATAGGGAATCAAACCCTGGCAGTCAGGCTTGGTAAGCAAGTGCCTTTAACCGCTCAGCCATCTCTCCAGCCCACTGACTGGGTTTTTAACAAGTCCTTGAGCACTGAGTATGCACAAGAAAAGACTTGCCTGTTCTTAGATTCGGATATGCGTGTGTCCATATTAATTAACTTCAAACAAAAGCAAGTGACAACCAACCTTTTCTCAACCTCGCCAGATCCTTCACGGGAATCTCATTAGCCTACTTTCTTTACCTTTGTTTTCTTCTTGTCCCAATCGACTCAGATACTTCCCACTCCTCAAGATTTAGCATGAATGGATTTCATTTGGTGCAATGCTATCCTGGAAAGCTCTTTGTAGCAAAGGAAATGTCTATGATCTGCCCAAGAACTCACCACTGCAGGATAACAGGGAACAGCCTTAGGTACAATCTCTTTCAAGGTTCTAATGAACGCCAGGACAACAAGAGAACTAGGGCAAGTCCACTACTACACACTTCGCTTTTGTTCAACAAAATACAACTTTTAAAATTTAATGTATTTATTTGAGAGAGAGGGAGAGAGAGAGAGAGAGAGAATGGGTGTGCTAGGGCCTCCAGCCACTGCAAATGAACTCCAGGTGTATGTGCCCCCTTGCGCATCTGGCTTAAGTAGATCCTGGGGACCTGAGCCTGGGTCCTTTGGCTTTGCAAGCAAGTACCTTAACCGCTAAGCCATCTCTCCAGCTCCACTTTGCTTTTATAAAATTCAAAAGCAAGATTTAGAATGAGTAGAACCAGAGCATTTCGATGGAGCAAAGAACCAAACACTGCCTGACATGAATCTGAAGAATATATACTTTGTCTCTAGAAACCTATTGGTTTCCTTAATAAATATTTTATTTATTTGAGAGAGAAAGAGGCAGAGAGAGTGGAGAGTGCTATATATTAATGAAGACTTCCACCTTCACAGAGAGAGAGAGAGAATGGGCATGCCAGTGCCTCTAGCCACTGCAAACAAATTCCAAATGCATGCGCCACCTTGTGCATCTGGCTTATGTGGGTCCTGGGGAATTGAACCTGGGTCCTTAGACTTCACAGGTAAGTGCTTCACAGGTACTACTATGTCATCTCTCCAGCCTGAAATTCATTGTTTAATAAAAGAGAAAGAAAAAATATCTTCCTTCTAGTTGCAGATTCCAATAGTGTGAAATTGCACACCCACAATGATAACACAAGCAGGCCTCCAGTAATTGGTACGTGCAGAGCGGTGCCGCGGGGTCCACAGATGGGTATACTCTGCTGCTTAGGGCTGGAGGGAGCCAAGACGCTGTTAGGAAAAAGGCGAAATCTCGAGCTGAGGCTTGAAGAACAGAAAGGATTTTAATTCAGAAGACACCAAGAAACAAACTTCCTGGAAAAAGGAAATGAAATGATACAAAGACAAGAAATGAAGGATTCATTTGGCATATAGTAAGTGGCCCACTTGACAAACGGGAAAGGTAAATGAGAGGCAGAAATGGCTACGAAGCTGTGGTTAAATACCCAGAAAAGAACACTAGAAAGATTGGTCTAAATCGTCCAGGTGATGGGCATCTGTTGAATACCCTTCAAAGCATGCATCTTTGAACACATTAGTCGGGACTTGGTCAATGGAAGTTTCTTTTGAAAACAGAGAGAGAGGGCTGGAGAGATGGCTTAGCGGTTAAGCGCTTGCCTGTGAAGCCTAAGGACCCCGGTTCGAGGCTCGGTTCCCCAGGTCCCACGTTAGCCAGATGCACAAGGGGGCGCACGCGTCTGGAGTTTGTTTGCAGAGGCTGGAAGCCCTGGCACACCCATTCTCTCTCCCTCCCTCTATCTGTCTTTCTCTCTGTGTCTGTCGCTCTCAAATAAATAAATAAAAATTTTAAAAAAATATTAAAAAAAAACATAGAGAGATGGCTTAGTGGTTAAGGCATTTGCCTACAAAGCCAAAGGATCCCAGTTCAATTCCCCAGGACCCACGTAATCTAGATGCACAAGGGGGAGCATGCATCTGGAGTTCATTTGCAGCAGCTGGAGGCGCTGGCATGCATGCCCATTCTCTCTCTCTCTCTCTCTCTCTCTCTCTCTCTCTCTCTCTCTGTCTCAAATAAGTAAAATATATTTTTAAAAATATTTTTATTTATTTATTTGCAAGCAGAGAGAGATAGAAGAGAGACAGATAGAGAGAACGGGAGCGCCAGAGCCTCTAAGCCACTGCAAATGAGCTCCAGGTGCGCGCACTACTTTCTTTGTACACCTGAATTTATGTGGGCAGTGGGGAATCGAACCCTGGTCATTAGGCTTTGCAGGCATGCACCTTAACTACTGATCCATCTCTCTCGTCCATGACTCAAGCGAGAGATGAAGAGTATTAGCTGTGAGACCAGAAAGAGGCAGACTCCCCAGGCATTGCAGACGCAGACAGAGCAGGGCTCCTTTTGGTGAGGAGGCCACAGGAGCCTTTCTTAGGGCATATCTGATGGAAGTGAAATTTTCACCACACTGAAGGACGCTTAAAAGTGAGAGACTTTAGGGTTCGAGAGATGGCTCAGCCATTAAGATGCTTGCCTACAAAGTCTGGTGACCAGGGTTCAATTCCCCAGGACCCACATAAATCCAGCTGCACCAAGTGACCCACGCATCTGGAGTTTGTTTGCAGTGGCTGGAGACCCTGGTACATCCATGTGCTCACACTTTGTCTCTTCTTGTAAATAAATAAATGAAGTAGATTTTTTTTACAGTGTGAGACTTTGAGCTAGCCACTGAGATAGTCTCACTGTTACTCGATGGAATCTTATTTTTTTTAAGCATAGATCCAGAATGCTTTATCTGTTGTGGCTCTAGCTGTTTCTGAACTTGCTGTGTAGCCCAGGCTGACCTCAAACTTGTGATACTCTCCTGCCTCTGCTTCCAAGTGGGATTATAGTCATGCACAACCATGCCCACTGAAATAGTTTAATTGCTTTATTTCTTTGGCATGTTTTCAAAATGTAGAAGAGCCAGGAGAATCAGTGGCGTCAGATATCATAGACATCGCAGATTGAAGAGAAGTAGAGGTGCTCTTGGAATCTCTTTGCTGACACATATTGTAGTAATTGTGATATGGGTGTCTTTGAGAGCAACAGAAGTATAGCTCAGCGCTTGGATGGGAAGAATTCAGGCCCCAGAAGCTCAACGGGCACACAGCACTTCCACAGAACTAGCGGCCTCCTGACTCATGCCTTCTGAATTTCAAACGAATGAAGCCCACAGTCTAGCAGATAAGGTTTAGGACGAGTTTGTTCTAGACAGAGCTTGTTTAGAAGAAGGAGAACTGAGAGGTTAAGAGAAGTCTTGCCCAAGAGGAACCATGAATGTGTTCCTAGAAAGTGGGAAGACCCTCCTAACGACCCAGGTTGGGGTCTTTTAGGGGAGCCTATTGGGGTGGGGACTGAACCTATCCATCAAGTCCCCATAACCAGTTGTTTGGGGTCAGGTTTTCTGGAAAGGGTAATCTTCCCAGAAGTCTTAATCTACTCCAGGAAGATCCTAGACTTCTCACAAGCAGTGGTTATCTCTCCTAAGAACGGGGAACTCCTTTAGGGAAGAACAGATAAGAAAGACACAGATTCTTCCTTACAGACCCAAGCACATTCCTCGTTTTTACTCTTAGGGGCGACCTGTTACCCCCTAAACTGCCTCAAGTACTCAGTGATGGACATGTAGCTGTTGACGTCACAGGAAACAATCTATCCGAATCAATTTTTATACTTGTAGAACGATCTAAATCAAAGTTTCTATGTTAGCACCTCCTTCCTAGGTGTCAACTATGTGCAATTGCCCTTACTCATTTTTATGTGAGATTTAGGTTTAAAAGTTGACACTAATGAATTGGAGAGGGCTTGCCTCTGTGGAGTGCTATACATTAAATAAGGAATTCCACCTGCACATTGACAGACTTCTGTCACTTTGCCATAAAAGAAGCCTCAAGCCACATACAAAATGCCAAAGACTGTTAGACAGGGGTGACGGTGTGCCTCGGGGGTAGAGAGCATGCTTTCATGCTCAGGGCCCTAGATTCAGTGATAATAATATAGTCTAAGCTTGCCAGGCGTGGTGGCACACGCCTTTAATCCCAGTGCTCGGGAGGCAGAGGTAGGAGGATCGCCATGAGTTCGAGGCCACCCTGAGACTCCATAGTGAGTTCCAGGTCAGCCTGAGCTAGAGTGAGACCCTACCTCAAAAAAGAAAAAAATAATTACATATATATATATTCTAAGTCTATGTGTATATATATGTTAAGCATCTTCCTAAATTGGTCTTCCTGGATAAACTAGAAGCAAATGAATGGCCCTTCGTTCTCAGTGAGCTCTCAGTTTGATTTAAACTCTATTTCCTCATCCTCTTGCAGCCTGTTTCCCTCGTTCCTTCTCTTCCCCCCTCCATAGCTGATGGACATAGTTAGGACTTCCTGTAGGCCAAGCACTGGGCCCAGCCTCATAGATGCAGGGATAAAAGGCAAACTCTGGATGGAGAGATGACTTAGTGATCAAGGCACTTGCCTGTGAAGCCTAAAGAGCCCACGTTCTAATCTCCAGTGCCCACATAAAGCCAGACGCACAACGACAGAAGCACGCGGCGTTTCATGTGCACAGGAGGTCGCACGCATCTGGAGCTTGTTCACAGAGGCTGCAGGCCCTGGGACACCTACTCTCTCTCTCTCCTTCTCTCTCTCTCTCTGCTTCTCTCTCTCTCCCCTTCTCTCTCTCTCCTTCTCTCTCTCTCTGCTTCTCCCTCTCCTTCTCTCTCTCTGCTTCTCTCTCTCTCTCTCCTTCTCTCTCTCTCTCCTTCTCTCTCTCCTTCTCTCTCTCTGCTTCTCCCTCTCCTTCTCTCTCTCTGCTTCTCTCTCTCTCTCTCTGCTTCTCTCTTTCTCCTTCTCTCTCTCTCTCTGCTTCTCTCTCTCTCCTTCTCTCTCTCTCTCTGCTTCTCTCTCTTTCTCCTTCTCTCTCTCTCTCTGCTTCTCTCTCTCTCTGCTTCTCTCTCTCTCTCCTTCTCTCTCTCTCTGCTTCTCTCTCTCTCTCTCTCTGCTTCTCTCTCTCCTTCTCTCTCTCTCTCCTTCTCTCTCAATCTGCCTCTCTCTCTCTCTCTCCTTCTCTCTCAATCTGCCTCTCTCTCTCTCCTTCTCTCTCTCCCCTCTCTCTCCTTCTCTCTCTCTGCTTCTCTCTCTCTCTCTCCTCTCTCTCTACTTCTCTCTTTCTCTCCTTTCTCTCTGCTTCTCTCTCGCGCTCTCCTCTCTCAATCTGCCTCTCTCTCTCTCCTTCTCTCTCTCTTTTCTCTCTCTGTCTCTCAACATAAAAATTCAAAAGGCAAAACCTTTGTTTCGTGCAAATACAAATGTAACTTGTGGAGTGCCTTCCTTGAGCATGGGAAACATCTCCACTTAAATCTAGTGGCCCCCTAGACGTGGGATAAGGAAGACCTCGCCAGCAGAGCCCCGGCCCAGCTATTCAGACTTGGACAGTGACTGAAACCCTCTGACCCCCAGCTTTCTGCTCCTGTAAATGACGACCTTCCTGCGTCAGAGGGAATGGTAAGAACTGAATGAGACAGTTCCCAGAAATTCTTTAGGACATCTATAATCTAAAAGACATGGATGAAAGTTGTTATCTTTGTGGATATTAATATCTGGCCTGTGAGGAAACTGAAATGACTTCCACTGGCTGCGAAGGTAATGAAGGCTGTCAGCAGCTAAGAGTAAAGACGCGGGGCACTTTGCAGAAAGGCCTCGAGAGCGACGCCTGTCTCCGCGTGCACGGTCGCGAGAAAAAGTCCTCAGCCTGCATGCCATCTTTTGCATCTCTTTCCTCTCATTTTCTTCCCATGCTTATTTCCCACTTACAGACACAGTTGGCAAAGCCAGCAGTTAGCTACCCATGCTGTCGCCATGCAGGGTTGAAAGCTGCGAAGGTTGGATCGGCAGCAAGTCATGGTTGTGACTCAGTCATCCAACCCTGGGGCAGCGGCTGGTACGCAGGGCAGGCAACTGAACCAAAGGCCATGCAAGGAACCCAATAGAACTCACGGGAACAAGAAAAGCCGAAATGAGCTCCTCATGCAAACACACTGAGCAGTTGAAATATATAGCAGGTTTGAGGGGGCGGTGGAGAGATGGCTTAGCAGTTCAGGCACTTGCCAGCAAAGCCAAAGGACCTAAGTTTGATTCCCCAGTGCCCGATGCATGAGATGGCATGCGCGTTTGTAATGGCTAGAGGCCCTGGGATGGCCCATTCTCTGTCTGTCTCTCTCTCTCCTCTCTCTCTTAAATAAATAAAAAAGATTAGATTTAAATTATACACACACATATAAATACATATGCATATATATTATAAATATATATGTATATATACATACATATATATGTATGTATATGTGTGTGTGTGTGTGTGTGTGTATATATATATATATATATATACATACATATATATCTCCAAGGAAAGAATGAATTAAAATAGAAAACTGTAGTCAGGATGAGGCGGAACACTGAAAATCAAAGGCTATGCATCTTTCCTTATTATTTTCTGAAAGCAAACCGTAACTTAGATGAATTCATAACTGTTTTCAACATTTCTATTAAACACAGGAGGTAGACACCGGCTGCCTGTTGCCAGGCAGGCTATACTTCAGGAGTCAGAATGCATAATTAATCAAGTGAGGCAGCAGGAGGTTGGTTTGGGGGAGCCTCAGCGCCCCCCCCCCCATACACAGACTTCTCATAAGCCAGATCAGGTTTCATTCTTCTAATAAGGTTTCAAGGTGATCCTGACTTCCATCAATATTTCTCACCCCCACCCCTCCAAATTCCTCCCAGGCATTTCCAGCCTAGTTACCCCAACATTCCAGGAAAGACATGATCTCCTTCAAACACCACACCCTCTTCCCAAACATCCTCTGCAGAAACAAATTTAGCATTCCAAATGACATCACCACCTTAGTGCCGCCGATCACGGCTGCAGACAATCATTTCCCATGTGGGCCAAGGTGATCGGACAGCCTGGGGCAGCGTGATGTCCCCATTGGAACTGAGCAAAGCTGATGGTTTTTGAACCCAGCAGATCTAGGAATTCTGTTCTTTTTTATTTCATTATTTGTCTTTAAACATGCAGATCGGAATGAGGTCTAGAAGTTACCCGAGCTGCACAATTTATGCTAGCTCATTACCTCCTGCTAGAATCCAAGGCTTCGTAACGGAAATTGGCTCTCATTCTTGAGATGGGCATTACATCATGGTCTTCTTTTAGCACATTATGTCACCCCTGCTGGGACGCATTATCTAGGGTCGGCTCAGCAGTAGCGCTTTTTATTTTTTATTTATTTATTTATTTTTTTTTTTTGTGGGACGACTGCAATGTTCCCAAAGAACTGCTGGGAACCACAGATTGAAATCTGAAACATTTATCTTCTACAAAGCTGAAAAAGGGAAAAAGATGTTCACATTGGACCCCATCTATTTTCCTTAACCCTCTCCTGGCTTGGCTGCTTATAGAAGACATTGCTGCAAATGCCAGAGAGCTGGGAGCCTAGTGTGCTCAGGAACGATCACTGTGAGGAAAACCACCAGGAAGGGGCCAGAAACACGGCTCTCCATCCGGGGCTGATACACCTGACGCTTGCCATGATTACATCTCACAGGACGACGCCACAGGATGCTGTGAAGAGACCACCTGCACGCACATTGTGGACAGCATCCTACCTCCTTCCCGGGTTGTTTCAGAAAGGAACACATGAGTGGAAGCCATTCACGCACACACAGCAGCTTGCTTGTCCTCCACACTGTTGGGCACAAAGACAAATTCTAGATTTGTATCGGGGGCAGAAAAATAAATTATGCCAGGACCTGAGTGGATTGTGTCTCTTCTCACTCCATCCATGAAATTAGAAGCCCATTTTGTACCTTTCCACCCTAGGTAGGATCAGAAACCACTGCACAGAGGGAATAGAATGGTACTTTGAGGATAAAGCAAAGATATTCCCAAGCCCTAGAGAATCCCAATACCTTTCTCATCACAAAAGCATAATTATGGAGTGGGGGAAGTCTCTAAATGCCAAAAGGAAATAGAATACACTCAACCATGACTCAATTACAATTCCTCTCTTATACACCAACTAATGAGATTCGTTGGGTGGGGAATAAGTACCGGGGAAGGCTGTGTGCATGATAGTCCTCTCCCCCACCCACCTGTGCAGGCTTTTAACTTTTTAATAGTGCATGCTTTTATGCTTTCAATTGGCATTCATAGCTCTTTAATGGTATCACTGTACAAACAAACAACCTCATGGTGAATCTCAAGGCAAGTAAAGCTAACATTGGGTCTGACCCAACAACAGCCTTATTCCCATTTTGATCTTCAATGATTAGTTTAACCATGATCTATCCTAATATACATTTCTCTCTCTCTCTCTCTCCATCTCCTCCCTATTTAACACACACACACACACACACACATGTTATAAAGCAAGATGGAAGACTTCTTTTTTTTTTAGTCTCATTTTAGGACAAGGCCCTAGTCCAAGCATTTCAAAAGTGGCTGGGACTTTAGAGTATAGAAGCAGCCTGGATGGCATTCAACAGCAAACTAATATGGCCCTCATCAGTGCCTCTTCCCTTGTAGTATTTCATATCTGCTGCCATTTGTTTTTATCACCTACAAAGAGACAGCGTGAGGATTTATGGGACAATGCACAGAAGGCTGTGAGGAAGCTTTCAAATGGACAGCGCTCTATAAAATAGCATTAAACAGCTAAAAGCATTTGCAAAAAAAAGTCCTCTCACCCCATTTCTCCCTTCGTCTCCCCAACTCTTGCCCGAGCTCTTAGAATTTTATTACCTGAAGGCCAAAATGCTTTAAATCTTAATAACTACATGTGCCACTCGGGATACTGAAAGAAAACTATATATACTCTACTTGACTCATTCCCAGCTTTTACTGCCTTCATCCAAAGTCATTGCTGCACCGTTTAAAAATTCTACTAGAAGAGCAAGGAGCCATCAACACATTAAGTCAATTTTCACATAAGCTGTAAAATGTCAGATAACTTCTATCAGTAGTGAAATCACCCACCCCCATCACTCCCTTCCCTTTTACAGAAGGCAAGAAGGTAGATTGACAAGCCCTGAAGGATGCACCTCTGTCCCTGGATCTTGGCTGGCTGGCTGGCTGGCTACCAGCCTTGAAAGACACATACTGAAAGAGGGGACCAATTATTGTTTCTCTCTTTTCTCCAGTATGTCCCAGTAGACTGGGCTCAGTCCTGGGGGGAAAAAAAAGAGCTTCCTGGATGTTCAGAACCCTTTAATTCACTCTTCAACCGAGCAGGGTGTGGAATAGAGCTGCCGTTTCCCTACTACCAGAACAATTCAACAACTTGCCATGACTACCTACCTATGGGAGCACCACCTCCCGCCACACTCCAGCAAGGAAGAGCAAGTGAGCCCAGAATCTGCAGGAAGAACCAATGCTTGGAGTGAGGTGGGAATTCTGAGCCTGGCTTCAGCCTCTTCCACCAGCTGTTTTGGCACTCGTCACTCTGCTTAGGAGTTGGCAGAAGGGGAACAAAATAGTGTGAGTCTTTCAGGCTCTCCTGGGTGAAACACACATGGAGAATTGGCACGGCCTCCCCCAGGGTCACTTCCAGGATCGTCAGATGCATAGAAAAATAAATAGTCGCTGTCCCATGTCAACCAGCAATCCCAGGACAGCATCTATCCTCAACACTGGTTTCGCTGGTGCTTCTAGGAGCATTAACTCGGTTGCAGAAACTTCCCTACTTCTTGTAGAAATCCTTCCACAATTACTTTCTGACTTGCCTCTTGAAAAATAACCAAACATGTCTGTAAAGGGAAGCATATCGTCATGACATGGGACACAAAACATCCATGCTACAATTCAGGCCCACAAAGGTCACAGAGAAGTCAGCTTTCTCCAGCTTAGCAGGAAATCACACAAGGACACGGAGGCCGCTCCTGGTCAGGAAAATATGTATTCTCTTCTTCTCTGTTCCTGGTCCAGCCTTTGCACTCTTTCTTTCCCCTAACAAGTCTTTTTTTTCTTTTTTTCTCTTCTCTGGTTTCTATTTCATTTCTCCTCCCTGATCTGAAAGGTGGTTTTTGTTTACCCCTTAACAAATATACTATATCTTCATTGATTCTGAATCCTACTAGACATAGAGTCCAGGGCTATGGCAATGATTGAGTCTGTAAAGTGCTTGGTGAATAAGCACGAGGACCTGAGTTTGGATCTTTAGAACTCACACAGCATCCATCTGCAGTTCCAGTGCTGGGAAGGAATAGACAGGCAAATCTCGAGAGCAAGATAGCTAACAAGACAAGCCAAACTGGTGAACTCTAAGTTTAGTGAGATTCTGTCGCCAATAGAATAGAGAGTGATTAAGGAAGACTCTCAATGTCTACCTCTGGCCTACACACATGCACATACACACACATGCTTGCATGCACACAAACACACATATGCACATGTATGTCCATTGTACACACATGAAAATGCAAAAAAAAATTTAAAGTAGACTAGATAAGGTTGAGTTGGATGTGATAGTTCACATGTAATTCTAATACTTGGGAAGTAGAGGCTGGAGGATCAGAAATTCAAGGCCAACCTTAACTACATAGTGAGGTCAGTCTGGGCTGCATGACACCTTCTCTAAAAAATAAATAGATAGGGTTCATTTATGCACTCATTAAATATTATTAATAAATAATATTATAAATAATATTAAATATTAAATATAAATGTTCCTATAATAGGAACAATTAAGTTTCATTTATTGTACTAAGTTTGTGAGGATGGATCAGATCTGGAGTCAGCCTTTCAGAAAAAGTTAAATTAATAAATATCTGGCAGAGACTGCTAGCTTTTGACCCAGATCACTACTCTTATTTCATGGTCTCCAGCTGCACATCTCCTAACCTCCTCTATAATTGTGTTTGGCCATGTGGTTGAGTCCTGACCATTCATAAGTTCATAGTACGCATTACCTCCAGGTCGTTTTCCCTTCTGGTTGGCCAGAGCTGGCATGGTAACCAGCATTCAGAATCCATGTGAAGACAGTGGAGCCTCAGCTCACCAAGCCCATGCATTCCCCACCGAGACGGACACTATCATTCTGACCACCTCACTTTCAGGACAGATATGAGAGCGAGAGAAAGACGCTTCTAGAATCTGGATTCACCACAGGTCGCGTTTATTCATAACAAGTGCCAAGTTAACCTAACCAATATAAACTATAGGGCAAAGTACCTTAAATCAGTGAAACATTTATTTGTTGAAATGAAAAGATATTCGTAGTGGACAGGTTTGCGAATCTGCAGTTCTGGTGTGATTCCACTGTTTTTTGGAACACACATATATGTGTGTGTGCACACAAACAGCAAGTTATGTAGCACCGCAAGGGGTGGGCACTCTTCTGGGTGGCAGTAAAATAAAGGTGACTCATCTGTACTTTGTGATACGACAGTAATGAATGACCTGTGACTCTATAATGAAAAACTAAAAGCTATTTTAATATTAAGAATGAAAGTGTTGGGCTAGGGAGATGGCTAAGCTACTAAGGCACTTGCCTGCAAAGTCTAACGACCAGGGTTCTATTCCCCAGGACCCATGTAAAGCCAGATGCACAGAGTGGCACATGCATCCGGAGTGCATTTTCGGTGGCTGGAGGCCCTGGTGCCCCCATTCTCTCCCGCCTTTTTCTCTGAGTTGCAAATAAATAAAAATGTTTTAAAAAGAAATAAGGGGTGTGTAGATACATACGCAAAGGCTTAACATCTCAAAGTAGGCAAATATTTCCTGAGGGAAATTAGGAATTTTTTCTCAAGCAAATAATCTATTAATGAGCCTTCAAGCACTGAAAAGCTGTAAATTAGCTACAGCCTGAAAAACAGATCGGTTCAATTATATGACACACCTGGTTTCCAGCCTTTACAGATTGAGGCCTCATCAACGGAAATCAATTTGCCAGGAACAACGAAAGAGATACATTAGAAAAAACACACACACACAATTACAGGGCTGGAGAGATGGTTTAGTGACTAAGTGCCTTCCTCTGAAGCCTAAGGACCCTGGTTCAAGGCTCAATTCCCCAGGACCCATGTTATCCAGATGCACAAGGAGGTGCACGCATCTGGAGTTTGTTTGCAGTGTCTGGAGGACCTGGCATGCCCATTCTCTCTGTCTCTTTCTCTCCCTCTCTCCATTGCTCTCAAATAAATAAATAAATGAACACACACACCAAAAAAAAAAAAAAAATGTAAAACCAAAGTACCAAGACATTAGTGGGTTTGGAAGTAGGGAAAAGAGTATTAAGGTTTGTGGAATAGAAAAGGTAGCATACTTACACCCTTTCTTTTTTTGAGGCAAGCCCACCACACTGGCCTCTTACGCCAGAGAGCAAGAACAACTGAGAGAGAACTGGCACACCAGGGCCTCCAGCCACTTCCCTCAAACTCCAGATGCTTGCGCCACCTAGTGAGCATGTGCTACCTTGCACTTCCCTTGCCTTTGTGCGTCTGGCTTATGTGGGATCTGGAAAGTCAAACGTGGGTCCTTAGGCTTCACAGGCAAACACCTTAACTGCTAAGCCGTCTCTCTCGCCCACTTAAGCCCTTTTGGTGACCTTGAAAGTATGTCCACGAGCATTTATGACCTATTCAAAAAGCTCTTGGAATCTTCACGCAGGGATTCTTCCTCCCTTGGCTAAGGGGTCATTAATGCTGGGCAAATGAATCATTTCAAATTTTCCAAGTTGAATCCCACAAAACCATAGATCCAGTCAGTCATGGTAGCAAAGCTTCCCCCTATCCCCTGCCCTGTTGATTTGGAAAGAGTCTAAATATGCTCTTCACATACACCGGAGGACAAAGAGTAGTCAAGGATGAGTCACTCCTGCCCTCCCTCTCACAGAAGAAAGATTTCGCTAGTCAATAACAGTTAGAAATGTTTACGAAATGTTGGGTGCTGAAGTCAAAAGTCCTCCTTCCTTGATTCATGGAACTAAGCTAAGAGAGGAGAGACAGGCCACAACCTACACGGGAGAAGGGCATTGCAGGTTGAGGTCTGCGATGACAGTTTTCCTCTGGATAGAATGCTCCTGAGAGAACCACCAGCGAGGGAGCAAGGGAGGTAGACTTAAATCAAGGCGTCCAGCCAGAGAAGAAGTGACAGAGGAGTGCTCAGAACTGAAAGATCTGTCACACCTTCCATTGCTCAGGGTCCATTGCGGAAGAGGTGGCAGAAAGAATGTTAAGAGCCAAAGGAAGGGTCGGACTCCATACAATGTGCTCCTCCAGACACAAAATGACCTGGATATCCATGAACTCACACTGTGCCTCACACATGCCTGACACTACCTACACAAGACCTTCATACTAGGAGGAAAAGATCATGACAACAAAATAAAAGAGAGACTGATTGAGAGGGGGAAGGGGTATGATGGAGAGTGGAGTTATGAAGGAGAAAGTGAGAGAGGGAAGGGAATTATCATGGCTTATTGTGTATAATTATGGCAATTATCAATAGAAAAAGTTAAAGAGAGGATAATTACAAATAGCTATCATCAAATTAAAAAAGAGTGCAGGCTCCAGGGCCTAGAAGTCTGGTTTGAGTGCTAATCCAGCCCCTCACTGAATGGCCACACTCCGTCTTTAATTCATAAATAAATTAATCCATTTAACTCATAACTAAATTAATCCATAGAAGCCTTAAAAAAAAAAAAAAAAAGGAAAGTCCAATTCCACCAGACGCTCTGTACCTATGATGCTATCAGTGTGATCCCAAGTTGGGCTAAAGGAGCCAACGCTTTATATGCCATCCCAGCCTGGAGAAGATGTTCCCTTCTGGTAACTTGCTGGGAGAGACTCATCTCTGAGACACACACGGAAAACACCTCCTCTTAGCAGATGGGACGCAGAAGACAACAGACACACAGCGTCAATGGCTGTCAAATCAACCTAAAGCCAGGTGACAAAGAGGTCACACCTGTAACTCGTTAGTACTGAGACCAAACCGCCGGACAGAAATGACCTGAGTAAGGAGAGGTTTACCTGGGTTCACAGTTCCAGAGGGTCTCATCCTTCGTGGTGGGAGAGGCACAGCAGAGCAGAGGCAGAACGATCCAGAACCGGGCTCCAGGCTGTACCTGTTAAAGGCACATCCATAGTCACCTTCTTCTGCCAGCTAGATTCCACCCGCTACAGTTTCCATGGCCTCAGCACCTCTAGCTGGGGGTCAGATGCTCAGAAACTGAGTCCATGGGAGGCCATTATAGATTCAGACCATATTGTCACCTGTGATTCTCTTCTTTCTTTTTTGAGAGAGAGAGAAAGAGAGAATTGGCACACCAGGGCCTCAGCCACTGAAATTGAACTCCAGACGCGCCACCTAGTGGGCACGTGCGAACTTGCACTGGCCTCACCTTTGAGCGTCTGGCTTACGTGGGATCTGAAGAGTCGAACCTGGGTCCCTAGGCTTAGCAGGCAAGCTCTTTCGCCACTAAGCCATCTTTCTAGCCCTTCCCTTGCTTCTTCATTTATTTATTTTTAGAGAGCCTGTGATTCTCTTTAGACATGTTCAGCAGCTTTCTGACAGACACCCTTGGGATCCCTTAAATCTTCCTACACAAACCTGCAGGGATCTCCTCAAGGCTAGAAGGTACACCTCATTGTAACCCTCTCCCTTGTGGGACGTAGACTACAGACACAGGAGTCACTAACCGCCCCCCCAAAAGTCAATGTGCTGTTTTATAACGCTGAGCCCCGATCCATGCTGCTCTCTCATACTGGCCTCCACTCTTGCTAGAAAGTCCCGTGTCATCCCTCAGCCTCGAGAATGAGTCAGGAGAGCAGCTCCCACTGAAGAGCTCCGCTGTCTCCCTCCCTTGGGTGACAGATTCTCTTTCCTCCCCATTCCCCCCGCTCCACTGCTGCTGATGTACCATCACCCGCCTCACACCAGGTCTTGGTGTTCATATCCTCCCCCGACTGGGGGCCTCTTGAAACGCAGCCGGCTCTTTCACCTTTGTGTCCCCCGACACAGAGGAAGTACTAGATTAAATGTTTGTTGGATGCTCAGTGTGGAAGAAACAGAGCTGGCAGTGTTAGTCCTGGCTAAAAACAGCACATGCATTCGAATACATTGCTGGAACAGCCAAAAGTGAGGGACACAGAAAAAAAAAGAAAGAAAGAAAAAAAAAAGGTATTTGTAGCCAGACATGGGCCAGAAAAAATGCAGCCTTTGTGCCAACTCTGACATTCATCAGCCAGTTACGGAATCTTAGCACTGTGGACAATGTACTGGGCACGCATACGTTGACCATACAAATTGCCCAACAACTAGTAACAGCCCCCCAGGAAGGCCAAGGCAAAAAGCAGAGACTTGCCCAGGGCCCTGGCCAAGGCGAGTCATTAAACCAGACAGTAAATCTGAGCCATCATGGCCCTGTCTGCGTGTATATTCGCCTGTAGAATCATTTATTAAAATTTTATTTATTAGGGTCCATTGTGGAAGAGGTGGCGGAAAGAATATAAGAGCCCAAGGAAGGGCACCACTCCCTACGTACAACTGTTTGGACAGAATTTGGGCTCGATATCCAAGACCTTGCAGTGTCTAGCAAGACCTTCATAAGAGGAGGAAAAGATGAAGACATCAAATTAAAAGAGAGACTGATGGACAAAGGGAGGGATATGATGGAGAGCAGAGCTATGAAGGAGAAAGCGGAGGAAGGGAGGAGAGAGGAGGGGAGGGAAATACCATGGTGTGTTGCCTGTAAGCATAGAAGTTGTCAATGAATATATATATAAATAAATAATATATATTATATATTATATATATAGTTATAATATATATTATATATAGTTATATAATATAAATATAAGTAAATAACATATATATTAGTTATATATATATATATTATATATATCAAATAAATAACTAATATATATATATGTATGTATATATATATATATAAGTTATTTATTTGAGAGAGAGAGAGAGAAGCAGAGAGAGAATAGGTATACCAGGGCCTCTTAGCCACTGCAAACTCCAGATGCAAGTTCCACTTTGTGTATCTGGCTTACATGGGTCCTCGGGAATTGAACCTGGGTCCTTTGGCTGTGCAGGCAAGTGCCTTAACCGCAAAGCTATCTCTCCAGCCCTCTCCTGTAGAATCCTGACCAGGTGAGAGGAACTACTACACATGAATCATATTTTTCCCCCCGTGGGAATCTGGTCAACTAAGGAGTTAATGGGAGAATGAGCAGTGGAGCTATACAAGTTAAGCCAAAGGGGTACAAAGTCCTAGGTAGCAGAGAGAGGGGTGACCAGCAGCTTGGGCAATCCGGTCCTCCCTTAGAAGGGGAAAGTAGAGATGTAATGTTCCATGTGACTTTCCATCATCTAATACATGTCTTCATTTCATATTTATTTATTTACTGATTGCTTTTCACTTATTTGCAAGCAGAGAGAGACAGAGAGAAGTGAGACACACAAAGACAGAGAGAGAAAGAGAGAATGGGCACACCAGGGCAAATGAACTCCAGATGCATGCACCACTTTGTGCAGCTGGCTTTACGTGGGTACTAGAAATTAAACCCCGGTCGCGAGGCTTTGCAGACAAGCACCTTAACCACCGAGCCATCTGCCCCAGCCCCCTCTTTTCATATTTTTATTCTTAGGCAGAATGAACTAGCACAAACTGCATAAAAAGTGATAATACCCCAGTCATATCCTAAGCAAGGAACCTTTTTTTTTTCAGAACTCTTGGTATAAGCATAATATGGCCCCACGTGGTGGCACATGCCTTTAACACCCACACGCTAAATACTGAGTTAGGAGGATCGCATTGTAGCCTTGGCTACAAAGTGAATTCTGGGTCAGCCTGGGCTACAGTGAGACCCTGTTTCATAAAACAAACACGCAAAAAAAGCATGATGTGGATGAAAAATGATCAAAACTAAGGTCATTGTAAAACAGAGCAAGGTTAACCAGTCAAAATGAATTTGAATTTTAAGTGTGTCTTTATTTTCAGATCTTACTATCTTATAGCACCTAGGAACTGTCTGTGAAAGAAAAACACACATATATATTCCTCAGGAAGTGTCAAGGGGCCACCCCTGTTAATCTGCTCCAGCCAGAGGCCTTCCTCAAGCTCTTAAGGTCTGCCTGCCGCCTCTAATTTCCTTCTGCTGACAAACCAGCGATCTTCCTTAACAGGGTTCCACAGGAGCTGTTCCCAGGATCCCAGAGGAACCTTATCCTGCCCAGCCTCTGCTGCGCCCACCTGAAAAGCCTCTTGCATGAACCTCCATTCGGATGTAGGAGTCAGCCTCTAAATGTAACCCCGAAAACAGCCTCCGCCACAGTCACTGCGCTTGTAGATTCTCTCCCTCCAAAGTGATGAACCGAGCTAGGGAGTTTCTGGAATGTCTCAGAAGGCAGCCATCTACTCGGTGCAGAAGTGGGGGGCCAACAGCGGCCTTCCACCCAGGACCCCCTCCCCTTGCAGTTCCTCCACTCTGTCACTTTACCAAGCAGACGGTACCTGGGGTGAGGTGGGGGGCAAGTTAGTACTTCCGGGGCTGGCCAGTGGTCCTAGGAAATCGTTAGAAGTTTGCCTGACCCAAGACTCTCCCACTGGAAAATTCTGAACGCCATTAGGTGAATGCACCTCCTCTATGCATCGTAAGACTGATCTTCTAGCTGTGGAAATGCTGGTGGCTCTGGGTGGCTTCCTAATCACCAGCTCATACCTACTGTGGGGTTAGTCCATATCGCTAACCGTGACGTCCCCTGTGGCCATCCTGAGCCTTTCTTTATACATGAGTCTAGTTGATTCAACAAGCACCCCCACCACCATTGAAGCACCAAGCACACAGTGGATTCCTAACCAATGCTGGATGTATAAATGAATGAATGAATGAATGAATGAATGAATGCGGAGTCATCTCAGTGCTACACTTCACAGCCAGGATAGAGGATAGAAAGTACAGTGTCATGTATTTGAGTTTAGCTCTGCCTTGAACCCTACCCAAAGCCCTGGAAGAGGGGGGGACTCTGAATCAGATTCTGAGGTGGCCCTAGCCCCTCCCTCCCCACTTTGGAGCTGAAGATGCTCCCCTACCGGCTCAGGAGAGACTCCGGTTTTGTTCCCTGGCGTGGAAGGCAGTCGATGTTCATGTCGGTAGGAACATCACTGCCCAGCCCAGTGGAGACTGCTGCGCTCCTCAGACGTTGGAAGTCTAGGCAGGTCTTCCCTGAGCAGGAATGGAGAAGAACCAGCCCCAGGATACTTTTAAAGTACAGAAGGATGAAATAAGCAAAAGAAAATCTGGGGCTAGAGAGATGGCTTAGCAGTTAAGGCACTTGCCTGCAAAGCCTAAGGACCCAGGTTCAATTCCTCAGTACCCATGTAAGCCAGATGCACAAGCTGGATCATGCTTCTGGAGTTCATTTGCAGGGACTGGAGGCCCTGGTGTACCCATTCATTATCTAAACCCTCTCTTAAATAAATAAATACAATTTTTAAAATACTTTTAAGAGGTCTGGAGGGATGGTTTAGTGGTTAAGGCACTTGCTTGCAATGCCTGAAGGCCTGGGTTCGATTCACCAGTACCCACATAAAGCCAGATGCACAAAGTGGTACATGCATCTGGCATTTCTTTGCAGGGTCTGAAGGCCCTGGCATGCTCATTCTCTCTCTCTCTCTCTGTGTTTCTCTCCCTCTTTTTCTCCCTGTGTTTGCAAATAAATAAATAAAGTAAAATTATATGCATACATATATTTTTTTTTAATCTGACAGGTATTCATGGCCAGAGGAAAGGCCCTTTGACCACTGCTGTGACTTGAATGTCTCCCAAATGCACCTGCCTTATAAAATCAATCCCCAAATTCATATGCTAATGTCATTCCGAGGTGAGCCCTTCTTCAGATAATTAGGATTAAGTGGTATCATGAAGATGGCTCCCCCTGACGATGGCATTAGTGGCTAAGCTGGCATTCTTGTTGGGTCTGGCCATGTGATGCTCCAGGCCATGTTAGGATGCAGCAAGAAGATACTCACCAGGAGCCAGTGAATCTGTTCTTTATGAGCCATGGGAGACAGTCTAAATTATCCACCTGCCTGGTAATCATCCCTGGTGTGTGAGGAACTCTGTGGCCCTGCCCACCTCACAGAGGGCACCTGTGGTCCTTCATTCTGTCCTCGGTTTGGTGAAATGGATGGTCAAGAACCAAAGAGAGGCAAAAAGAAATTGCTCTTTATACAGTCGGCGGCCCTGAGGCTTCCTAGCAATGTCAGTCACTTTACTTCATTGGCTTTCTTGAATAATTTCAATTAAACTCAAAGCCTGCAATGTTGGTTCCTCTATCGTTTTGTCCCTCAAAATATTTTATTTATTTATTTGAGAGAAATTATATATATATATGTGTGTGTGTGTGTGGAGAGAGAAGGGGGGGGCAGGGGGTAGGTAATGGGCACACCAGGGCATGTAGCCACTGTGACCAAACTGGAGATGCATGAGCCATCTGGCTTTATTTAGAATTTTAGGGAATTGAACCTGGGTCCTTTGGTTTTTCTGGCAAGTGCCTTAATGTCTAACCATCTCTCCAGCCCTATTGGTTTGTCTTTTAACTGAGAATGAGGGACTGGAGAGGTGGCTTAGCAGTAAAGGTACTTGCTGCAAAGCCTAAGGACTCATGTTTGACTCTCCAGGTCCCACGTGAGCCAGGCGCACAGTGACGCAAACGTACAAGGTGGCATATGCACACGGGGAGGAGGGGGTGGAGTTCAATTGCAGTGGTTGCAGGCCCAGGTGTGCCAATTCTCTCTCTCTCTCTCTTACTCTTACATTAAAAAGACCTAAAAATAAACAAAATTGAGCATGAGGTGGAAGTATGTTCCTATCATATTATGGAAAACTGTTTCCCATCCGAGGTAAGCCAAGGAGAACAGGGCCTAATTTTTTTAATTTATGTATTTATTTATTTATGTATTTGAAAGAGAGAAAGAGGAAGAGGGAGAGAGACAGAACAGAGAATGGGCATGCCAGGACCTCCAGCCACTACAAATGAACTCCAGACATATGTACCCCCTTGTGCATCTGGCTTATGTGGTTCCTGGGGAATCGAACCAGGATCCTTTGGCTTTGCAGACAAACACCTTAACCGCTAAGCCATCTCTCCAGCTCCTCAATGTTTTCTGAGTGAGCCTGAGGTGCCTCTGCTGAAGTACTTCATTTCATTTCACTCAATCTTCCTGATAAATAAAGGAAGTGTTTCTTTCTTCGATCTGGAGTCAGCCGAAGTTTGGAGAAGCTGATTGACACCTCGAACAGACAAGTGTGAGTTTGACCCTTCTGGTGCACCTGTGGCTGGCAACAGAGTGGCATCAGCTAGGCAGTGCCAGCTTTTAGTAGGTCAAGAATGAATTCCAGGCTGGAGAGATGGCTCAGTGGTTAAGGCACTTGCGTGCAAAGCCTAAGGACCCAGGTTTAATTTCACAGATCCCACGTAAGCCAGATGTACAAGATGGAGCATGGGTTTGGAGTTTATTTGCAATGGCTAGAGGCCCTGGTGTGTCCATTCTCTCCCTCTATCTGCCTTTCTCTCAAATAAATAAATAATATATGTATTTTTTAAGAACGAATCCCAAAATTTGGAGCAAGATCATCAGCATGCACCAAGTTTGATGGAGAGCATTTCAATTTGTAACCTACCAAAAATACCGTATCATTTTTTTTTAATTGTTTAATTGCAAGCAGAGAGAGATAGGA
Source organism: Jaculus jaculus (assembly GCF_020740685.1). Taxonomy (NCBI): domain Eukaryota; kingdom Metazoa; phylum Chordata; class Mammalia; order Rodentia; family Dipodidae; genus Jaculus; species Jaculus jaculus. The sequence goes on from NC_059121.1 coordinate 4,222,273, forward strand.
GAGGCAGAAAGAATGGGCATGCCAGGGCCTGCAAATGCTGTAAACAGACTCCAGATGCATGTGCCACTTAGTGCATCTGGCTTTACAGGGATACTGGGGAATCAAACCTGGATCTTTAGGCTCCGCAGGCGAGCACCTTAACCACTGAGCCACCTCTCCAGTTCTGCCCAGCATTTTTATCTTATCTTACTCCAACTCGAGGAAGTGAAGACATGGGAACTGCTGTTTCGCTATGGAAGTGATTCCCAGCTGGGGTGGCGAAACCAGGCTACAACTAAACACTTTTGTAGCTCATAAATTCTTTTAGCCTATCTGTGGGCTACATCAGGTCTCCTTGTTAACTGGGACTACTCTTACTAAAATGGCAAATACTGAAGGGATAGTTTAGAGGTTAAGGTGCTTGCCTGCCAAGCCAAAGAACCCTGGTTCAACTCCCCAGCACCCACGTAAAACCAGATGCACAAGGTGGTGCATGCGTCTGGAGTTAGTTTGCAGTGGCTGGAGGCCCTGGTGTGCCCATTCTCTGTGTGTGTGTGTGTGTGTGTGTGTGTGTGTGTGTGTGTGTGTCTTTCGCTAACTCTTTCAAATAAATAAAACTTTAAAAAATGGCAAATACTGAGCAAGGTGGATGGCACTGGTTGCACTGAGGTTTTCACAACCTGTAACCACATGTGGTGGACGTGGCAGGAATGTACCCCCCCTCCCCCGTGAGTCAGCTTCCTCAGGCCAAAGAACACTGGGCAGGCCCCCCAGGAAAACGTGGCAGTGTGGATAAGCTATTCCACGTGTAGGAAGAGTATGAGTGGAACATCAGGGCCAGGTGGGGTTACAAGGCTTTACAACACAAGTCTCAAGATTAATTGTTTCTCTCATTCTGAGTCCCCAACTTACAAGTAACGCCCCATGCCCATCCAGGTTCCTTCCCATGTTCCGGCAAGGAGCTAAGCCGGGCTTTGAGCTCTCCCTGCTGAGAGGAGAATCATCCACAACCTTTCTCCTCCTGGCTGACTCCTTTGAGCTGGGATGCACCTACTGCTAATTCCTTGGCATTTGTTAAACACAAACCAGGGAACTGGAAAAAATAAGAAGAATGCTAGTCAGGTACAAGCTGTTCATTCTAGGCAGACTCCTTTTATGAAATGCAATTAATTTTCAAAGAATTAGACAATCAAGGGCCCCAAGTTAAAAGTTCGAAAGAGTCACCACCTTAAAACGTCACTGCTGGTCCCTTACCATCCTTTCCCACCCCTGGGCTTCAATTTCAGCATAAAATCAGCATAAATTGGTAGCTTTTCATAAATGAAGTCATTTTGTTCTTACAGTTTGACTTCCTGAACAAAGAAGATAATAACCACCAGCCTTTCCCAACCCCATGAGAGCCTTAGAATATGCCTGGCCTTCCTGCGGGCTGCTGTTATGAAAGGGAAGCAATTATGAAATGTGTTTGATTTTGACAACATATAGTTTTAAGTAGAAATGTTTCGGGCATTAGTCCTTATTTCAGTTCTAGAACCTAAGACTGTTAAAGTGGGAGGGAAGGTTGGAGATCTAGGCCAGTCCACATGTCTCAGTTTGAGAGCAAATTAAAATCCAGAAGAGGGTGTTGGAGAGGTGGCTTAGCGGTTAAGCACTTGCCTGTGAAGCCTAAGGACCCCGGTTTGAGACTCGATTTCCCAGGATCCACGTAGGCCAGATACAACAATTCTCTCTCTCTTTCTCTCTTCCCCTTTTTCCCTCTCTGTCTGTCACTCTCAAATAAATAAAATAAGATCCAGAAGAACGCAATGAAAAGCCCAAGTCAATGAGGGTACCCAGAACCCTGCCCCACATCTCCTCTTTACCCTGTTCTTTCTCTAGAACTCTCACCCAGCCCCATGAGCTTAAATGCCATCCACACGATACTTCCATCCCAGTCCTCTCTACAGAGCTACTGGTTTTCTACCTGAAGTCTTTCCCCATTCTATTTCCATGATGCAAACTACTCCATCCCAATATTCTCTACTGGTACCTATAGTTGCTTGGGTGTAAGACATAATTCATTTATCATCTCTCCCATATCTAAGTTGTAATCAATCCTAAGTTTGTTTAATACTAGCTTCATTTCATGCATATTCAACTTGTTTGTCAGTCTTTTTAATTAATTAATTAATTAATTAATTTGAGAGACAGAGAGAAAGAGAATAGGCACACCAGGGTCTCCTGACACTGCAGACAAACACATGTACCAATTAATGCATCTGGCTTTACGTGGGTACTAGGAAATTGAACCTAAGCTGTCTGCCTTTAACCACGGAGCCGTCTCCCCAGCCCCTGGTTGTCATTCTTGCTCCTCCTTTATTTCATCTTACACATGGCTATGGTTTTCTTTATTTCTTCTTCTTTTTTTTTTTCATTTCCCTATTTCCCTGTTAGCCTTTCTAATGAAGGTTTTACCTCAATTTTCTGTTAGCAGAATTCTTTCTGAGGCTTAAGTGGATAGCCCCAAGATAACATCTAATTGGACCAGGTCATGCTTTAAAGCTGGGTCACACATTGTAGGTCACTAAACAGCTAATGAGCTAGCAGCTGTTGGCTTAGGAGCCCAACGACCTAACCATCTATGTTCATGGCTGACCGCTCCTGTCAAAGCAAAGACGCCACGGCACGGCTACCCATGCTTCCAGGGTCAAGTTTAATCAAGTGATCAGATATTGACCCGGTAGAAAGCGGTACGTTAGGACGCTTTAGTTAGAATCTTGCCGTCGAGTAGTTGCTGAAGCCAATGAAAAGTTTGGTGTCACTGACGTTTTCAGAGCCAAAAAAAAAAAAGTGATATGACCAGAATTTCAAAATCAATTTTTCAGGAAGGTATGTCAAAGATCATGGAAGGATGAGACTAAAGATGAGAAGAAAGATTAGATGCCAGTGGTATGGCATCAAAGGGCTAGGTCACAAGAATCCAAATGAGTACATGAGCAGTGCAAAAGGAAGATGGCATCTCTGTCAGGGGCAACAACAGGCAGAAACTGAAAAGTGGCATCAGTGCCCCCAGACCTGAACGATTTCTATTCTGTACCAGGTCCTCCATGCTAAAGGTATGGCAATGTTCCTCTGTTTGACCTCGACAAATTCTATCCCATGGTAGCTATTATCTATATTCATTACAGAGAGAGGAGGAAACTTCAGACCAAAGAAATGAATAAGGTTGTCGGGTTCACACAACCAGAAATTTTGCCAAGCCAGGGTTCAAATAAAGCCCCACCCCCAAAGGTTCAAAATCTAGGTCCTGCAGGGGAGAGAGTAAAACAGGTAAATCTTCAAAACGTATACTCAAGTCAGTAGGACAGACAAAGTTACACATATTCCCAGGAAGAAGGGACACAGTAGGGAACCTGCTAGACATGATAAGGGGCTTGGTTTGATCTAGAACATAAATGGACTTCGGGTGAAGACGCAGTGACCAGGGAGGGATTGCTATCAAACAGGTAGACTTGGGAAAGCAGAGGTAAAAACTAGCAGAGATGAGGCCACCAAGATAGGGAGGCGGAACTCAGATGCCTGGAGGAAAATATAAAGCTTTAAGGTGAGCTGGAGAGATGGCTTAGCCGTTAAGGCACTTGCCTACAAAGCTTAAGTCTCAGGTTCAATTCCCCAGGTCCCACTTAAGCCAGATGCACATAGTGGCACATGCATCTGGAGTTTATTTGCAGGGGATAGAGGCCCTGGCATGCCCATTCTCTCTCGCTTTCTTTTTTTTTTTTTTTAATTTTTTTTTTAATTTTTATTTATTTATTTATTTGAGAGCGACAGACTCAGAGAGAAAGACAGATAGAGGGAGAGAGAGAATGGGCGCGCCAGGGCTTCCAGCCACTGCAAACGAACTCCAGACGCATGCGCCCCCATGTGCATCTGGCTAACGTGGGACCTGGGGAACCAAGCCTTGAACCGGGGTCCTTAGGCTTCACAGGCCAGCGCTTAACCACTAAGCCATCTCTCCAGCCCTCTCTCTTGCTTTCTCTCCCTTTCTTTGTCTCTAATAAATATGTAAAAATAAATCTTTAAAAAAAAAAAAAAAGCTTTAGGGAAAGGTGGGGAGAAAGACCAACTAGGCCAGTTTGTCTGAATGTCCTAGTTTTAGCAAAGGAAGTCCCAAGTAACGCCTCATTTCCAGACAAACTGGACATCTGGTCGCCTTAAGCAGGAAAAGGTATGAGGACCCAATAAGGCAATCAGGGAACATTTATGCTCAACCTGGGTAGGGCGGGGGGGGGGGGGGGCAGGAGGAGAAGAACTGGTTCACAACAGCATGTGGTGGTTTTCTGTACTCGATCCAGGCTCCAGGCCGGGAGTCGTGGTGAAAGATGTCGAAGAGGAGAAGTGTCCATCAGAAAGGGCTGGGCAAGACGCTTTGTGGAATGAATGATAAAAGAAACCCCGGAGCAAGTCAAGAACGCCAGCAGTTACAGCCACACGACAACCGGAGTCTGGAAAGGTTGCGCTGGTTTGGATGCACCATGTTCTCCACAGATTCACGTGTCTGAATAGTCAAAACCCAACTGGTGTTTATTAATGTCAACAAATAGTACTTGGAGATCTGGGAAGGTCGTGGGGCCTTTCTGGGGGAATTGTACCACTGGCAGTGTGCCCTAAGGTTGGGAAGTCCAGCCCCCTCTTACCTGTTCACTCGCCCTGCTTCCTCCCTGCCGAATATGAAGATGGGCCACTGGCTGGCTGCTCCGGCCACGCCTGCACCGCCATGAGGAGACGTCCCCGGGAAACTATGTGAGCCAAAAGCAACCCTTTGCTTCCATAAGCTGCTTCTGGTTGGGTTTTTTGTTGTTGTTGTTGTTGTTGTTATTGTTGTTGTTCTAGCAACAAGAGAGCAATTAATACAGATGGACTGAGTCCAGCAGGGCTAACAAATGAAGGCAGGTCACAATGTGACACAGAGGACAGAACCATGCTGCACTTTTGACTTCGAATCCTGTTAACGCTACTCAAGAGCTGCGGACCACTCAGCAATTGTGCACCCTCCCCCTCTCCAACGCCCAATGTTCTGTAAGAGCGAGATCATCGCAGCCTTGACGTGGTAAGAATTAGGACCCACCTAGCTGCAGTGGCCAACACAAAGCGGGCTCTCAGTAAAAGTGGTCTTGTAGATGATCAATTTGGTTACATTCCTGAGAAATGAGAGCAACATGGCACAACAGAAGTTAACTGGGTAGGAGTCCGTTGCCACTGCTTATTCAAGCTCTGTGCTTCTGCTTAAGTTATAGGCAGGGGACACCAGGCTGCTCACTTCTTGGAAGCTCAGCCAAAAGGATGAGTGACAAGGCAGGTCTGACTTTCAAGGTCAAATGACATCATCATTAGATTTGAGCAGCCTGAATAGATGTGTGGAAGGGAAGTCTGTGCCTACCACCTGCCCTGGAGCTACAGGCTTACATCAGGAAGTGTTGCTACTAGCAAGGAAGCTGAAAGGAAGTTAGTCACCTATTGACCACCTGGCAAGAAGTAAGGTACCTTCGTAACAGGTGGCATCAACTCCAAGTTAGTGAGAACATGTCAGAGCCCAGAATCCAGGCTTTAAATATGAATCCCTGACTTCCGTAGAAGAGAGCTAGTGTAGGCACTTCAGCTCCACTTGTTATATTTTTTTTAATAAGTTTTATTTATTTGCAAGGAGAAAGAGAGAGTGAATATGGGTGCACCAGGGCCTCGAGCCACTGCAAACAAGTCTAGATGGCTTTACATGGGTAACTGGGGAATTGAACCTGGGTTGTTAGGCATTGTAGGCAAGTGCTTTAACTGCTGAGCCATCTCTCCAGCACCCCCACTTGTTATTTTTTAATTTTTTTGTTTATTTCTTTATTTATTTGAGAGAGCAACAGACAGAGAGAGAAAGAGGGAGAGAGAGAGAGGGAGAGAATGGGCGCGCCAGGGCCTCCAGCCACTGCAAATAAACTCCAGATGCGTGTGCCCCCTTGTGCATCTGGCTAACGTGGGTCCTGGGGGAATCAAGTCTTGAACTGGGGTCCTTAGGCTTCACAGGCAAGCGCTTAACAGCTAAGCAATCTCGCCAGCCCTACTTGTTATTTTTAAATAATTGTGTTTTTTCTTTTTTTGTTGTTGTTGTTTTGTTTTTTTTTGAGGTAGGGTCTCACTTTAGCCCAGGCTGACCTGGGATTCAATAGGTAGTCTCAGGGTGGACTCAAACTCATGGCAATCCTACCTCTACCTTCCAAGTGCTGGGAATAAATGCATACCATATAAATGCCACCATACTCAGCTTAAGTAAAATTTTTAGAGGCCAGTTCTGAACCACACAGGGAGAGGGTGGCTTGAACAAACCCAAGATGTCCTTACCTCTCCCAAGTGTGGGAGCAGAGATGCAGTTACCTATTGTACGCAGGTGCCTTCCCCAGCCACCCAGGCCAAGGTTGGCTTAAGGATGAGAGGAGACACAGTTCAGGATTAAAACCTCTCTATTGTGCAAGCAGGAAAAGTCCGGTAAGCCAAATTGTTACACAAGAAACAAGAATCTATTATGGATTCCTTTGTTTTGGGTTTTTTGAGGTAGGGTCTCACCCTCGTCCAGGCTGACCTGGAATTCACTATGCAGTCTCAGGGTGGCCTCGAACTCATGGTGATCCTCCTACTTCTGTCTCCAGAGTGCTGGGATGAAAGGCGTGCGCCACCACGCCCGGCTTGGATCCCTTTCTTATCAAGCTTCTAATACATAGAGGGGGTTTCCCATATGCAGCCCTCTATGCCCAAAATATACAATCCACGCACTCCCAGGCCTCCAAAAACTTGCATTCCATTACCACCCTGCCCTACACATGCAATGCCAGGGAAGAACAACAGCGGAGCTTAATGCAGTTCCTAGTCTATTCTGGCTGCTCTCATTAAAAACGCCATATACTGGGGAGCTTATATACAAACAACAGAACATTACTTCTCACAGTCCTGAAGCCCAAGACTTCCTAGTGAAGGCCCAGTTACTGGCTCACTGCGTCCTCACACACTGGTAGGAGTGAGGACGTGCTGGGATCTCTTGGGCGAGGGCACTGATCCCATTCAGGAAGGGTCCACCCTCATCACCTCCCAAGTCCTCACCTTCAAAGGCTTTCACTTTGAAGACTAGGTTTCGGGGCTGGGGAGATGTCTCGGTGGTTAAGGCATTTGCCTGCTAAGCCAAACAACCCAGGTTCATTTTCCCAGCACCCATACAAAGCCAGATGCACAAGGCGGCATATGGGCCTGGAGTTCCTTTGTAGTGGCTGGAAGCCCTGGTGTGCCCATTATCTCTCTCTCTCCCTGCCTCTTTCTCATTCTCTCTCTCTAATAAATAAATAAACAAATAAAATATTTTTTAAAAAAATGAAGACTAGGCCGGGCGTGGTGGCTCATGCCTTTAATCCCAGCACTCGGGAGGCAGAGGTAGGAGGATTGCTGTGAGTTCGAGGCCACTCTGAGACACCATAGTGAATTCCAGGTTAGCCTGAGCCAGAGTGAGGCCCTATGTCAAAAAAAAAAAAAAAAATGAAGACTAGGTTTCAACAGATGAATTTGAAGATACTACAAAAAGTCTACAGCATTGCCCTCAATTCTGATTAATTTTTTTCTTTCATTTTCAGAACAGAATTTATCTAAAGGAGAATGGTTACCTTTTAAGCCAGATGTTAGTTTTATTCTAAACACGTCTTTGGAAGGAGATTAGAGAAAAAGTCTTCTCAGAAAGAAGCCTGGAGGAAGAAGTCGGCAGAATGCCAGAAAACACAGGAGGTTTTTTTGGTTTTTTTTTTTTTTAAGAAAGAAAGAAAGAAAATCTAACAACATAAATCTGTTCACTAGCAGGAAAGAAAATATACTGCATTTTGAAGGCAGCGTGGCAACATTGTAACTTGGGGTGAGGAGGTTGCCATGTGGTTTATAGTGGGTGTGGGTGGAAACCCCTGGGCTACAGTGAACACCCGTGCATGCAGAGTTGGACAGAAATGGTCGAGGGTTCCTAAATCACAAAAGTATCTACAGAAATTTCCACATCGGTGTGGAAGTATTAGGCTATGGGAAAAATTAGGAAGGATTACACTGCAGAACATTCTCAGTGCACACAATCAAAACCAACCTCTCATAGAATAAGACTCCGTTACAACAACGGCAGCCGTGCATAGCGTCTAGATCGGTCCTCCGTTTCACAAACGAGGAATGTGCCGTAAGCAAAGTCAACGGGTCTATGTTAGGAAATAAAACAGACTTTCCATGCTCCCAATAGAAGACCCAGTGAGCTAAGTTGTTATAAATGATACTGCATATCTGGACCCTAAAGCGAGTCTCAATCATTATTTAATATGTACTGGGGCTCCCTCAAAACCCTGAGCCTAGGGAATTAAAATAGCCCCCCGGAAGTCCTGGGCTAGAGGCAAAAATGTGCACATCTTCTCCTCAGCCACCCTCCATCTTTGGTCCCAGAAATGGAGACTTCGCTAGGAACATTTCTGAAGACAAAGTCCATCTTGAGTGGTGAATATTTATGGAACAAATCCTTATTTAGGCATTTTTAAGTGTGTTTTGTTCCCATTGAAGTTAACTTGACGTGCCTTGGTTTATTGGGCTCAGTATTTACTCATTAATGTTATTTTTTTTAAGCCATATTATTTACACAATACATCCGGAACCCATTTTGAACTTTCAGCGATTATTATCTTTTAAAAAAATCAGCCTGGTCCAGGGAAGAAAACCCATGACTGTGCACAAGGAGAACAGGAAACTTGCAGGTTACTGCCGCTGGCCTTTAATTTACATTTTATTTTCAACGCAGTTGTGTTACTCTTTCTGACGGGAGTTTTATGTGTGTTTGGATGTGTGCGGGAGGAGAGAGAAGCCCTTTTTTAACCAAAAACCCACACAATGAAACTGCTTTATGGACAAGTTCGGTGCTAGGTTTCTTACAGAAATCAAAGACCCCTTTGAGTTCATTCCCCAGGAGCAGGCTGAAAGGCACCTGTGAGTCACGTCTGGTTCGCATTTGGTGCTTGCGTAACTCAGGTGCCCTGTGGATTAAATGAAACGTGTCCCTGCCTGGAAGTCGCGTCCAGCACGTGCCAGCTCAGCCGGAGTGTGGAAAAGGGAGCCCAGGCGGTGCCATTGCAACACGCAGCTCCGGTCTGCCCCTGCGTGTGACCCAGACAGCAGAGCCAGGCTCGGAGGCCCCTGTTTCCATTTAAAAGCGCTGTACATGAACTGGCAGCCGTGTCCTGACACAGAGAAAAGGAATCCAACCAGAACTCATGACCACACCCCAGGTAGCTATCCTTGGTGACTTATCTCTGCAGACCCTGCGTGGTAAAGTGAATAGATGCCCCCCACCGCCCAAAATATAGATCTATTCAGGGTCTAATTAGTTTGGAGTTTGGAGCTGCGGCCACCTAGCTGGAGGAGGTGTCACTGAACAGTGCAGCCAACCCAGTGTGGTGGTGGGTTTGAAATTCCAATCTGAAGATACGTAAAGCGTGCCTAGCCAGAGTCCGTGCAGTGTGCTGCGGTGTGTGGCTTTTGGCTTGTGGCTTCTCTGTCTCTCTGCTTGGCCCTTCTTCCGCCATTATGAAACTCCCCCTGGACCTGTAAGCTTCAGTAAATATCCCTCCCTCCATAATTGTGCCTGGTCTGGAAGTTCATCTCAGTGAACCTGAGGCTGTCTGCTCATATATTAAAAGATTTCCAATGGCCTAAAAAAAAAAAAAAAATCACATTAGAGAAAATCACTTGAAACCCCCTCCCCAACCCAAATTCTCTCCAGGTTTAACTCAAAGAGGTTTCTTTAAAGTGTAAATTTTTGTCTTCTGATTAAGATAGCAGCCTAGGAACCACACCAAAGAAGCCTAGGGGAGAAAAAGCCAAAAAAGAAACCCAGAAAAAATACACTCTTCTACTAAAATACAGAATTTTACATTATTTTATTTACTAGAGAGAGAGAGAGACAGAATGGGTGAGCCAGGGGTGCTAGACACTGCAAATGAATGCAGACGCACGTATCACCTTGTGTAACTGGCTCTTACGTGGATCCTGGGGAATCGAACCTGGGTCCTTTGGCTTTGCAGGCAAATGCCTTAACCGCTAAGCCACCTCTCCAGCCCAAAATATAAATATTTTTATTTATTTATTTAAGACAGGGAGAAAGAGGGGGGGGGGGAGAAAACGAGGATGGATGTCAGGGTCTCCTGGCCATTGTAAACAAACTCCAAAGACATGTGCCACTTTGTGCATCCAGCTTTACATGTGTACTGGGGAATCAAACCTGGGCCATCAGTCACTTCAAGCAAGTGTTTTTCTTTAACCACGGAACCATCTCTCCAGCCCCTAAACTATAAATCATATCCAGGGACCCTGGGTCTTGTCTCTTTGCTCACAGTTTAGGATATTAGCTTTTCATTCACCTCCTCAGCACACTGAGTCAGCAAGCACGTGGTGAGTGCCTACTGTGCGCTCCCCCCGTATTGACAGCTCATAGGACAGCAAGGTCTTTGCTCCTGAGGAGTCTCCTCTCTGGCTGAGGTAGGGAGGTGAGAGCTTTGAACTAGCTCAGCGAATGCGTGCTCTACATAAAGTCAAGTCTCCATGTGGCATTCCAGATTTACCCAGGCTAAATTGGGATGTGATAATTTGCTTCAAAAAAAGATTCAATATTTTACTAAAAAAAAAAAATCACAGAAGGATTCCCTTTAAATATAAACTGCCTCTGGCCTCACAACCCCCGCCCACCCCGCCAAATCACTTCATTTTTTTCCTGAAATTTTTGACTACTCTACAGATTGTTAAATGGAGTATCTCTGCACCATTTGGACTCACCCCGATCACCAGCACAGGTAGACAACCACTTCCCTTGCAAGGGTGAGACTTCATGCAGAAAGTACCTGGTATGACTCACTCCCAGCTAAAATAGACCTTGCTCAGGGAGAGGTCTCAGCAGGAGGCAATAGGCAGGCTGGAATCACAGGGACGACGCTCTCCAGAGCATCCATGTACCCTCTCCATTATAGACTGGAGTCCAGGACAAAGAAAATCTGAAATGATGGGCTGGAGAGATAGCTCAGCGATTAAGGTGCTTGCTTACAAAGCCTGGTGACCAGGGGTTCAATTCCCCAGTACCCACACAGAGCCGGATGCACAAAGGGGCGCGTGTGTCTGCAGTTGGTTTTGCAGCAGCTGGAGGCCCTGGCACACCCATTCTCTCTACCTCCTTTCTCTGTATGTCTCTCTGCTTGCAGATAAATAAATAAAAATCTTTCAATAAAACAGAAAGAAAATCTGACATAGTGGGGTTTTTCTTTCAAGGTTTTGTTTTGGGTTGTTTGGTTTTCTCAGGGGCATAATACAATTAAAAAAGAAAACCCAAGCTCAAGGGGTAAAGTTTAAAAAGTGGACCTGGGGTGCTAACAACGTCATTTTTTTTCTCTCCTGACACTTTCAAGTACTTAGATACTTAATTATCTGTCCCTAAACCTCTCCTTGTGAGAATACAAGCAATTTGGTCCATTAGCAATTAGCAAGAACAGTTACTCTACTGAGCTTTTGTGTGAGAAAATAAATAGAACGCTGCCGCAGACAAACACAAGCCAAAGACCAAAGGAGAAAGAAATGGAACATTCCTCATCTTGCAACAGGCTTCCTGTTCTTCTTGCCCGCGTTGGGGTTTCATTGATCAGCGACCTCATTTCTCTTTAGGACCATTGTTCAGCCAGGGACTAACCAAGCCAGCTGCACAGTGGTTAGTTGACATTAAAAATAAATAAATAACTACAAAATCCAAGCCTTAGCATGCTGTGTTTAGAGTTTACAATAGTGAATGGCCGCATGTGAATTTCAGCTCAGCTCCACAGACCATAAGTCTACCGCATTTCAGGGTAGCAATTGAAACCAACTTTGAACAGGTGTGGTGGCACACGCCTTTAATCCCAGCACCCGAGAGGCAGAGGTAAGAGGATCTCTGTGAGTTCGAAGCCACCCTGAGACTGCATAGCGAATTCCAGGTCAGCCTGGCCCTAAAAAGCAAGACCCTACCTCAAAAAACTGAAAGGAAAAAATAAAACAAAACAAAAACAAAAAACTTTGGGTGTCTCACAGGTCATTCAGTGGGCCTAATAAGGATTCATATTGAAATGTTTCACCTTAATGAGATCAGTTCAGCAGAGGCAGGTCCAAAGATTTCCCCCAAGTTAAATGAGCTCTTCTTTTATAAAACATATTCATTTGTTTGTTTATTTGAGACAGAGAGAAAGAGAAAAAGGAAAAGAAAGAGGCAGAGAGAGAGAGAGAGAGAATGGGTGCGCCAGGGCCTCCAGCCACTGCAAACGAACTCCAGACACGTGCACCGCCCTGCGCATCTGGCTAACGTGGGTCCTGGGGAATCGAACCTGGTACCTTTGGCTCTGCCTTAAGCACTAAAGCCACCTCTCCAGCCCTTGAGTTATTCTTTTCTTAAGAGCTTTGCATTTGAACAAAGAAACCTGTTCAGTGCAGTGTGGCCACTTTTACTAGCTGGGAGGACAAAGACAGGGCTATAGCTACAAAAGAAATCTCACCAAGTGTTTCTCTCACTGTTGTTAGGACGGTCCAAACAAACTAGAGCAAAAGCCAGGTCTCACACAGAGGTCCAGCCTATCTCCATGTGGTCTCTCCTGGACTTAGGATCTGGGTTTCATTGTGCCAGAAGCCAGGTCCAACACTCTGTCTGGGCTATTTTTCCAACTAGAGACCTTCTGATTCCTCCAGAGAGCCGGTGACAACTGCCCTCTGACCATCAGTGTGACGCTTGAGCTTTGCACAGGACAAGATTCTTGGATTGCAGCTTAGACTCGGAACTTGTCTTTGACTGGACTTGAGCTAAATACTAATGGTGCAGCTATATTAGCAGAACGTGGGGCTCAGTACAAGAGCGTGAGGTAGGCAGAGAAATCCTCTGGGCCTGGATCTCTAGCCAGCCCCTTCCCACTAGGAGGCACTGAGCTGTGGCCCACCCGACCTTCTTGTGACAATCTACCTGCCCACACACACCCTCCATTCACACCCCAGTTTCGCCAGCAAGTTTATGCAAATGAAAAGAATTCATGGACCCTTTCATGAAAGAAAGTTTCCTCGGGCAAACTAGCAACTACCCACCCAACAGTTAAGCCTTGAACTCTTCTAGATCATACGGATCTTGTGGAGGCAGATAAAAGTCTTTGAAAAAAATCCTTCATCAACACCAGAAGACCAGATGCTCATATACTGTGATGCAATCCCTTCTTAGAAGCTAGCCACAGCTAACCCAGTAGGACAGCACCCTGGCTATTTAGGGCTGCCCACCAACTACTGGGGTACCCAGTACTAAGCTGCAAAACCCTGTATTTCAAGTAACCACGTGCTCTAAGGTTAAGATCAGATCTGGAAACAGACATCTGAGGCCAATTCGCTGGGATTCCTACAAAAGCCAGAGGATGGGCAAAGCTTAGAGCCCTCACTTCCAATTACGTTCAGAACCATTTGGAATCCATAACAAGAGCAAGCACAAAACAAATGAGAAAAAGATGGGATTTAGCGGAAAACACACAGACGCATGTTTTAGATATGTGATTCAAGCATTTAAGTTTTCCTGTGTCTCCAATTGCTTCTATATCGATTAGTGGAAGCTGATCATTTAGATAACATTCTCAAGAATTCCCTATAAATCACTTCTATTTATTGATTGATATTTATTTGAGAGAGAGAGAAAGAATGTGCGCAACATGGCCTTTAGCCACTGCAAATGAACTCCAAATGCATGCATCACCTTGTGCATCTGGCTTACATGGGTCCTGGGGAATCAAACCTGGGTCCTTTGGCTTTGCAGGTAAGTGCCTCAACCATTAAGCCATCTCTGCAGCCCAGGAATCACTTCTAAACCGTGGGCTTACTGGCCTGAGTGTCATTCCATGCACCTCTATTGCTTACCACTATTCACAGCCAGATTTCTCAAGGCATCAATATCAATTATCTCACTCTGAGATTAAAAAGTATGAGAGACATGGTTGGATGTATTGAGTGATAAGGGAGTTACGGATTTTTCTTTTCCCCTCTGTGAATTGTCCCATTGTAGTAAACAGGGCATTGCCCCCAAACTTATTAGGAGTCTATGATTTACTGCCACGACATTAGACTTATACTGATCGATTCTAATCACCAAAAGTTTTATAAATTTGTCTATAAATGCTCCTCCCCATGTTCATAGTAATCCAAATCTCACTTGTCTACGTTGACAATTCCATGTTTTCCGTAGTTCCAGTCAACATTTTCCCCCTTCCTCTAATCTTCCAGGACAGAAGTAACCATCTCTCGTTCACCCTCTGTGCTTTGGATAATGAACTCCAACTCCGCTGGAAGTAAGGACCTGCACACTTTCCTTCTGGGCTGTTTTCATGTTCTTGGAAAACTCCACTTTCTTGGTGTCCGTCACGTTTAAGGACCGGGAAGTAGTTGCCTTTGGTACTTCTGGAGTCAGATATGCTACCATTGTGCCCGGAGGCCCTCCCATTGTACTTTTTAAAATTTTTTTGGTTTATTTTTATTTATTTACTTGAGAGTGGAAGACAGAGAAAGAGGCAGAGAGAGAGAGAGAGAGAGAGAATGGGCGCCAGGGCCTCCAGCCACTGCAAACGAACTCCAGACGTGTGCGCCCCCTTCATCTGGCTAACGTGGGTCCTGGGGAACCAAGCCTCGAACCGGGGTCCTTAGGCTTCACAGGCGAGTGCTTAACCGCTAAGCCATCTCTCTTTTGACCACCTCAGTCGAGAGAAAGAGTCTGCTTATCAAACTCCCCTCAGAAGGGCTCCAGGCCTCATCTAAAGACAGCTAAGGGAGGACTCACCTGCCTGTCTATAAAGAGATCCTGATGTTATTTACTTCACAAATTTGCGGTGTCAGTGTCTATAACTCTAAGTCTGCCTCACACATTTGATGGTGTTGGCAGATTTTAAACATAGCACGAAGTCTGTGGCATGCTTGCTTGATAATTTTGCCCCCTGTATTCTGCAATGCTGAGGGTGGTGTGATTTTGTTTTTCATGAATTCTGAAAAATTCAAACCTGCTGAAATTTCACACATACTGTTAAAAGGCTCATCATCTTGGACTTGGATTCAATTTAGCTACATCACAATGAGATCTGACACTCTGAGCAGACCAACCCACAGACAGACCAACTCAACAATCTTCCTAGACTTCATTCACACTCCATTAACACCAGGAGTGTTTTCATTTCTTTATCTCAATCACACAAACATTAACAATTTAGTTCATGCTGGAATATCACACTGAACATGTTAGCTCACAATTATTGGCTTCTGTGAGGGATCCATACACTTTTGTTGTTGTTTTTGGTTTTGGTTTTTGGTTTTTGGTTTTTGGTTTGTTTGTTGTTTTTTTTTGTTTGTTTTTTTTTGAGGTAGGGTCTAGCTCAGCCTGACATGGAAATCACTCTGTAGTCTCAGGGTGGCCTCGAACTCACAGCAATCCTCCTACCTATGCCTCCTGAGTGCTGGGATTAAAGGTGTGCACCACCACGCCCGGCCCATACACTTTTTAAACAAATATATATTTATTTGAGAGAGGGGTTGGAAGGAAGAAGCAAAGAGAAAGAGAGAATGGGAGCACCAGGGCCTCTAGCCACTGAAGACAAACTTCAGACACACACACCCCCTTGTGCATCTGGCTTATGTGGGTCCTGGGGAATCAAATTGGGGTTCTTAGGCTTCACAGGCAAACACCTTAACCACTAAGCCATTTCCTCAGCCCAGGATCCAGCCACTTCTGTGGGATGGAAGCAGTTTGAGAGACCAGGTGCCTGGGTTTCTGGTGCCTGACAGAGGCTCACCGGAACCCTCAGCCAGGTCAACCTTCCCACTATCAATCATTGCAGGCCTACTAAGGAGGCTCCCACACCTCACGTCCCCTCTCCTTCCACACATTTGGTCAATGACATGGAAAATGTCAGTGGTTCCTTCTCGTATGACTCTGCTGGTCTATTTTATATGACTAACAGCCCCTGCTCTGCATCCATACCTACACTACACACTGGAATGTGTAAAGCTCACCCGTGACCTTCAAGATACTTACAAATCCTTGCACATAACTCTATCAGTTACTCTACTCACTGATAGCAAGGAAAAGAAAAAAAGAAAGAAAGAAAGAAAGAAAGAAAGAAAGAAAGAAAGAAGGAAGGAAGGAAGGAAGGAAGGAAGGAAGGAAGGAAGGAAGGAAGGAAGGAAAGAAAGAAAGAAAGAAAGAAAGAAAGAAAGAAAGAAAGAAAGAAAGAAAGAAAGAAAGGGTTTATTCTGGCTTATAGTTTCAAGGGGATACATTTCATCCTGGTGGGGAAAGTGTGGCGCACGGAGCGGGAAGTGTGGTGGCGCACGCCTTTAATCCCAGCACTCAGGAGGCAGAGGTGGGAGGATCGCCGTGAGTTCGAGGCCACCTTGAGACTACATAGTGAATTCCAGGTCAGCCTGGCTAGAGCGAGACCCTACCTTGAAAAACCAAAGAAAAAGAAAGAAAGAAAGGGGGGGGGGAGAGAGAGAGAGAGAGAGAGAGAGAGAGGGAAAGGAAGGAAAGGAAAGGAAAGGAAAGGAAAGGAAAGGAAAGGAAAGGAAAGGAAAGGAAAGGAAAGGAAAGGAAAGGAAAGGAAAGGAAAGGAAAGGAAAGGAAAGGAAAGGAAAGGAAAGGAAAGGAAAGGAAAGGAAAGGAAAGGAAAGGAAAGGAAAGGAGTTGGGGCTGAGCTCTGAAGCCCCACGGTCCACCCTGAGTGATCCACTACCTCCAACAGGGCTTCTTCACTTCCTAAACGTTTTGTAACCTTTCCCAACAGCACCGTCAGCTAAAGAGCCAAGTTCTCCAACACTAACCTATGGGGGGACAATAATCCTTAAGGGTAGTGAGTGGAATTAAAGGGAAGGAGAGCGAGAGAGGGGAGCTGGGTATGCAGCGTGGTATGAAGATGTAAGGAACCAGCCACTCTTGAGGGTCCCGCGTGCAAATGCAGCCCACCTGGTTCTGTCTCTCTCTTAAGCCTTGCTTAGAAGAAAGAAGTTCTTCTTGAATGATGGGGGGGAGTGCTGATCTAGCTCATTGATTTGTGGATATGGAAATGACGTATAAGCATAGCAACGCAACTTACACAGTGATTATGAGGATAGTTATTCTGAGCTTCATCCCATTTCACCAATGCCTGAAATGCAATGAGGACAGCTCAACACTAATAATGCCTCCAAAACCAGAGGTGAACTTAGCAGGCGTCTTTGGCATAATGCCTTGTGCCAATATCCTCACCTAAGTTTAGTAACTTCAACTGCAGATGGCATTCTGACTTAAATGGATTTTATTAGTTTAAGCAAAATTTTACATTTCCCCCCCTTTCCTGGGAAAATACATGAGAGCATTTATTTATTTTTTTTTTTTAGAGTCTCCTGTTTTTATCTAAACATAAAAGGCCATTTAAACAAAGAAATCATATTACTTGTCGCAACAAGATTGTGGATTGTTAATTATCCCAAAGCCAAAAGGCTTAAAGTTAAGGAAAAATAAATCTCAATAAGCCCTCAAATAAAAGTTACCAATTCCCAAGAACATTGTTGTTTGGATCTGTTGGTTTTTTTTAATATTTTGTGTTTTATTATTTATTTATCTGAGTGAGAGAGAAAGAGGTGGAAAGAGAGAGAGAGAGAATTGGTGCACCAGGGTCTTCAGTTGCTGCAAATGAACTCCAGATGTATGTGCCACCCTGTCCATCTGGCTTACATGGGTCCTGGGAAATCAAACTTGGATCCTTTGGCTTTGTAGGCAAGCACCTCAACAACTAAGCCATCTTCCCAGCCTTGCGATATTTTTTTTTTCATCCCATTAAATATAAGTCAGATAATTCCCAGCGAAATACTTACCATACTTCATTAACACCCGGAGATTTCTCATTGTTTTATCTTAATCATAACAAACAAAAAGGAGAAGGAATCACCTTTGTTCTACAGAATAATGCCCTAACAACCAGCTTATCCAGCATGGAACTTCCAAGTAAGATGGTTGTGCTTACAATGAGTATTAAGTCATAACAGTCCAGAAATGAGGGGGGGGAACTAAGTGTGGGGCTGGGGAAATGTCTCAGCAGTTAAGGCCTTTGCCTGTGAAGCCTAAGAACCCTGGTTCATTTCCCCACGACCCACGTAAGCCAGATGTACAATGGGGCATATGTGTCTGGAGTTCATTTGCAGCAGCTGGAGGTCCTGGCATGCACATTCTCACTTTTTCTATATCTGCCTCTTCCTCCCTATGCTCAAATAAAAATTAAGTGTTTTGGCTTGCTTGGACCCCTCAGCCTCATGTGTGTGAATACTTGATCTCCAGTTGATGGTGTGCTGTTCAGGAAGGTTGTGGAACCTTCAGGAGACGGAGCCTTATTCGGGGAAGTATGTGACTGGGGGCAGACTTAAGGTTTTATAAACTGAGCGCACTTCCTGCTTTCTCTACTTCCTCCCTGCTGGTATGAAGATGTGACACTGGCTTCGGGTCCTGCCATGTTTCCCCGCCACCCCCCACCCATGATGGCTGTACCTTTCTGAATGTTAAGATAAAATCAAATCTTTCCTTCCTTAAACTGCTTCCTGTCATATATTTTTGCCCAGCAATGACCAGGTCATGATACACTAGCTATTTATCAACTGACGAATGGACCAAGAAAATGTATATATACACACACAATGACATAATATCAAGCCACAAAAGGAATAAAATGTTATCACCCTGGGGCAACATGGATAGAATTGGAGATCATTATTGCAAGTGAAATAAGCCAGGAATAGAATGGCAACTACCACATGACCTCATATTGATCTCACAGAAGTTGAGAGGAGAATGGTGGCTTCCAGAGGCTGGGGATGGTGCAGGTGGGAATAAGTTCATCAATGGGTATTAAGTTATAGTTAAAAAGGGATAAGAAATTACTGCACAATAGAGTGATCATAAATCATTGTAGGGACTGGAGAGATGGCTTAGCAGTTAAGCGCTTGCCTGTGAAGCCTAAGGACCCTGGTTGGAGGCTCGATTCCCCAGGACCCACATTAGCCAGATGCACAAGGGGGGCACACATCTGGACTTTGTTTGCAGTGGTTGGAAGCCCTGGCACACCCATTTTCTCTTTCTCTCTCTCTCTCTCTCTCTCTCTGTCATTCTCAAATTAATAAATAAAAATGAACAAAATATTTAAAAATAAGTAACTAATCATTGTATGCTATTTTAGAAAGCTAGAAAAAAAAAGGATTTTAAACGTTTATCCCATACAGAAATGGTAAGTGAGGGGACTGATTATTTACAGCATAATTGAAACAGTACACAATGCACACACACGTTTAAAGTCGCATGGGGGGCTGGAGAGATGGCTTAATGGTTAAGCGCTTTCCTGTGAAGCCTAAGGACCCCGGTTCGAGGCTCGGCTCCCCAGGTCCCACGTTAGCCAGATGCACAAGGGGGCGCACGTATCTGGAGTTCGTTTGCAGTGGCTGGAGGCCCTGGTGCGCCCATTCTCTCTCTCTCCCTCTATCTGTCTTTCTCTCTGTGTCTGTCGCTCTCAAATAAATAAATAAATTTAAAATAAAATAAAATAGATTTTCAAACTAAGATTTTATTTTGAATTATTGGCTTTTACAACTCTGGAGAAAAATTAAACAAGTTTACATACTTTTGTTTTTTAAATTTTTATTATTTATTTAATTGAGAGAAAGAGAGAGAGAATGGGCAGGTTCGATTCTCTAGCTCCTATGTAAGCCAGATGCACAAGGTGGTGCATGCATCTGCAGTTCGTTCACAGTGGCCCGAGGCCCTGGTGTGCCCATTCTTTCTCTCTCTCTCATAAATAAATAAATAAGAATACTTCTTTTTTAAAATATTTATTTATTTATTTGAGAGGGGGTGGGAAGATACAGAGAAAGAGAGAATGGGTATGCCAGGGCCTTTAGCCACTGCAAACGAACGCCAGACGCATGCGCCCCATTGTGCATCTGGCATACGTGGGTCCTGGGGAATCGAACCAGGGTCCTTAGGCTTTGCAGACAAATGCTTAACCACTAAGTCATTTCGCCAGCCCAAGAATACTTCTTTAAGAAACAAAAAGAGAGCCGGGCGTGGTGGCACACACCTTTCATCCCAGCACTTGGGAGGCAGAGATGGGAGGATCACCAAGAGTTCGAGGCCACCCTGAGAATACATAGTTAATTCCAGGTCAGCCTGGACAAGAGTGAGACCCTACCTTGAAAAACCAAAAAGGAAAAAAAGAAAGAAATTAAATACCTCCATAAATTACTTTTCCTTTGTGTTTTGAAACTCCAGCAAAGCTGAGTGATCCGTCACCCAAGAGCAACAGGCAATGCCCTGGGCTCACTGGTACACTCAGCTAGAAGTGTATTAGCGCTGGTAATTGCCCAGCCGACTGGCATTGAAACGCTGGACAGCGGTAGGAAGCCTGCTTAACAAACGCTGCAATTAGCACCACCTAAGTAAGCGTCTGCGGGTGAGAAAGGTAATAAACAAGAGAGTAAATTAATATGCATGTTCAGTCCCCGAAGGTAGCCAGATGGCTGGCTGCAACATCAGATGGTTCCTCGTTGCCTTTGCGAGAGAATCGCTCCCCTGTGCGCTGAGCGGCAGGGCTGACATTCTCTGGAAGCCTGGGCACCTGACGGGAGCCAGGATGAACTCAAGCTGGCATGCCTTGAGGACCTTGAGCTCAGAGCCACACAGGTGTCCCTGAGGACCACAGGATGCATGGCACTGAAGTCATAAATTGAACGAAGGGCAGATTTCACCAGCACAATGCTGAAGGCATCACATAGACTCCAGCTGCCCAGGAAAGAAAGGGGGATGCGAGCAAGCCGCGGGACGGGAGCGCAGGGGACTTGGCATGCTCTGCGGGTGGGGCTGAGAGACCCCAGCCCGCTCCCATTTCACTGTCACAAATGGAAGGCGCCCTGATTTCTGTGATGAAAACAGGCAGAGCCACAACTTTCGACACAGTCTCAAGCCAAATGGTGATTATTGATACTAACCCTCAGTACAGAAGACTGGATGCTTTCAGCATAGCACCAAAAAAAAAAGAAAGAAAAGAAAAGAAAAAAGGCCGGGTGTGGTGGTGCACCCCCTTAATCCCAGCACTTGGGAGGCAGAGGTGGGAGAAGAGTTCAAGGCCAGCCTGCGACTACAGAATGAGTTCCAGAACAGCCTGGACTAGAGTTAGACCCTACCTTGGGGGGGAAAAAAAAAAGCAAAAAACCAAAACAAGAATCCTTTACAGTGGCAACCTCAGATCTCCTTTGATGGTCTACCAAAATTTCTCTCTCTCAGGAAGGGAGATGGTCCCAGACAGAACTACAAGGAAAGCCACATATGCCAGGACACGCAGCAGAGTCTCTGCTGTCCTCAGAAACCTAGCAGCCGGGCTGGAGAGACGGCTTAGAGGTTAAGCGCTTGCCTGTGAAGCCTAAGGACCCCAGTTCAAGGCTTGCTTCCTCAGGACCCACGTTAGCCAGATGCACAAGGGGGCGCACGCGTCTGGAGTTCGCTTGCAGTGGCTGGAGGTCCTGGCGCACCCATTCTCTCTCTCTCTCCTTCTCTCTGTCTGTCGCTCTCAAATAAATAAATATGACAAAAAATTTTTTTAAAAAAAACCAACAACCTAGCAGGCAGGGTCTGGAGAGATGGTTCAGTAGACAAGACAAGCGCCTGCAAAGCCTGACAGCCCAGGCCATATGCACAAAGTGGCACATGAGTCTGGAGTTCATTTGCAGCATCAAGGGGCCCTCGAATGCGCTTGCTCGCTTGCACGCTCTCTCTCTCTCTCTCTCACTCTGTCTCTCCCTCTCTCTCTCTCTCTCTCTCTCTCTCTCTCTCTCTCTCCCCCCCTTGCAAATAAATAAGTGAAATATTTTGTAAAGCCTAGAAGGAGGGCTGGAGAAATGGCTCAGTGGTTAAGGTGCTTACCTGCAAAGCCCAAGGACTCGAGTTCTATTCCCCAGAGCCCAAGTAAATCCAGATGTGCACAGGGCTGCGTACCCCTGGAGTTCATTTACAGTGGCGAGAGGACCTGCTGCACCCATTCTCTGAGTGTGTGTGTCTCTTTCTGCCTCTCTCTCTCTCTCTCTCTCTCTCTCTCTCTCTCTCTTTCTTCTCTTTCCATCTGTGCAAATATATATGCATATATATTTAAAGCCCAGAAGGCAAACACCAACGTGTCCATGACTTGCAGGGCTGTCCGGACCTCTGCCCACACCTCGTGTTTGTTGCTTTTCTGGGAACTTGAGAGCAACGGTTTTCCGGTGTGCAATGGGCACTGGGCGCTTTCCTTGAGAAATGGCAGACTCCGCACGCACATCAGTGGCCCGAAATTCCGGAACACTGAGTATCTAGATGGATGTTCTTGTCTCGCCCAGTATTCATGGCCCTTTCCAGTGTAGAATCAATCGAATTCTATCGAAAAGCCCTGGGAAAGCTCCCAGTGCTGAGCAACACGGGGGGGGGGGGGGGTTAAGACTCCGCCGATGGGGTTCATAGCGAATTGATTCCAAGCACCTAAGTTTCTGGGGGACACCAGAATCAAACCACCACACGCCCTTTGTTGTGGAAGCACATGCCAGTCAGCTGTGGAACCCACTAGACCTCCTTGACTGCACATCCCATCTGCTTCTCCTGTTCCTCACCGGTATCTGGTACCAGTGAAGGAACCTGCTTCACGCTCAACCATTATTTGTGCCATCTTCTGAGACAATGTGGGTCCCCAGCATCTGCTCACACAATCCCCAACCCGTTGGATGCTGTAGCTCACTAGAAATGTACGCCAGCAACTTTCCCTGATTCACAAAGGGTCCGATGCCCTCTTAAAGCATCAAGCCTGACACCCTATTTTCTGAATATCCTGTCTGACTTATTTATATTAATACTCTGTCATTTCACCCAAAGAATTTCTTCTATTTCACAGGGTCTTACTGACCCTTTTACGTGGTTACTCTCTTTCTTTAAATATTTTATTTTTATTTATTTGAGAGAGGGAGAGAGAAAGAGAGAGAATGGGCACACAAGGGCTTCTAGCCACTGCAAACAAACTCCAGATACATGCGCCACCTTTTGCATTTGGCTTGCGTGGGTCCTGGGGAATCAAACTGAGGTCCTTTGGGTTCACAAGCAAGCGCCTTAACCACTAAGCCATCTCTCCAGCCCATGATTACTATCTTGAATCTATCCCCCCCCAAAATTTTTTTTTAATGCTCCTTTGAGCTTCCTTGGGCTAGAGAGATGGCTTAGACATTAAGGAGCTTGCCTGTGAAGCCTAAGGACTCATGTTCAATTCTCCAGGTCCCATGTAAGCCAGATGCACATGGTGGCACATGCATCTGGTATTCATTTGCAGTGGCTAGAAGCCCTGGCATACCCATTCTTATTCTGTCTCTCTCCTCTCTCCTTCTCTCTCTCTCTCTCTCTCTCTCTGTCTCAAATAAATAAGTAAAAACAAAAACTTTAAAAAAAAATTAAGGAGGCTGGAAAGATGGCTTAGAGGTTAAGGCGTTTGCCTGAAAAGCCAAAGGATCCTGGTTTGATTCTCTAGGACCCACACAAGCCAGATGCACAAGGGGGCGCATGCGTCTGGAGTTTGTTTGAAGTGGCTAGAAGCCCTGGAGCACCCATTCTCTCTCTCTCTCTCTCTCCCTGTTTCTCTCTCAAATAAATAAATAAAATATATTTTTAATTTTTTAAATTTTTTATTAATTAGTTTTGTACTCAGCAAATACAGTCAGTTTGGTACCATTGTTAGACTCATCTGTGACCTACCCTCTCCATTTGCCCCCACCCCTTGTTGAGGTATATGGGTCATGCATTCTGGAGTTAGCCCTCAGTTATGGGTAGGATAAATGTCTTTGCATATCATGACCCAACATGTGGCTCTGATATTCTTTCCGACCCCTCTTCCACAAAATTTCCCTTAGCCATGTTGGATTCATTTTTGGTCTGCTTAAGTGATGAGGTGTTGGGGGCCTCTGGGTCACTGAATCTCTGATTTGGTAGGAGTTGATTTTTCTCTGTGTTGATCTCCTTCACCCTTGTGCTGGTACCCAGTTCACCAAGAAAACAGCACCCTTGCTTGTTTTGCCAATTGTTCTTAGTTTCAGCCGGGACCCTTTTGAGGTATGATGGGGTGGCTCTCTCCTTAGGATCTACATCTATCTGAAAAAGAGAAACAGATTCTCCAACAGAGAGTAAGTTAGCACCAGACAAATGAGATAACCCTTACTTTTTTATAGATAATTTAATAGGTGTAGGCCCCCTTGTAGCCCACGATTGATGGTAGCTTGATATTGGAGAGTGGCTTATGTTTAGATATGGTTCTGACTTGTTTCCCAGCTCCAGCTATGGGTCCTGCACCACTGAGGGGATCAGTCAGCCAAATCAAGAGCAGTTGGTTCCCCACCATGACCATGACTGTGTGCCACTATTGCACTTGTGTGGGCATCACACCAGGTTATTTGTTGCTAATTAGGTTAGACAATGAGTTGCTTGGACAGATATTGGTCATTTCCCCCAGTCGCCCATGTAGCACCTTCTGGCACTAGACAGGCTGACTGTCTGGGGACTGACTCTCTTCTAGCTTCCAGCCCTGCCATTCCATTTTACGTGTCAACCACATAAGGAGTCTTTAGCAGTAGGGTCTTACCACTAACCTTTGGTGGGTCATCAAGTACTCTGACAGAAATCTGTCTTTCTTTTAGGAAACCTTGTAGGTCTCTCTGATCAAAAGCTCACTGTGGATGATAGCCACATGCTGGTACTGGGAGTTACAGGTCAGTGCCCACTAAGAAAAGGAAGAAAAAGATAACTAATATAAATGAGTTAGAGAGAAGAGTGAGAGAGAGAGGGAGTAAGGGAGGGAAGCTGTAGAAGATTTAAAGATCGATTTTTCCCTATGGAACATAATTTTCTACTCCACTCCCATCCTAATCCCTTGTACCTCACATAAACCTGGCTCCACAAGGATTACTAACACAGGGCCTTTGGGGGGCACCAGAGCCAGAGACCTGTTGCCCAAGTCAAAGGGTGATACTGACAACCAGCCTGGCACTATCATTGGGTCCCCACTAGACCGATAGCTCTCCAGGGCTCAGCGATTTCTATCCCCCATCTGAGAAAGAGAACTAGGTCCTTCTCATCAAGCTTCCCACCTCACTGACCTAGGAACCTCACCTTTGATAGTCTGCTAATGACATACACTGAATAAGGAGTCACTTGGTGGATGAATTATATGTATATACTTTGAACATCAACAATTCTAGCATTTGGGGCATTGATCGTAAACTCACGCGTAACATTGTCAATCACGTGGCCCTCCATGACTTTTGTCCTATAAGAGCTTAAGTTTCTAACAGGTGTTCCGTCTCCCATAAAAATTCCAATGTCCTAAACATAATCTGCTTTCGAGAGGAAGCATGATTATTAGCAGCAACGTTTTAACTTTTTAAACTGTACCAATAGCTATTTTGCTAGTAAAACACAATAGCTATTGTTCCTGGGTGTTGGGGCAACTTCACGAATAGCTTAACCTGTGTTAAAGTGCCAAAGAAGAGAGAATGAAAGGTTTACACAGTAGCATGTGAGGAATTAAGATTATTGGAGTTGCTGGAGAAAATGAATTTGAATAAGGAAAGAGTTACCAGCTGTCTCCAAAAACAGGACTTGCTGCAAAGGATCCCAGCAGAGGTTTAGCAACAACATTAAAGGTCAGAAAGGGGTTTTAAGGAGGACGTCACTGGCAGGAAGCTGAGAGGTAAGATCTGCATCTTAAGCTTCTTGAACTTGACACTCTACAACCAGAGAGAGAGATGAGGTTCGTGAGGGCATCTGTGCCAACGACACCGTATTGCAAGGTTCCTTGGACGTCAATAAAATCAGAGGCTGAGATGGGTGTGATGGCGTATGCCTTTAATCCCAGAACTTGGGAGGCAGGGGTAGGAGGATCGCTGTGAGTTCAAGACCAGTCTCAGAGGACCTGGTAAATTCCAGGTCAGCCTAGACTAGAGTAAGGCCCTACCTTAAAAAAAAAAAAAAAAATCAGAAGCTATGAGCTCTGTCTCCCAGGAGAACCAGAAACAATTCAGCCAGAAGGATTCACAAGTCTCTCTGTCTGTACACTTCATTTCTTTGTTTTTTCTTCCCCTCTTTCTTTCCTTCCTTCCTTTCCTCATCCCTCCCTCCCTCTTTTCTTTCTTTCTCTCTTTTTTTCTTCCTTCTCTCTTTCTTTCTCTCTCTCTCTCCCTTTCTTTTCTTCCTGTTTTTTTGAGGTAGGATCTCACTGCTGCTCAGGCTGACCTGGAATTCACTCTGTAGTCTCAGGGTGGCCTCGAACTCTCAGCAATCCTCCTACCTCTGCCTGCCAAATGCTGAGATTAAAAGCGTGTACCACCATGCTGCCCGGCTCCCTTTCTCTCTCTGTCTCTTCCTCTTCCTCTCTTTCTCTGTTTGTCTCTTTCTTTCCTTCCTTTTTCCTCTTTCTTTCTCCTTCCTTTTTTCTTCCTTCCTTTCTTCCTTTCTTTCTTTCTTTCTTTCTTTCTTTCTTTCTTACTTTCTTTCTTTCTTTCTTTCTTTCTGCCAGCCATTGAAGTATATTCTGCTCTTCCTCTAAGCTATATCACAAGCCCTGGAGAGAGCATTTACACCAGCTTTATCACAACACAATTCACATATCCAGCACATGTGAAATAATTAAAAAAAAAAAAAAGCCAGGGGGTTTAACATGCTCACTTGATTACGCAGCCATCACCCCATCCTCATTTTTGAACATTGCTTCTCATTCCTGATTTAGAGTCCTTGTTCCCGATCCCTAAACAACCACTAATCTGCTTCCTGACTCTATGGATCGGTGTGTCCCAGCTGTGACAGATGAATGAGGCGTTACAATGCACACGTCTTTTGTGACCAGCTTCTTTCACTTAACAGGGCTCTGGTGTGTGACAGTACTGTGTGCCTTTGCCACAGCCAAATAGCACGCCAGCAGCGTGAGGAGATAGCACCTCAAAATCTTGTTTGGAGAATAATCATCTTTCACTGAAAGCCTCTGCGTGTCAAACCTGCAGCTCGCAGATGTGTGGGTAGATGACGGAGTTTTAAGTCCTATCACGTCATGTCAGGTTCTCTCTCCCAGCGTCCCTTCCCGCACTCCAAAAGCAGAGGTCATGGCAGTACGTTTTCACGGAGTTATTAGGATCATTGTAATTCATTACAGACCAGTGCAGTAATTTCCCAAAGGAACGGCTAAATAGCCATTAAGTGTCACAAGGACGTAAAATCTTTAACATATTTCTTTTAAATTTGATTGGATTTTTAATTGCAAGGGTGATCAACGTTTATAAGAACCAATAAAAAAAATATGGAGGTGAATTTCGACGTTCTTCACCTCCCTCTCATCTCTCCGCCTGCTGTCCAGGACCACCAGCGTAAAGTGTGGTGCCCTCTCTTCAGAACCCTTCCCTACACACACAAATGTATGCCACCAACATGTGGATACATGTGGACATTTCTTCTGACTTCACTCTGATGTGTATTATATACACATGAATCTACAATTTACCTTTTTCTTTTTGGTTTCTCAAGGTAGGGTCTCACTCTAGCCCAGGCTGACCTGGAACTCACTCTGTAGTCTCAGGGTGGCCTTGAACTCACAGCCATCCTCCTACCTCTGCCTTCCGAGGGCTGGGATTAAAGGTGTGTGCCACCACGCCCGGCACTTTTTTCTTTTTTTGGCTTTTGGAGATAGGATCTGACTTTGTAGCTCAAGTTGGTCTGGAATTGACTGTTTATCCCAGGCTGACCTTATGGCAATCTCCTTCCTCAGCCTCCCAGGTGCTAAATATCACACCTGTAAGCCACCAGGCCCAGCAATTAATTTACCTGTTGTAAAGTAAAAAAGAATCAATCGAGCTGTGTTGTCTAGGCCAAGCTACCTATTGCTTTTACTTTCTGCACCAGTCATGCCACGGCCTAAGTGACCCTCACCTTCCACAGCTGATATGCCTGGAGATTCTCTGGCCATTATAAAAATAATTTGGGGCCCAGCGTGGTGGACCACGCCTTTAATCCCAGCACTCAGGAGGCAGAGGTAGGAGGATCGCCGAGAGTTCAAGGTCACCCTGAGACTACATAGTAAATTCCAGGTCAGCCTGAGCTAGAGGGAGACCCTACCTCAGAAAACTGCAAAAATAAAATAAAATAATTTGGGGTCTGGAGAGATGGATAGGAGTTAAGGCGCTTACCTGTAGAGCCTAGTGACCCAAGTTCAATTCTCCCGTACTCACGTAAAGCCAGATGCAAAATGTGGCATGTGCATCTGAGGCCCATTTGCAGTGGCTGGAAGCCCTGCTGCAGACATTCTCTCTGTCTGTCTCTCATCTACTTCTTTATGCTTGCAAATAAATAAACAAAGATAATTGGTAAAAGTAATAATAATAATTTGATGAACCTTTCAATAAAATAGCACCTAATTGTGAGCTCACTTAACGTTATTCCATTGCTACTTTTCCATCCCTATGTCCAGTTTATTTCATCCTCTTCCTGGAAAAAAATAGAACTTTTTGGAACAAGGATGCAAAGAAAAATTACCTATAAGAAGGTATTTGGGGCTGGAAAGATGACTTAGCTGTTAAGGCGCTTGTCTGCGAAGCCTAAGGACCCAGGTTTGATTCCCCAGGACCCACGTAAGTCAGATACACAAGGTGGCACATGCATCTAGAGTACACTTGCAGCGGCTGGATGCCCTGGCGCACCCATTCTCTCCTTCTCTCTCTTTGCTCAGGCTGACCTCAACCTCTTTATCCTCCTACTTTAGGCTCTGGAATGCTAGGATTATAGGTGAGCACCACCATGCCTGGCCCTCCTAGACACCAAAGCTCTAACTTAGGATCTGAAAATAATTGAATTATAAGGTATTTCAGAGCAAATTTCTCATGCTATATGTGGACTCTGGGATATCTTACATACAGCTGGCCCCAGTGTCCATGAATGACTTTGTTACAAACCACACATGTGGCTCCCTCTAAGAACCAGATCAATTCAGAGAAAAGATGGGGAAAATGATTTTCCTGGCCTTTTTTTTTTTTTCTGGAAACGCATGCTATGTGGAAAAAGGTTTTATCCAGAGGGAAAACTTCTAGATTTTACTGGCTCACTAAAATATAAACCATTTAGTGGCTTCTTTTTTTCTTGTTAAGATTAAGCTTTTTTTCGTCTGTTTGCACATGTCAACCAAAAATAGCAGAGTATATATAAGAAAAAAAATTGTTTGTGGGGAAAAAAAAAGGAGAATTTATACCTCAGAAGCCATGATCTCCCTATTGCTGGAGTGTTATTTTGTGGGATTTTTTAAATTATTGTTATTCAGGTGGCTTACCCTGTTTCTGTAATTGCATAAAGGAGGACAGTGATCGCCTATCAACCCTAAAATATCTCACAAGTTCTGCAGAGACTCGCTGGGCGTAAGAGAACGCTGACAGCCGAGAACTTGCCGCCGAACGGAAACCCAGCCAAGTCAGCAAACATGGACATTGAGATCGAATATTCTGTTATAGGAACGAGAAAATTAACAACTCCTATAACTGACAGATTCTCTGCTGCCTTTTACCAAGGTATAGATGTCAGCTCCCCGCCAACCCCCCCCCACACACACACACACAAAGACCTCGAGATGCACTCAAGCTTCACGGCACACAGCGATTTCCCCTGCGGGTCCAGGGGCCCTCCACCCCTCACCTTCTACAGGAGAGCACGTTTAAATCTTTCAAGGGGCCTTTTATAGCCAGGCCACCCTGCTTCTCTTCGCGGGAGATCCTGAAAGCCTGTTTGTCAGGAGCAAGAAGGGACCCGCACAGGACCCACAACAGGCCCAGGGGAGGTCCACCTGCTCTCTTCCCAGCCCAAGGGGGGACAAGGGACAAGGTGCTCCTGTTTGTCTTATTCCTTCCAGTGATGTTGAAATCAGCATCCTTCAGATACGAACCTAAATAAAGTTTCTTTCTTTTTTCAAAAAATATTTTATTTATTTGAGACAGAGTCAGAGAGAGAGAGAGAGAGAGAATATGGGCAACCCAGGGCCTGTAGTAACTCCAAACAAACTCCAAATGCCTGTGCCACCTTGTAAATCTGGCTTATGTGGGTCCTAGGGAATTGAACCTGGGTCCTTAGGCTTTGCAGCCAAGTGCCTTAACCACTAAGCCATCTCTCCAGCCCATTCCTCTCTCCTCTTTTTGTAGGGCAAGGCACACATTCTAATACTTAGCTTCATCCCTCACCCTCAATAATCTACTTTTCAACCACAAGTGGACTGCTGATCAGTAACAAAAATCTGACACAAATTCACAGCTCATGAATAATACCTATGAGGGCTCCTGCCACTAACTCGATGTCATTTATTATTTAGACAAGTCAGGAATTCAAGACTGCCCACCTGCCCAGCAGTCTACCTGTAGATTCCTAAGGTGTTCAGCAGTTTGCACAGAAAGCAATGGTTCACCCCATCTCCTTTGCTTTCCCAATATCTGTTAGACGGCCCTGTACCCAGCTTCCTTCTTTATTTAAGTTTGGCCACAGGACCCTTCCTCTGGTGGCTGACCACTTCTTGCTTAACTGGAAGAAGGACCTTGGCTTTTACCCTCCTGTCCCACCCTTGGCAAAGAAAGGAGGGGATGACTGGAGCCTTCTCTCCCAGGCCCGGCTCTCAGCTTGAAGAGCAGCGCGTACCCCTCTGCACTCCGGAAGGCATCCTGTGCCCCAGGGCGACAGGAAACCCATCCGCAGCACCTCTGCCCGCCCGGTGCGCAGCCCTCGGGCCATAATTTCCCCGACAAGAGATCTTCAGTCTTGGTGGCTGCAAAGAGAGCTCAGATTTAGAGGAAAAGAAGAACGCAACGGAGAAAGGACTTTGAAAATGATCCTTAAAAGATACACTCGAGTTCTTTTCCTCCTCTGCGCCCTCCTGGCTGACACTTCATAGACCGCTCGCCCCTCACCTCCACTTCCTAGTCATGGCTCTATTTTTAGCAAACGCAAGAGCACTAAAGTCAGCAGTCAGCATGTTCCCAGCATATTCTAGATACTTCCTTGTGTTGAGCCTCACCATAACCCATAAAACAGGTATTATTACCCATCTTAGAGATGAAGGAATTTAGGTTACAAGCAGATAAGTCACTTGTCTGTGGTCTCTCCCTAAGTAAGGGGCAGAGAATGGATTTGAACAGTGACTCCACAGCCCACATTTTCCATTCCATGATATTGTGGTTTTTTTTTTTTTCCAACAAATTCCTTTTCTCACCTAAGGAAGTCCTTTCCTAAATCTTGACAGCATATCTACTTTGTATTTTTATTTATTAATTATTATTATGATTTTGCTATTTGCCGAGTCAGGGTGAGCAGTCCCCCCAACCCACTTCCATATTTCTTCTTCTCATTCTAACTGGAGTGCCGTTGGAACAGACATGCTCCACCCCTTTTTTAAATGTAGCATTTGGTCCCAAGTGCCGTGCATCAGAAGTCAGATTGGACCACAGAGAGGAAAGCTGAGGTCAGGGCTCGTGTCCACTCAGCCTTTGAGACGATGCCTCATGGGCTCCAGCCTCCGTACAGAGGTCCCCAGCCTCTCAGCTGAGGAGCTAGTGCGGACCTGTGTACTCTTTTACAGACAGAAGTGGGAGGCTGAGGTGTGTTTTGGTGTCTTTTATCCCTTTAATTGACATCAGCTCTATTTGGCTTTAATTCCTTTTAAAACGGAGTCATTGGCTGCAGAGATGGCTCAGTGGTGAAGGTGCTTGCCTGCAAAGCGTAAGGACCCAGGTTCCATTCCCCGGTATGCGCACAAAGCCAGATGCACAAGGTGAACAGGCATCTGGAGTTTGTTTACAGCGGCTAAATTAAAAGAGAATGGCATGCCCATTCTCTGTCTGCCCCCACCACTCTCATAAATAAATAGATGTTTAAAAAACTCTGAGTCATGTCTGACTTAATGAACAAGAACTTTCTCAGACTCCTTTTCATCCGTGACCTCGGGAAAGCAAAGGAAATTGGAGTATTAGCTGCTAAGCCATCCTCCCCTCTACCACAGTCTGTGTCCAAACGACACCGGGAAAAGAAAGGTCAGAGCGCCTGCGCCACAGTGACGTGTCTTCCCGCCCTTACCTGCCCCTTCTATTTTAAGCTGCCAACTGAAATCTAGCCACAGCCTCAAATGGGATTCTTGCCGTCACTCTCATGGAAACAGGTGTCCTTATGATACCCGTGCTGGTGACCCAAACAGGTCAAGACAATGTTCTATACCTGGTGTTACCTCAGGTAAGGTCTCTTCTCTCCCAGCTCTCTCTCTCTCACTCTCTCTCTCTCACCCTGTCTCTCTCTCTGGGCAGCTCATACCCAAGCCCACTTCAAGAGAAAAATAAGCATTCCTTTCTGTCTAATAAGATCCCATGTGCTTTCCCAGAACCCACAACAGAAAGTAAAAATCAGGGCTGGAGAGATGACTTAGCAGTTAAGGTGCTTTGCCTGTCAAGCGCAAGGACCCAGGTTTGATTCCCCAAGCCCACGGAAGCCAGATGTGCAAGGTGGTGCATGCATCTAGAGTTCATTTGCAGTGGCTAGAGGCCCTGGTATGCCCATTCTCTCTCCTCTCCTCTCTTTCTTTCATAATTAAAAATAATTTTTTTTAAAGAAAGTAGGGCTGGAGAGATGGCTTAGCAGTTAAGCACTTGCCTGTGAAGCCTAAGGACCCCGGTCTGAGGCTCGACTCCCCAGGACCCACATTAGCCAGATGCACAAGGGGGCACACATGTCTGGAGTTCGTTTGCAGTGGCTGAAGGCCCTGGTGCACCCATTCTCTCTCTCTGTCTCTCCCTCTCTCTCTCTCTCTCTCTCTCTCTCTGTGTGTGTGTGTGTGTGTGTGTGTGTGTGTGTGTGTGTGTGTCTCCCTCTTTCTCTGTCTGTCACTCTCAAATAAATAAATAAAAATAAACAAAAAATTTTTGAAGAAAGTAAAAATATGTCCAATAGCACAACTCTTAGGCAAAAAAAAAAAAATGACATTCTGACATTTTTCAGACCTTCCTCAGCCTATTCGATAATATTATTAATACATCTCTCTGCTGGATTTCAGAGATAAATTATTGTGCAAAAACTACAAATTGGGTACCATTTCAGGCACTGACCATCTCCTTATCGGGATAAATCAACTCAAAGTACCCAAAAGTCACATGGTTATACCACCCTTACTATTGACAGATTGTCATTGGTGACAATCTCTAGACATTTTCCACAAAACCACTAGATCACTCCAACAATCATTTCATGGGCCACCCTTAACCTTGACTGACCCTTCCTCACACATCCAGAAGGCAGGCAGAGCTGAGGATGGAGTCTCTGAAGACAACATGGCCAGGCTCGCTTTCTCCAGAGGCAACCGTGGAACTGTGGCCAGTACCCACTGCCCACAGAGGCAGCTTCTTTCACCCAAAGCAGCTGTGGCCCCTGGAAAGTCTAAAGGCTGAGTCTCAGCTTCACTCTGGTATAACCCAGAGTGTATTAATAATCCAGCCAGTGGCATGTCTGCTCTGGGGGAAACCAACTGCCCTCTCATTGGACTGAAGGCCCACTCTATGGGAGAGAATACATGCCTGGTACTGAAAACCTAATCAAAAGCAGATGGCAGGGGAGGTCATGAGCCTTAAGGGCATAAAGCCTATTTTTGTCTGGATAAATGCATATATTATTCTAACCAAATTGCCCTGAAAGGACTTCACTTAGTGTCATACTCATATATTAATGCTACTCTCACTCTGGTTGGAGAAGCTTCTCTTTTCAGATGGTGATGACCACTGGGATGACCCAGAAGGCAACTCAGTGCTGAGAAGAAGGGACGGAGAAGTGTCCAGCACTGAAACATCTCACACCTCCCAAGGCTCAGGGTCCATTGCGGAAGAGGTGGTGGAAAGAATGTAAGAGCCAAAGGAAGGGTACCACTCCTTACATACAACCGCCCAGACAGAAATTGGCCTCAATATCCAAGACCTCGCAGTGCCTAGCAATACCCACACAAGACCCTCATAATAGGAGAAAAAGATGATGACATCAAATTAAAAGAGAGACTGGTGGAGAGAGGGAGGGGATATGACGGAGAGCAGAGTTATGAAGGGGAAAGTGGGGGAGGGGAAGGAAATATCATGGTTTATTGTCTGTAAGTATAGAAGTTGTCAATAAAAATAATAATAATAATAATAAAGCTGGGCATGGTGGCACACGCCTTTAATCCCAGCACTTGGGAGGCAGAGGTCGGAGGATCACCATGAGTTCGACGCCACCCTGAGACTCCATAGTGAATTCCAGGTCAGTCTGGGCCAGAGTGAGACCCTACCTTGAAAAATCAAAAATAAAAATAAATAAATAAATAAAAATTTAAAAAAAATTTAGAAACCCCATTTTTATTTTTGTTCACAGGCAAGTACCAGCAGACATGAACGTCCTCAAACCGTGCGGATTGAGGAGATGACGGGGAAACCAAGCTGAAAGGATAGTGATAAGTCACACATCTCCCATGTCACCGCACACATGCGTAAGAACCCAGGCCCTGACTAGAACGGGCGTGTGTCTGACCCTTGACAGCACTACCCTCACTGCATCACTTGAATTTTTTCTCCTAGCCACCACGCTTGGTGGGCCTTTTTAATCATCTCTGCTGTCAGAAATGAGAAAACAGAGCATCGGACCGAGCCTGATGGTCAATCTCAACACCAACCCGACTGGATTAATAAACACCGGCAGGTGAGTAAGGCTCACTTCTGTGATGGAGTTTCTATCCATAATTAGATTGTGAGGGTTATGAGTCGATTAATGGATGAATCCCTTGATCTATTCATAGCTTGATGTCAGTTATTATGAGGTGGTTAAAGGTAGAGGTAGGTTCTAAAAGGAAAGGCATGTCTTTGGGGTTATGGCCTCTTCCCAGATCTCCATCTCTTTTTTTTTTTTAATATTTTGTTTATTTATGAGACAGAAAGAGACAGATAGAGAGAAAGAGAGAATGGGCACGCCAGGTCCTCCAGCCACTGCATACGAACTCCAGACACATGTGCCCCCTTGTATATCTGGCTTACATGGGTCCTGGGGAATCGAACCTGGATCCTTAGGCTCCACAGGCAAATGCCACATTTCCCCAGTCCCTCACCATCTCTTTCTGTTGCCTGTCTTACATGAGGTGAAGAATTTCCTCCTTCAAACCACCAGCCAGACCAAACCCCTTCTTCCTTAAATGTTGCTTTTTCCAGGCATTTTTGTCACACCAGTAAGAAATGTGGCAATTATGCTCACACATTCATATATTCTTTAATATTTTATTTTTATTTATTTTTTTAAATTTATTTATTTATTTGAGAGCGACAGACACAGAGAGAAAGACAGATAGAGGAAGAGAGAGAGAATGGGCGCGCCAGGGCTTCCAGCCTCTGCAAATGAACTTCAGACGAGTGCGCCCCCTTTTGCATCTGGCTAACGTGGGACCTGGGGAACCGAGCCTTGAACCGGGGTCCTTAGGCTTCACAGGCAAGTGCTTAACTGCTAAGCCATCTCTCCAGCCCAATATTTTATTTTTATTTATTTATTTGAGAGAGAGAGAGAGATACAGAAATTGGCAGGCAGAGAGAGAGAACGGGCTCACCAGGGAGCCTTGAACTGGGGTCCTTAGGCTTCACAGGCAAGCACTTAACCCTTAAGCCCTCATCATTTTTTTTTTTTTATTTGAACTGACAGAAAAAGTTAAAATGATCTGGGGCATCTTCATGTCTCCTTAAAGAGTTCTCACCACATTCAATCCAGAGAAATTATTATACATGAAAAATATATATATATATATATATATATGTCTGGTTTCAAACTGATTTGGGTTTCTCAATCTGGTTAACAAGAGGTTCTGGTCCCCAGTGTGTTTACTTACCTACGCCCCTCATGCTCTTCCAACCTCAACTCTGACTTCTCTACCTTGACTTTAGCCAAGTCCTCACCAGGTAACACTTGACCCTAAATAGGAAAGGAGACATTGTCAGCCTATCACTCAGCATCACCTGTCTGTCCACAGCCACCTCTCTGACCTGGGAGAACACCCCCACTTCTAAGACTGTGTCACCCACTGTGCGTTCCAGAGCAAGTTAGCAAATCACAGGCCCTTTCTGAGTCTGAGCTCTGCTACTCTCCATGACGATGGGCATGCTCCCATGGGCCTAAGGCAGCCACGTGATAAGGAAGAAACGTGGATGGAGGCTTGTGCAAATGTAGCTTGGAAAGACTAAACCCACCCAAGACTCGCCAAGGTGGCCTTTGAATGCCCCGGATAGATTCCCTGGGACCCGCAACATTCCTGGGAAGAAGAAACAAACTAGGTCCTGGGCAGTGACCACAGCCAAATTCCACCTTGCTTCCAATATGTAAGCCATCAACTAGGAGCAGCCAGAATAAACAAGCACGGTCTATGTGGCTTTCCAGGTCTATTTAGCCACTCCTGTTTGAACTTGGGAGGGGTTCCCAAGGCAGGGGAAATTCCAGAAGGCTCCATGTGAGGAGCCAAGCCTTTGATATGAAGTTCTGTTGCTTCTTGCTTCCCTGTGCAAATCTCTCATCATTCCATCCAAATCACTTTGAGAACCTCCACATCTCATCTCGCACTTACAGTGGGATTAGCCTGTGCCGAGGCGGCCTGAGCCCATCAATGCCTTGGTTCACTTTGTTCCTGAATGGGGAAGGGAGGATCAAAGAGCCAGAAATATTCATTTATGAGCAAAATGTAAAAGAATTAAATATGTAGAATTTGGCCACATGGTGCCTGAAGAGTGCTATAAATACCCAGGAACATTTGAAGGGCTTAACTAAACACCACAAAGAGGACCTTTTTTCTTCTTCTTCTTCTTCTTCTTCTTCTTCTTCTTCTTCTTCTTCTTCTTCTTCTTCTTCTTCTTCTTCTTCTTCTTCTTCTTCTTCTTCTTCTTCTTCTTCTTCTTCTAAGATTCTCCACATTTCTGTATTTGCCAGAAATCAAAAGGAAAAGAAAGTCTGACCTGAGTCTATGGAATTCTGTCTGCAGTGAAGGCTGCTATTCAGAGGGGACTGATGTCAACACAGCCTGAAGTTTCACCAACTCTAGAATTTGTGTTAATGCCTCCATTTCCAAGCCATTTCTCAGATGCCATGTTTGGGCTTACAAATGTGTGTTTGAGTGTCGGCCCCTGTGTCTATATCTGCTCTCTCTCTCTCTCTCTCTCTCTCTCTGTCTCTCTCTCTCTCTCTCTTTCTCTCTGTCTCTCTCTCTTATTTTTTTTTTTTTTTGCAAGTATTTTGTTGCCCCTTGTAGGTGCCTTGCGTGCTTTTGTGGACATACTCCCCACAGTGTCTTGTGGAAACAGTGTGATTCCCCCCATAACTCTACAAAGACAGCAGGTGTTGCCTCGTGTATGGGAACAAAAAGATGAGCCGAATGAATGGGGACTTTCGAGACAGAATTGCTCCAAGTCGGTACCCTCCACACCTGAAGTAGACCTGACATTCAGAGCCTGGCATGGGTGTCTCTGAGACTGCTCCAAGCTTCCTGGAGGGAAAGTAAAATGGAGGGTTCAACTGAACAGAATCAGAAAATTCATCTTAGCAGTTTTCTCCGAAGACACACTCTAGGGCAAGCCCTTCTGGAATTTCGAGGAGGGAAATAATGTATGGTGAGAGCAGCTTTGCTGAGAGTCTTTCAACACATTTGTTCCCAGATGGGTTCCGTGCAAAAGTGAAAATTATTTTTTTTTTAATACAGTGAAGGCATTTCAACAAAGGTTTGGTTTCATTTTGAGCTAGAAGCGCAGGAGGCTATGTTTGAGTTACAAGCTCTTACCCAGCTCACGTTCCACAGAGAAGGAACACTAAAAACTGGGGTGTCTGTGGAGTTCCAATCCTTCCATCACTGTGACACCTGGGTGACCTGGAAGAAGCCAGCTTTCTTTTCCTGACCAGAGTTGACTAGACTAGACCAGTGGGCTTTATGGGTTTTTTTCTAAATATTTCTAAAATAAGCAAACTCTCTCTCGAAAGATATAAAAGTGTCCAATAAGATAAGAAAGATAAAGGTAAAACCTTTCTGAATAATGCTAAACAGTGACACAGAGCCTTGACCACCCATACTTCCTAGCTTAGGTCCTGAGCATTATGAACCAGTGATGCTTCATGGAACACTGGCCTTCTCCAAGCCCAATGGAACACACTGGACTCCACATTTCCTCTGGACTGTCCCAACCTTGGTTCCTGGGGAGTTTAAATGGCAGTGAGACAAGAAAGAAGTAACTGGTGGTTCCAAGTCTACAACTCTTCTCTCTTTCTCTCTCTCTCTCTCTCTGTGTGTGTCTGTCTCTCTCTGCTTGCAAATAAAATAGAAATAAAATAAATAAAAGAAGGAGCTGATGAGATTGCTCAGCAGTTAAGGCCCTTGCCTGCAAAGCCTAACAAGCTGGGTTCCATTCCCCAGTACCCAAGTAAATACTCATGTGCAAAATGACCCAGGTGTCTGAAGTCGATTTGCAGTGGCTAGAGGACCTGGCATGCACTTTCCCTCTCTGTCTGTCTCTCTTCTCTCTCTCTCTCTCTCTCTCTCTCTCTCTCTCTCTCTCTCTCTCTCTCTCTCTCTCTCTCTCTCTCTCCTTCTTTCTTTCTGCTTGCAAATAAAAATAAATAAATAAATAAAAGATCCAAAGGTCTTAAAGAAAATGAATCCAGGAAAGGCAATTGTGACGAGAGCAACAAGGAAGCTGGCTTTCTGAGCGGGGTGTCAGGGTATAACCCTCGCATTCAGAAGGTTGGGGTAGGAGGATCAAAAGTGTGAAGCCAATGAATACATGAAAAACTATTCACCTTCTCATCCCCCCCATATCAAAACTGCATTGCAGGGCTGGAGAGATGGCTTAGCACTTAAGGCATTTGCCTTGCAAAGCCAAAGGACCCTGGTTCAATTCCCCAAGACCCACATAAGCCAGATGCGCAAGGGGTGCATGCATATGAAGTTCATTTGCAGTGGCCGGAGGTGCTGGTATGCCCATTGCCTCTCTCCCTCCCCACCACCCCTTTCTCTCTCTGCCTCTATCTCTCTGTCTTTCTCAAATAAATAAATAAGAAAAATAAAAAAGAAAATCTTAAAAAAACAAAACCTGCATTGCCTGTCTATTTCACCCCAGTCAAAATGGCTAATATCAAGAAAGCAAGCAAGGGCTGGAGAGATGGCTGAGCGGCTAAGTGCTTGCCTGTCAAGCCTAAGGACCCCAGTTCGAGGCTCAATTCCCCAGGACCCACGTTAGCCAGATGCACAAGGGGCACACGGGTCTGGAGGTCCTTTGCAGTGGCTAGAGGCCCTGGCGTACCCATTCTCTATCTATCTATCTGCCTCTTTCTCTCTCTATCTGTCCCTCTCAAATAAAGAAAAGAAAGAAAGAGCTAGAGAGATGGCTTAGTGGTTAAGGTATTTACTTGCAAAGCCAAAGGACCCAGGTTCAATTCCCCAGGACCCA
Source organism: Jaculus jaculus (assembly GCF_020740685.1). Lineage (NCBI taxonomy): Eukaryota > Metazoa > Chordata > Mammalia > Rodentia > Dipodidae > Jaculus > Jaculus jaculus. Next base: position 4,261,891 of record NC_059121.1, read on the forward strand.
CATAAGCCAGATGCACAAGGGGCACATATGTCTGGAGTTCGTTTGCAGTGACTGGAGGCCCTGGCGTGCCCATTCTCTCTCTGTCTCTCTTCTCTCTCTCTCTCTCTCTCCTTGCAAATACATTAATTAAAATTAAAAAACAAAGCAAACAACAACAAATGCTGGGGAAGATACGGGGGAGAAGCGACTCAGACACGTTGCTGGTAGGAATGTAAGTTAGTACAGACACCGTGGAAATCAAGATGGAGTTTCCTCAGAGGGGAAAAGAACTATAAGTTAACAGCATGTTTTGATCCAGCACCGCCATCCCTGTGCATATATCCTAAAGTCACCATGCAACAGGGCATCTGCACATCATGTTCATTATGACACTATTTATAACAACCAAGTTATGAAATCAGCCTTGGTACCCACCAACAGATGAATGGAAAACGGAACACGTGGCATGCTTACACAGGGGTTTTGATGAGACATAAGGGAAAACAAAATCATGTCATTTGCAGGAAAAATAGATGAAATTGGACAGCATCATGTTAAGCAAAAGAAGCCAAACTTAGAAAATATCACATGCTTTCTCTTACAATCAGAGTCTAGATTTTTAATCTCTCTCTCCCTCTGTCTCTCACTCTCTCTCTCTCTCTCTCTCTCTCTCTCTCTCTCTCTGTTTCTTTATTTCTCAGAGAGAGAGTACAGGTGTGCCAGGGCCTCCTGCAAACAAACTCCAGACACAGGTGCCACTTTGTGCATCTGGCTTTATGTGGGTACTGGGGGAACTGAAACCAGTCTGACAGGCTTTGGAAGCAAGCACTTTTAACTGCTAAGCCATCACACCAGCCCCAGAATCTGAATTTAAAAAAAAAAAAAAGATATTCAAGGGCTGGAGAGATGGCTTAGCAGTTAAAGGCACTTGCCAGGGAAGCCTAAGGACCCATGTTCGACTGTCCAGATCCCATGTAAGCCAGACACACAAAGGTGAGGCAAGCGCAAGGTCGCGCATGCCCACTAGGTGGCACAAGTGTCTAGAGTTCTATTGCAGTGGCTGGAGGCCCTGGTGTGCCAATTCTCCCTCTCTCGATAGATAGATAGATAGATAGATACATAGATAGATAGATAGATAGATAGATGATAGATAGATAGATAGATAGATAGATAGATAGATAGATAGATAGATGATAGATAGATAGATAGATGATAGACAGATAGATAGATAGATAGATAGAGATGATAGAGATGAGATAGAGATAGAGATAGAGATAGAGACAGAGACAGAGACAGAGACAGAGACAGAGACAGAGACAGAGACAGAGACAGAGACAGAGATAGAGATAGAGATAGAGATAGAGATAGAGATAGATAGATAGATATCTCATTTAAAAAGGGCAGTCTGTTGGGCTTGCCTCAAAAAAATAATAATAATAATTACCTTTCAAGTTTACTTTGTCTCTCTGCCTTATCTCTCCCCATCTCTCCACACGTCTTCCTCCTGTTTCTGGTTGCTCCCTTCCTCTCTCGCCTCTTCCATCTGCCTCATACTCCAAGCCAAGGCTTGACAGTCAGGTCAAGAGGAGACCGGGCTTCTAGCCGGGTCCGCCCACCTTGAATCGATCACACCCACGCTCACCGTACCTGTGTCTTCATCTACAAGACTGGTCTCGAGACCGCCTTCCCCGCAAGACCTGAATGAGTTCCTGCCATGTCCTGGTTACCAACTTGGATGGCAGTGCGAATTCTTCCCCTGCCGACCTTAGGCAATGCGCTTGGTCTTCTGAACTGAAATGCCCTTGTTTGAGGAACAGTCATCAGCCCATCTGCTCCCCGGGGTTTTGTGGGAAGTGAGCGGGAAAGTGGCCTACGACCCTGAGCCAGCAGTACCCTCTCTCTGACAGGCTCCCCTAAGAGCTTCACTCTCCCGTGGCTCACTTCCACCTTCCCTGACCGCTGATTCCCGCCCACTGAGATATTCCTCGCCATCCTCTACCTCGTTTTGTTCCTGCGCAGCATTAAGTCGCAGATTGTAATTAGCACGAACGCTCCTTTGTCGACCGCACCCCGTCTAGGATGTAAGCGTCCTGAGGTTAGCCACATGACTTCTCATGCTCCGGCACTCTGCCCTAGCCGCCCCCCCCCCCACACACACACACAGGGGCTAGCTCACACAGACCTGTTGAGTGAATAAGTGAATAAAAGGGTTTAGTAACTAGTTGCGGCATTGATCCTCACATCTCTGAGCCAAAGGAGGCTAAGGATGCCCCATGCCAATCCCACTATATAAAGATGCAGAGCAGTTCATGTGGACCGCACTTGCTAGAATGTGACAGGCCCAAGATTGGAACCATTTTATTTACTTATTTAATCTATTTACTAGAGAGGGAGAGAGAGAGAATGGGCAGACCAGGGCCTCCGGCTGTTGCAAACGAACTCCAGACACATGTGCCACCTTGTGCATCTGGCTCACATGGGCACTGGGGAATCATATCTGGGTCCTTGGGCTTCTCGGGCAAGCACCTTAGCCACTAAACCATCTCTCCAGCCCATTTATTTTTAATCTTTATATCCTATTCTATTTTATTCCAAACTCTGCTCTTGGACAGAAAATCCCCTTGACTGAAGTTGCATACTTGCAACTTCCACCCTGCTTCTGACTGTATGCCTCAAACAACTGTAGCGTTCGACTCTCAACATCCCAGATGGGAAATCCTATAATGAATGGGAAATTTCACTGATCTATGCCACAGCACATTTGTCCCCTGCAGTTCCCTCCCGCTGACCCTTTCAAAGTCTTTGCTGGAGGCAGAAAACAGAAGCTATTCTTGCTCCGCATAACAACATGTTGGAAGATACCAAATGAAGCTCGGAATTATTCCTAATTACCAAACAGCAAAAGTGTCTATTTGTCATTTCACTATCACCAAAGTCACAAGAAGTGGTCGCAAGGAACGTCGCGTTACATTTGGGAGAGGAAGAAGAAGCAAACCGGAAAGAAACATTAAATTCGCAGAGGCCAGCGAATGGCTCAGCGTGTGGTCACCGCTGAGGTTATGTAAAGTTGATGAGCATCGCTGACCTTGATGCTGTTGTTACAAAGAAGCTATTTAGCGCATGTCAAGCTCTTGGCTCTAAGGCCCACAAAAATGCAAGCAACTGTTAATAATTGCCCACTTTTTGAATATAAGTTCTGCCACTGATAACAAGAAAAACCCCTTGGGCACAGAACTTTGGAGGGAGGGAGATAGACTCCGACGCTGCCTTAGCCAGGGCACCATGAATAAGTACATCATTCTTAATAAGAATAAACTACTGGGTTTGATTAAGCAATCTCATGCATGTTTCTAAAGTAGATGGCTTTGACCTAGGGTTGAAAACCTTTATCTAGAAAAGGCTTTTACATTTCTTTTCCAGTTTGTTACTTTACAGTGGAATGGTAAGACAAATTTGTACTTGCCCTCAAAACCCAAGAATATTTAGTCACTTAAAAATAAAAATTAAGCCAGGCGTGGTGGTGCACATCTTTAATCCCAGCACTAGGGAGGCAGAGGTAGGAGGATCGCCATGAGTTCGAGGCCACCCTGAGACTACATAGTGAATGCCAGGTCAGCATGAGCTATAGTGAGACCCTACCTCAGAAAACCAAAAATAAATAAATAAATAGTAAGAGCTAGAGAAATGGCTTAGAGGTTAAGGCACTTGCGGGCAAAGCCAGAGGACCCAGGTATGAATTGTGATTCCCCAGTGCCCATATAAAGCCTGATTCACAAAGTGGTGAATGAGTCTGGAATTCGCTTGCAGTGGCTAAAGTGTGCATCGGGTGAGCCCGTTCTCTCTATCTGCCTCTATCTCAGATAAATAAATAAAAATATTTTTAAAAAAGATAAAAATACTAGCTCCATTCTCCAAGTAGGACCTGAATGGATTTATTTTTCTAATTCAAGTCATTAAAATAAGGGTTGTAATCTAGGTGTTAAAGTTCTCAGTCGCGATTGACACCAAGTGCTCATAAGTGCCCGATAAGTGGATATTTCTGTTGGGGGGAAATGAAGAGCAAAGATTGCATAAAATCCAAAAGGAAAGAGACTTGTGCATGGGGCTGCATGAGGAATGGCTTAGTGTGATAAGAGAGGACTGCAGTTCAGTTATAGCATGAAGTAAAGAGAATGGTGTGTAACAAATCTGGATTGGAGGGAAATTAATTAAAAAAAAAATAGGGCTGGAGAGATGGCTTAGCGGTTAAGCGCTTGCCTGTGAAGCCTAAGGACCCCGGTTCGAGGCTCGGTTCCCCAGGTCCCACGTTAGCCAGATGCACAAGGGGGCGCACGCGTCTGGAGTTCATTTGCAGAGGCTGGAAGCCCTGGCGCGCCCATTCTCTCTCTCTCCCTCTATCTGTCTTTCTCTCTGTGTCTGTCATTCTCAAATAAATAAATAAAAAATTTAAAAAAAATAATAGAGGTAGGCTGGAGAGATTGCTCCACAGTTAGGCTCTCCTGCAAAGTCTAACAACCCAAGTTTGATTCGCCAGTGCCCATCTGAAGCCAGCTGCACTGAGGGGCGTGTGTATCTGGGGTTCGTTTGCAGCAGCTCGAGGCCCTGTGGTGCCCATTCTGTCATTCGTATTCTCTCCCTCTCTCCTTGGAAGTAAATAAATGTTTTTAAAAAATAACGTAAGGGCTGGAGAGATGGCTTAGCGGTTAAGCGCTTGCCTGTGAAGCCCGGTTCGAGGCTCAATTCCCCAGGACCCACGTTAGCCAGATGCACAAGGGGGCGCACGCGTCTGGAGTTCGTTTGCAGAGGCTGGAGGCCCTGGCGCGCCCATTCTCTCTCTCTCCCTCTATCTGTCTTTCTCTGTGTGTCTGTTGCTCTCAAATAAATAAATAAAAACTAACGTGAGGCTAAGCAAAAATGCAAGGAGGGAGTGACAATAGAAGGAGGGCCACTGAGGAGACTGTGGCGCTGACAAAGCGAATGGAAGTTCCGAAGATCTTCTTGTGCTTGGCCCCTACTTCATTTGGGCATGGATGATCTGTCCACCTAAACGTGCCCTTTCTATTTCGTGGAGGAAATTGAGGCCCTCAGTCACAACCTTCCCTCTTTCTCTCCTTCCCTCAACACCTGCAAACTTGCCTGCACTGACTTTCTTTTTTTTTTTTTTTAATTTTTATTTATTTATTTGAGAGCGACAGACACAGAGAGAAAGACAGATAGAGGGAGAGAGAGAGAGAATGGGTGCGCCAGGGCTTCCAGCCTCTGCAAACGAACTCCAGACGCGTGCGCCCCCTTGTGCATCTGGCTAACGTGGGACCTGGGGAACCGAGCCTCAAACCGGGGTCCTTAGGCTTCACAGGCAAGCGCTTAACCGCTAAGCCATCTCTCCAGCCCTGCACTGACTTTCTTATGTCCAATGTCACTTCCACCGCTCCCTTCCATGCCGTTGCCTTGGTTCCCTAGCTTAGCCAGGAAGGCCTTTGTTCTCCATATTCCTGGCCGTCAGTAGAGTAGACCCACACAGGCCTAGACCACCAAGCTGCCCTGTTCCTTACAGCCTTAGGGCCTGAGTCCTCTGTACCCATCCTTCCTTAACTTCCATCACGATTCACGCTCCAAACTTCACCCTTGCCTTGCCCTCCAAAATGTGGCCTCTGATCAGCTCTCTGTGAAGCATGAGACCATGGCCAATCAACGCAGGGCTGCCTCAGCCTGATTGCCCACAATGCATCCTCAGGCCTCTCTGCATGATCCCGCACATTCAAAGAGCCACAGGGTGCGCGCGCACGCCCTTTGCTGTTGAGAGCAGCTTCCTGACCCACATCCAGCCTCCTGCAAGGATATTTTCCTTCCTTTATTTGGTCGTTTGATATCACTGGGGCAAAGATTTCAAGTCGACTCCATAATACTGAAGGAATGGAGGTAAGACACTCTGATCTATTGATCCATATTTGAGATGAGATTCAAGAGAAAGAACCAGAACATTTAATTGTGTGACTGTGCAGAGAGAATCACTGGGAATGGCCAGGTCGGCTTTCACCACCATATCATCTGAGTCTGTGAGTGTGAATGTATTGCACAGGTGTGCAGGTACATGGATTGGCATATGTGCGGAAGCCACAGGCAGCCTCAGGTGGTGCTCCTCGGGATCTGTCCATTGGCCTAGATTATGGCCAATTATTGGCCAATTATGCTAGATTGACCAGAGGCTGGCCTGTCTTTCTGGGATAACAAGTGTGTCCCACCACAGTAGGTATTTTCATATGGGTTCTGGTGGGGATCACACTCAAGTTCCCAAGTTTTTAAGGCAAGCACTTTACTCTCCCCAACCCTTCTTTGAGACTTCTGATAGAGAAGAAGGAGAAAGAAGATTGAGAAGCTTCTGAAAAATCTAAATTCCAAGCAGACATTTTCAAAAGCATGTGAATGTGCAAATAAGCAACTTATGAAAGCAGAATACAAATAATCATAAATGGGAAAAACTGTTCAGTCTTATTAACAATCAAAGGGATGCAAATTATAACAATAAGATATCATTTTTATCTAGACAGTTGGCAGAAATTTTTAAATTGTACTGATAAAAATGCAAGAAAATCAGCAATGGCTGTCTTAAACACTGGTGCGGGTGGTACTGTCACCTCCTTCCTAGAAAACAGATTCTAAAAATCCATGAAAAGCATTGTAATACTTCATGACAATAGTGTTCTGGGAGAATAAATGATAGGGGCAAAATGACATACAGATAGGTGAAAACAGTCTACAAAATATGGGCTGGAGAGATTGCTCAGTGGTTAAGGCACTTGCCCATAAAGCTTAAAGACCTGAGTTTAATTCCCCAATACCCACATAAAGCCAGATGCACAAGGCACTGCATTCATTTGGAGTTCTTTTGCAGTGGCTAGAGGCCCTGGTGCAGCATGAATTTTCCCTCCCTCTCTCTCTCTCTCTCTCTCTCGCCTAAATTAATTAATTTAAAAGTTTACAAAACTGGCTGATAGACATATGTTTACAGGCATCCATAGACACACATACATATACACATAATATTTGTATAAATGTGCCTAGAAAAAATATGCAACTGAGGGCCTCAAGACATCAAGGAAAGTGTTAATATAACTTATCTCCAAATCATGGGAGCTAAAGTAATTTGCTTTTCTTATTCTTTATGATTCTATTTTCAAACTTTCTATATGGTAAAGTTAATACCTAATGCATTCAGAAGAAAAAAAACATTAGAACACCTCCACCTTTAGAAAAATGGACTCTTTAAACTGAAGTGGAGAATTGCGAGATACCTGCAAAGGGAGAGATGGCTTAGCAGTTAAGGTGCTTGCTTGCAAAGCCAAAGGACCCAGGTTCGATACCCCAGCTCCTACATAAAGCCGGATGCACAGAGTGGCACATGCACCTGGAGTTCATTTGTAGTGGTTAGAAAGAAACATGCAGAGGGCAATATGGAAACAAAGGGTGTTGTTTAATACGCTCAAGATTCAAAATAGCTGGGAAGATTAGAGAAGTGAGCACACTTTAGGCAGACGTAAGAGCCTGATCTGTGCGGTCAGGAAGTTGAAGGCCAAAGTGACTCGAGACTGGCATGTGCAGTCTGCCTGAGAAGGTGGTGTGTAAACTGTTGGGGGCAAGTGGGATGTGGTGGTTTCATTCAGGTGTCCCCATACACTTAGCTATTCTGAATGCTAGTCTCCCCAGCTGATGGCAGTTGGAAATTAAAACCTGAAGATGAAATTAAGACAGTTGGGGCTGGAGAGCTGGCTCAGTGGTTAGGGCACTTGCCTGAGAAGCCTAATGGCTCGGGTTCAATCCCCCAGGACCCACGTAAAAGCCATGCACGTAAAGCGGCACATGCATCTGGAGTTCCTCTCTAGCAGCTCGAGGCCCCTGGTGTGCCCATTCATAGTCTCTCTCTTTCTGTCTTTCTGTGCTTGAAAAATAAATAAAATACATTTAAATAAAAAAGAAAGAAAGAAAGAAATGATGACAGTTGGTTACCACTGAAGAACAACAAAGTACACGGGGTGGCGCTGGAGAAAAACAGAGCACCTATAAACAAGAAGACAGATTAGATCACCACAAAGGCAAAGACAGGTGTGTGGTTTTTTGTTGTTGTTTTGTTTTGCTTTGTTTTGTTTTTCTTAATGTGGTTGCTGTTCACGTCAGGCTTCCTACTAAAGAGCACAAGAAACCTACCGCTCTTGATTTCTTATCATTGATACTATCAACTTTCCTCATCACTACTTAATTTCCCAATGTGGGCTTCCATTTCCAACAGAAAAGAAGTTTGCCTCCATCTTCCCTGAGATGGCGCCATGCTCCTGGCCTTCTCTAGACCCGTAAGGCAGGTGAGGGGTGGTCTGGGTGGTTTGTGGGAAGGAAGTTTGCAGATTCCAGCTCCTTGCAGAAATCCATCGTTCCTGTCCTTGTGGCCACCTTGGTCTAAAACTGTTAAACTGGGCCTGGAGAGACGGCTCAGTGGTGAAAGGCATTTGCTTGCAAAGCCTGGCCGCCTGGGTTCCATTCCCCACTACCCATGTAAAGCCAGATGCAGAAAGGGCAGAGTACGCCGGAGTTCATTTGCTGTGGCAGGAGATGCCGGTGTGCCCACATTCATCCTGTCTCTCCCCTTCTCTGTCTCTCAGACAGATAATTTTTTTAAAATGTTAATCTGTTCGAAAAGGGAGAGAGAAGAAAAACAACAAACAACTGATCATTAGCCCTGCTATACCAGATTTTTTTTTTCATAAAAGTATAATGTCTATTGGAAAAATACAAAAATAATATGAAGGAAAATCATCTGTACAGCAACGCAGTGGAAAGTTTTCCACAAGACCTCACTTGTCAAGGCTCAAACACTGGCTATTCAAATCATTAACTGAGTGGTTTGTAAGCTGTCGAATCTCCCTTTACTCATTGTTAAAATATAGATCAGAATACACCACTTTTATTCCATGTATTTAAAGAGTATTTACGCTCACACTGTCCAGTCTATCAAGATTTCCATAGAAGCCGGGTGTGGTGACACACGCCTTTAATCCCAGCACTCGGGAGGCAGAGGTAAGAGGATCGCTGTAAGTTCGAGGCCACCCTGAGACTACAAAGGGAATTCCAGGTGAGCCTGGGCTAGAGTGAGACCTACCTCAATAAACAAAAAAAAAAAAAAAAAAAAAAAAATCCATAGAGTAATTTAAAAGATTTTAATGTTTTTGACAAAATTGGCAAATATGGCCAAGATTCCAGCATAGTCAATATATTCATAGTTACCTAAATATGATAAAAGCTTAGTGCTCTTCCCACAGCAGACCCTGAAGCTTATCTGGGTTTCAGTCTCATAGCCAAGTGAGCCCAAGGTGGTGGGACATAAGCTTTCTCTAGCTGGGTTTTTCTCATGTGTAAAAAATGCAAATGACAATTTTAATCCAGTGACAGCGGTGGCCTGTGCTCACCAGGTATCTAGTGCCCAGTTAAGTCCATCAGCTCTATGCAGCTAGATGAGGTCCTGCAATTAATAAAGACCAGTCAGATGTGAGTATAATGTGATATGAGCCACTTCCTGTCTTTAGCCTTAGAGCCGGGTGTGGTGGCGCACGCCTTTAATCCCAGCACTCAGGAGGCAAAGGTAGGAGGATGGCTGTGAGTTCAAGACAACCCTGAGACTACCTAGTGAATTCCAGGTGAGTCTGGGCTAGAGTGAGACCCAACTTCAAAAAAAAAGTTCTGGATCTCTCTTTCTCTTCCTTTCTAACAGCAGCCTTGGAGGTCTTGTATTCCAGATGCTCTAATTACAAGATAGAAAAAACCTGGATTCTCAAGTCACCGCTTGGAGGAAAACATCTACCTTGGAGAGCTGCTCAGCCCACACTGGATTCTGATGGGAATGAAAAGTAAATGCATATTGTGCTAAACCACTGAGACTTTGAGGTTTCTCTACGGAGGCAGCTAGAGCTGGTTTTCTTGCCTCATTGTGCCCACCGCACAGAGCTCACCCGGTAAGAGTAAGTGATATTTGTCAGCACCGCCATCATCAGAAAAGGACATTTGGGCTTCAGAAGGTTTGGGATTAAGTCCCCAGTTACCACTTACTAGTGACAACAAGACGTGTCATCTCCTGGAACCTCCCTTGATAAACAGAGGAGAATCCTTGTCTCTAATGTTCTTATGACGATCAATAGAGAAAGATGGTGAAAACCTTTGGCGGACTGAAAAGTGATTATTCGATTGTTTCTAATTACTGTCCTGGTTCTTTAAGAGCGTCCCTTTGGGAGCATGCAACCCTGCCCCATCGATGCTGCTGATTGCTTTGGCCAATAGCAGGTGAAGGGCTGGAACACATCCGCATTTGAACAGAGAATGAAGATTAGCAGTCTCCCTTTGACATGAAAAAAAGCATAACCCAATCTGGGATTTCTTCCTCCTGGCTCTGCAGTTAAAATGTAGGGGCTCAGAAAACAAAGCCCCAAAGTGGGCTCCTTGGGCAGCTTCTTCTCCTGAACTATGTACTGATCTCCTTTCTTCCCTCAACACAGGCTATGGGAACTCAGATTTCTCTTCCCCAAGCAAATCACAGAAACGAGTCTATCTTCTTGTGTTCCACAAAGCGGGGCACAAAACCACCACCACCTGTCTGCCTGGGAGCTGGCCACCAGGAACCTGAGTCACCTAATGGATCATCAAGTCGTCACTTCAGAATGGACTCCTTTTCCCACACCAAGGAGGAGGGACTGCTCCACAGAGACCTGTTTCCTTTTTTATTTTTTTAAATTTTTATTTATTTATTTGAGAGCGACAGAGAGAGAAAGAGGCAGAGAGAGGAGAAAGAGAGAATGGGTGTACCAGGGCTGCAAACGAACTCCAGATGCATGCGCCCCCTTGTGCATCTGGCTACTGTGGGTCCTGGGGAATCGAGCCTCGAACCGGGGTCCTTAGGCTTCACAGGCAAGTGCTTAACTGTGAAGCCATCTCACCAGCCCTAAATTTTATATTTTATTTATTTATTTCTAAGGAAAGAGAGACAGAGAATGAGAATGGGCATGCAGAGCTTCTAGCCACTGCAAATGAATTATAGATGCATGTGCCATTTGGTACATCTGGCTTTTCATGGGTACTGGGGAATCGAATCCAGGTCTTTAGCCTTTGCAGTCAAGGGCCTTAACCACTAAGCCATCTTCCCAGCCCCAGAGGCCTTTTTTTATTCACCCTGGCCTCTTCACATGGCTTTGCCCAGTCATGTTTATAACAACTGTTCATGACTCATCAAATCTAAGTGTGAAAATAGATTGTTCACCTTGGGTCTTTGAGTCTTTGAATATATCGGAAGCCCTACTGTGGATAACAATACGCTATTATAATATAGAATAAATATGCAATATGTAACAACATGCAATATTATGTAATATATGATAATATGCAATATAACATAACTGAACTTTAAGTTGTATATTAATCAAAACTAATTAATTAATAGAGTAATACCAAGGCAGATGAATGTTCCCAGACAATTATTGTCCAATAGTTTGCCTTTTTCTTGGTGTTTTTTTAGTCAATACTTCTTTTAATCAGTTACTTGAAGGAGGAAATGCCAGTTGGATGTATAAATGAGAAAATCTTGAGAGGGCTGGGATACAGCTCAGTGGTTGAACACTTATCTAGCATTTGTGAGGCCCTAGATAGAGGTTCAAGTCCAGCACCACCAAAAATTTTTGGAAGTCAGTAGCTAAGGTTTGCATGACAGTATCAGGACTCAAAAAAAAAAAAAGGTGCCATTTAAGTGGGGGGAAAAAAATGTAAGGTCCCTACATCATTGTAGGATAAGGAAGATGGCAGATTTAGTGAAAGTAACATGAAGTTTTATTTGATAGCAGAATCCAGGACAAGATCATGAAACTGAACAAGGGCTGGAGAGATGACTCAGTGGTTAAGGTGCTTGCCTGCAAAGCCTAATGATCCAGGTTCAATTCCCCAGTACCCACATAGAGTCAGATGCACAAAGTGGCGCATGCATCTGGAGTTTGTCACGGCTGGAGACCCTGATCCATTCAATCTGTGTGTGTGTGTCTTTATGCTTGCAAATAAATAAATAAATATTTTAGGGAAAAAAAAAACAAATAAACAAAAGCAGGTCCACAGACCTTTTCCCCATTTTTACTGATAATTTTTTTCATACATGTATATAATGGACTATGATCGCAATGCTCTCTTGTTACCTAACTTCTCTTGTACCTTCCATTGAACTCCTTCATCTTCCAACCAGTCCCTTTTTCCCCTTCTCCTTCTTCTTCTTCTTTTGACCTCCTCTACCACAATATGTGAACGGGCCCAGTCTTGGGCAGGTAGCAGCAGTCACCGTGAGGTCATAAATGCAGCCTTCACTCCATGTCTCGAGGCATCACTCCAAAGCACTCCTCCACTCCTCTGCTTCCTACTTTCTTCCCAGCACTTGCTGCAGGTTTCCCTGAGCCTCGGAGGAAGTGATATTGAAGTCTCATGTAGCACTGAGCACTCAACACTCAACAGTCACTTATCCCAAGCACTTCTGACAAGTTTTAAGTCTCCTTGCCTTTGACTATAGTTTCAGAAATATGGTTCCCCAAATAGTTAGCTTCAAATATCTTCACAGCACAGTCGTCTCTGTTTTGTTTTGTTTTTTTCTAAATTCTGTCTTAAAGAATAGATCCTGAAGGCTGGAAGGATGGCTTAGCAGTTAAGACATTTGCCTGCAAAACGAAAGGACCCAGGTTCAACTCTCCAGGACCCACATAAGCCAGATGCACAAGGGGGGGCATGCATCTGGAGTTTCTTTGCAGTGGCTGGAGGCCCTGGCACATCTATACCCATTCTCTTTCCCCCTCTCTCTCTCTCATTCTCCCTTTCTCTTTTCTCTCTGTCTCACTTTGTGTGCAAATAAATAAATAAAATACTTTAAAAAATAGATCCTAAACAGAAAGACCTAAATTTGGTTTAACAATGAAACAACAGTAAGTAATCTGCATAAGGTATGTGAAATCTTATAGGACAAATAAAAAAGGAAGACTAAGTAGGAGAAGAGAAGTCCAGGCGATTACCATGGGAGAGAAATTTAAGTACTGGAATTTAATCTGCATTTAAACATTTGGAGGCGTGTTTCTGGAATAAGTCCTGGAGTCATTCTGCACGACTCTGAGATGCAAAATGAAGGCATGGAGTATAGATAAAAGAGGATGTTTAAATATTTTATTTATTTATTTGAGAGAGAGAGAGAGAAGGAGGGAGAGAATGGGCACACCAGGGCCTCCAGCGTCTGCAAACAAACTCCAGATGTAAGTGCCACCATGTGCATCTGGGTTATGTGGGTCCTGGGGAACCAAACCTGGGTCCTTAGGGTTTGCAGGTAAGTTCTTAACCATTAAGTCATCTCTCCAGCTCAAAGGGGGATTTTTTTCAATTAAAAAAAATCCCTTCAAAACTGAAGAGGCTTTGGTCTGGAGAGATGGCTCAGCAGCTAAACTCTTGCCTGCAAAGCCTAACGACCTAAGTTCAATCCCCCACTACCCAGGGAAAGCCAGATGCACAGGTAGCACATGCATCTGGAGTTTGTTTGCAGCAGCTGGAGGCCCTGACATGCCCATTCTTTCTATCCTTCTCTGACTCTTCTCTCTTTGCTTGAAAATAAATAAATAAAAATATCTTTAAAAAATGATGGTGCTGAGCTAGAGAGATGGCTCAGCCGTTAAGGCACCTGCCTGTGAAGCCAAAGGACCCAGGTTTGACTCTCCAGAACCCACCAGATGCACAAGGTAGCACATGTGTCTGGAGTTCGTTTGCAGTGGCTGGAGGCTGTGGCATGCCCATTCTCTCTCTATCTCTCTTTCTCTCTCTCTCTTTCTCTCTCTCTTTCAAATAAATAAAATATATTTTGAAAAAATGATGGTGCTGCTTAGAAGAACCACACGTGAGCACATCTAAATTCCCTTTTGTGATGACAACGTTTCCTCTGGCTGTGAAGTTGAAATCAAAGCCAATTTGCAGTGTGCAAAACTGGATTAGGTCAGACTAAGCCTTGCGGAGACTATTTTTTAAAAATGCACAATTTGGCCAGGCAGGGTAGCACACACCTTGAATCCCAGCACTCGGGAGGCAGAGGTAGGAGGATCGCTGTGAGTTCAAGTCCACCCTGAGACTACAGAGTGAAGTCCAGGGCAGCCTGAGCTAGAGTGAGACCCTACCTCAGAAAAACCGAAACAAAACAAAAACTGCACTCTTTGTAGTCCTGATGGAAAATGGATTTTGCTTATCAAAGAGAAGCAAGAACAAGTATTAAGTAGAGTGAATTCTACTCTCAGAAAGCAGGAGTCACCATCGCTCCCTCACTGCTGGGATAGCCAATGCGCATTGAATTTTACGTATAGGCTGATACGTCACAAATGGACTTTCTTGGACAGACTCTTTTAAATAGGGCATTGCTAGGTGTTTTGTTTTGTTATGTTTTGTTGTTTGTTTTTTTTCAATTCTGTAACAGAATGGAAGATGGCTACAGGAATTATAGCTCTTCTAAACTGGTAATTAAAAAAAAAAAAAAAAAAAAAACAGAAAGGCGAGTGGCCAACACAAATATTGTAACACGAGGCTGGGCCAGAGGACAAACCCAAAGATTAGTCCCTCCTGAAAGGAAGGTTCTCTGGAAATAAAAGGTCATGCCAACCCCAGCCACGGACGCGGTACCACAAGCCGGAGGAGGGTTTTAATCAGCGAGAGTTCACTCCAGGCACAAATGCCAGCTGCTTCCTGCCCACCTGGAACGTGCCTTTTCCCTGAAAGTTGAGAGACAGGAGGTTCATTCATGGCTCCGTGAAAAAGCAGCCCACGTTTCAAGCGGCGGGAGTCACATTCTACAGGCTCTCCCTCTTCCTCTCATAAATCTCAGTCTGCATTTTCTCCTCAGCATAATCTCCCCGGTGAGGGAGAATTAATACACCCCAGATCTCCCGAGGGGCCCCGGCAGTTGAGCGCGTGCATGCATCTTCCCTAAGCTTTCTCCATCCACTCCTCTCCCTGCCCCTGGCCCTCAACACGCAGCCTTCCCACCCAAAACACAGTCATCAGAGCCCCCGAGCACTATCCACTCGTTCGGGTCCTTCTGTGGGCAAAGTCCCACCTCTTGGGTTGTCACCCACACTCGGTTAACTGCTACCCCAACTTCAGGTCGATAAGGCAAGCCAATGGGCTCAGTGTCCTCCCAACCCCGTGGGCCTTGGTTCTCCGTAAATGATCTTCCATGCGTACCAACGACTGTCTGCCGCTTGCACGTTTGGGCCAAAAGATGGTTCTAAGTCCCACTTGCCAAGGAGGTCACAGCCCAGGCATGACTCTCAACCAACAAGGCTTGGAAATTGCTGGATAACTGGAGCATCCAGGTGGCCTGTCCCCTCAGCCAGACAGTCCTCAGATCTGGTCTATGTAGTTTCTTGGAGACACTGCCGGAGGACTGAGTCTTGATTTGCCCACAGAAAATACGTGCTTCTAAACTCACCTACTATGTCCTCTCTCTCTCTCTCTCTCTCTCTCTCTCTCTCTCTCTCTCTCTCTCTCTCTCTCTCTCTTTCTCTCTCTCTTTCTTTCTTTTCCTTTCCCTCCTTCCCTTTCCTTCTCTCTCTATCCCTCTTTCCCCTTCTCTCTCCTTCCCTCTCTCCCTTTCGCACCTTCTCACCATGCATCCTAGAATCTGGCCCTAGATAAACCCCATTTATCCTTCTAGCTTTGTCATGCCCAAATCCAGATAATAAAAAAAATTAATTTTTTTTCACTCTTTTGAGGACAGACCATGATCACCCCCTCCCCACCAGCTTCTTAGGATAGATGTTGAATTTATTTGCAACCATAATTTCTTCTAATATAGTGACTTGATATGTAAATATCCTGGTAGCCTCAGTTTGCCTCAAGGAATCTTCCTTCTGGAAGACTCTCTTCAGTAAAGATCTCACATGGTGCTCTCCAATAGACTTACTTGTATGCCAGTAGATGTCCAGTTTCTGAGGACAATGTCCAGGAGCCCAGTACGTTCACGTCTTTAGGCTTCTCTTCCCAGCAGAAAGTCTACAGTCGGCATCATGAGTTAAGCCTGGTTAAGTTCTCATAACTTTTTGAAAGGAAAGACTGACTGACACGTGCAAACAAACGCTTTCTTGCCCTACAATTCTCCGTCCATCCATCCTTCAGAAAATTGCTGGTAGGTCCTTCAACTTGTCAGCAAACACTTCACAATAATTCACGCGTATGTCCAACTGTGTAACACATGCAGAACTCTTCACAGCAACACTATTCATAGTTGACAGAAAAATTATGCACAACTCTCATATCTACCAACATATAGCTCCTCATCAAATATAAAATTGACCAAAAAAAAAAGGTTCCAAGGTAACACAGTCAAATCATATTCGAATGCAATATTTTTAAGGTAAAAGTTGATAGAGGCAAAGGGAGATGGCTCAGCAATAAAAGGCACTCGCCTGCAAAGCCAGACAACCCAGATTCAACTTCTCAGCACCCAGATGCAAAGTGATGCGTGAGTTTGTGCTCCAGCGAGCCTGTGACAAGGGAAAGTGAGTTCTTGCAGGCCAGCTCTCCTGATAGTTGTTTGCAATCTGCACAGTTTGTTTATAGCAGCAAAAGACCCTGCGTCAAAGAAAGCAGAGGGCAGACACCTTGAAGTTGTCTTGTGCCCTGAACATACACGCCATGGCATGCATGTACACACACACACACACACACACACACACACACACACACACACACACACTGAGAGAGGTTAATTTATTAAGAAGTAAAATAGAGCTGGACCAATTGTTCAGTGGCTAAGGCACTTGCCTACAAATCCTACTGACCTGGGTTCAATTCCCCAATACCTGCATGAAGCCAGACGCGCAAAGTTGAGCACGCATCTGGAGTTCCTTTGCAGTGGCTAGAGGCCCTGATGTGTCCATTCTCTTTGCATCTCTCTCTGTCTCTGTCCCTCTCTCTCTCTCTCTCCTCTATCCTTGCAAATAAATAAATAAATAAAATAAAAAATTAATGAAATAAGCTCACAAGCAAAAATCAGATTTTTAAATAACATCAGAATCAACATTCCTAATTTTTTTTTCAAGGTAGAGTCTCACTCTGACCCAGGCTGACCTGAAATTCACTATAAAGTCTTAGGGTGGACTTAAACTCTTGGCAATCCTCCTACCTCTGCCTCCCGAGTATTGAGATTAAAGGCATGTGCCACCATACCCAGCTAACATTACTAATTTTTCTTCCTAAGGTGCCAGTGTGGCTCAGCATGGAACTGATAGGCAAATAAGTTATTATATTCCATGGAATGCTCTATGGCAATGAGAGTGAATTAAAACACACAATACCATAGAAGAATTTCATGGGCAGGATGCTAAATACAAAGGCCATGCTCAAAAGTGAAGGCACTGGTGAGTTTATTTACAACAGCACTATTATAAGATCTCAGAATTCAGGATATTACCCCAAAGTGGTTGTGGTGGTTTGATTCAGGTGTCCATCATAAACTTTTGTGTTCTGAATGCTAGGTCCCCAGCTGGCAGCAGCTCCCCCTTGCCAGTGTTTGGCACACACTCCTGCTGTTGCTGTCCATCTGATGTTGGCCAGGAGGTGATGTCCACCCTCTGCTCATGTCACATTTTCTTCTGCCATCATGGAGCGTCCCCTCGAGTCTGTAAGCCAAAATAAACTCCTTCCTCCCACAAGCTGCTCTTGGTCAGGTGATTTCTGATAGCAATGCAAACCTGTCTGCAACACTGGTATAAAGGACTTTTCTAGAACTGAAGGAATGTTCTATTTCTTAATCTAATACCAGGATTTGCAAAATTCATCAATGTATTCTTTTTATTTTTATTTTTGTAATCATATTTATTTTTATTCATTTATTAGAGGCAGAGAGAGAGAGAGAAAGAGAATGGGCGTGCCAGGGCCTCCAGCCACTGCAAACAAGCTCCAGATGCATTTGCCCCCTTGTGCATCTGGCTTATGTGGGTACTGGGGAATCGAACCTGGGTTCTTTGGCTTTGCAGGATAACGCTTTAACCGCTAAGCCATCCCTCCAGTCCTTTTATTTTGAGACAGAGTCTCGCTCTAGCCCAGGCTGACCTGGAATTCACTCTGTAGTCTCAGGGTGGCCTCGAACTCACAGCGATCCTCCTACCTCTTCCTCCCGAGTGCTGAGATTAAAGGCATGTGCCACCACACCAGGCATCAATCCATCATTTATTATTTGTATTTTTTATATATATTTCCGAAATTTCAATAAATTTTATAAAGTGTTGTCTTAACTCAGAAGCTAAAGAAAGTTTTGACGTAGATCCTTGATGAGGGAGCAGGGAGAAGCCATCAGAGCAGCGTGAGGGAAATGTGAGGCCACCACCTTATTTTGGGGCTTCTGTCCTGGACTAACCCTAAGGCCAAAATAAGCCAAGTGCATTCTTCATTATTAAGCACGGCTATCACCCAACCCATGCCATGTGTTACACCCATTCAGACTGCGGGACTGTCAGGAGTTCACCCCCAGCGGGCATGATTTTCCACGTATTAATTACAGCTGCCACCTGCGCAGATTTTTTTTTTTTTTTCTTTTTCTGGGAACAGAACAAGACAGCCTCCATGTCATCCAAATCCCGCAGAACCCTTCCTCTAGAAACAAGTCCCCCTCTGCATCAGACACGACAGGGCTTCTGAGCAGAGGACCAGGCACTCATCCAGGAGACTGGCAGCCATTGGTCAGCCCTGCCAACAGCCCGCATGGCTGTCGGCGAGACCAGCCTAACCTCCTCCCCGCCAGCAGCAGGAGCCACGCATCGCACGGCAGGGCAAGGGCCAGTGGGAGCGGGCGAGAGCTGTGACACAATGGGAACTGGGACCAGACACGGTGAATTGTGGCCCTGTTCTTTGGTGGGGACTAAATCTTCCCTGGCTTCTTTTTAAAAAATATTTTACTTATTTGTTTATTCATTCATTTATTTGAAAGTGTAAAACGGATCGAGAGATGGCTTAGAGGTTAGGGTGCTTCCCTGCAAAGCCTAAGGACCCAGGTTCAATTCCCCAGGACTCATGTAAGCCATACGCTTACATACATGGTGATGTGTGCATCTGGAGTTCGTTTGCAGTGGCTGGAGGCCCTGCCTGCCCACATGCCCATTCTCTCTCTCTCTCTCTCTCTCCCTCTTCTCTCTCAAATAAATAAAATAAAATAAAATATTTTAAAACATAAAATGAAATGAGCCAGTTCAAAAGGACAGATATGGCCAAATTCCATTTATAGGAGCTACCTAGAGTGGTCAGATATATATGCAGAAGATGAAGTGGTGGTTGCCAAAGGCTGTGGATGGTGGAAGAGGGGTTGAGCGTTACTGACGAATGGGTTAGGGTTTCGATTTGGGGAGATAAGAGAAATCCCAGAGAGGGTGGTGGTGGCCGTGTAACCATGTTAAAATACACTTCATGACACTGAACCATAAAAATGGCTCAAATGTAAATGTCCCGTTATGTACATTTTACCATATTTTTTAAGAGGTGGGAGGGGGAAGGGAAGGAGGGAGACAGAGAATGGGCTCACCAGAGCCTCCGGCCTCTACAAACCCCAGATGCATGTGCCACCTTGCTTATCTGGATTTATGTGGGTACTGGGGAATAGATCCTGGGTCCTTTGGCTTTTCAGGCAAGTGCCTTAATGGCTAAGCCATCCCTCCAGCCCCAATTTTTTTAACTATTTTATTTATTTTTATTTATTTGAGAGAGGGAAATAGGTAAAGAGAGAGAGAGAGAGAATGGACACCCCAAGGCCTCCAGCCACTGCAAACGAACTCCAGATGCATGCACCACCTTGTGCATCTGGCTTACGTGGCCACTGAAGAATCCAACTGAGGTCCTTTGACTTTGCAGGTAAGCGCCTCAACCACTAAGCAATCTCTCCAGCCCCCACAATGTTTTTGAAAAAAATAGCTGTGGGAAGTGGCGTCTAAACCACCACCACTTCCCCGACACACACCACATGCTGTGACATCTTTCGGGGCCCCAGTCACTTCTACTCCTTGGGCTCTGCTTTGGCCCAGGTGTACTAGGAGGTGAGCTTGAGTTTCCTCACAATATATATTTGAACCAAATATTTTTTCATTATTCCTCCAACATATACCTTGTCACCACACACCTACGAGGGGAGGGACTGCCATTAGAATGATATTAAAATATTGAACCAAAATATAAAATGCATTATTCACAATGACAACCATGAACACAATGAGGAGAGCAGCCAGCCCAGCTGGCATCTCCAATGACTTTTCCTGCCCAAGCCCTCACTCTACCAACTCCTTTCTTTAGTCTTTTCCTCACAGATACTTCCTCTTCAAAATTAGCCTTAGGGGCTGGAGAGATGGCTTAGTGGTTAAGGCGCTTGCCTATGAAGCCTAAGGACCCAGGTTCAATTCCCCGGTACCCACATAAGCCAGATGCACAAGGTGGTGCATGTGTCTAGAGTTCATTAGCAGTGGCTGGAGACCTGGGCATGCCCATTCTCTTCCTCTCTCTTTCTCTTTCTTTCTCTCTCTAATATAAATAAATAAAATATTTTTTAAAAAAAATAAATGTAGCCTTAGGTACAAAATTATATTTTAGGAGAAAAAAAAAAAAGCCCCAAAGTCATTCCCGCAGAGGTAGAAAGTGAACGTTTTAATTTGTCAACACTGGCAGGGATATTAACTCAAAGGATTTTGTCTGTGGGCATGCCCTGAGGAGAACCCCCATGTGGGAGTTCAGGGAGCGGGGGTGAGGTGTACGAGGCCTTATGCAACTCCTGTAGGAACGGTTGGCAGCTCTCCATTGCTCACCTGTCAATGCAGACTTGGGGCTCTCCCTCCGTGAAGAGGTCTTTCCGTGGGGGCCCCTCACAAACTCTTGAGCACGCCGGGCGCGGTGGCGCACACCTTGAATCCCAGCACTCGGGAGGCAGAGGGAGGAGGATGGCCGTGAGTTCGAGGCCATCCTGAGACTACAGAGTGAATTCCAGGTCAGCCTGAGCTACAGTGAGACCCTACCTGGAAAATTCAAAACACAAAAAACAACAACAACAAAAAGAAAAACCACTCTTGAGCATGAGTGAAAATAAAAGACCAAAAATTCTGGAATATGAATATAGGGCTACTATTTTTTGATATCCACTCTATAGAATTCAATACCGCATTTTATCTTTGCTACTGTATTAAAAGGGAAAATGTTGCTGTTCATGTTTGACAAATAATGGAAACATATGCATACTTGAAAGAGAAAATAATTGCCTGTTTTAATGTCTATATAAGTACATATGTAATCTTGGCACGATTGGTTTTCATTTTTATTTTTAGGTTTCTGGGTGCTTTTATTTTGCTTTACATATTCCCGTTTCTCTCCTTCCACTTCTAATTTCTTCTCTTGCATCTAAAATTCCAGTACCCCCTGACACCCAGGCAAGAGAGCATAGAGCCCAATTTAGAGTCAGAAAGCCCGGTGTTAAAAAAATCTACGACCTGTTAGTGAAAGTGTGTGTGTGTGTGTGTGTTTGTGACATAGAATCATGGTGTGACACAGGATGCCTGTGTGGGGGGACAACTCCTATCTAATAAACATCTCTCATGTAACAAAATTTTAGAGTAAAAGTCTTTAAGAGACATCCAGAAATGTAAATCTGAATTAAGAAGCATGACTACATTCTGCCCTGTTCTGTCTGAATCAAAGAAAAATATCTTGGCAATCCCAATTGTATCTACCCCTCCAGTACTGGGGATTCAGTAAACACCAGCTGAACAACAAATAGATGTTAAACACTGCAATGAAATTGGAAACACAAAAATTAATAGACTCATCCTTCACGCTCAAGCAGTTCACAGCCCAGTGGAGGACATGGCTGAGCAGACAAGTGTGTGAACAGCATTAATGTTCCAACACAGAGACGGACACAAGGCAATGAGGTCACAGGCGAAGGGCTGCCGTGACAGCCATAGAAACACAGCAAGGGACAAAAAGGGAGAAGACAGTAAACAGAAAGGAAGAGTGTGTCTTAGGACACAGAGGCCTAAATACATGTGCTGCTTTGGGGCATGGCCAGTGGTTCCCAGCAGGAAAACTGGGTAGGAGACAGGACAAGTCCAAAGGCTGGTCCAGGGCCAGCTGGAAGTCCATGCCTATCTCTATTTTTATTTATTTTTATTAACTAAATTTTAGTATTTTACTTATTTATTTGAGAAAGAGAGTGAGAGAAAGAATAGGTGTGCCAGGGTCTCCAGCCACTGCAAGCAAACTCCAGATGCATGCGCCACCCTGTCTATCTGACTTTATGTGGGTCCTGGGGAAACGAACCGGGGTCCTTAGGCTTCACAGGCAAACGCCTTAACCCCTAAGCCATCCCGGGCTCTTCTGTGCATGCAAGAAGACATCATGGGGCGAGTCATCCAGGTGCGGATGCCACACGTGAACAACCTGCCGCCCTTGCCCGCCCCTTGCCACATCCTGCCCCCCCCCCCCAAGGCCTCGGAGTTCAGAAAGGCTTTCTGCACACCCTCACTGTCCTTGCGTCCACGCAGGCTGTCTCTGACCCCCAGCCCTGTGCCCGGGCACCACTTTTATTTTTTTCTTTTCCTTGGCTTACTAAGATGTACTTTCAAGTAGCTTCTCAGCCTGGAAGGACCCTTGAAAGTCATAAATGTCCTTAATTGATCCATAGGTCAAGAGCTTCCAGCGTCCACCTGGGTCAGCTGAAAACAGCCACAAGTGGCCAGCATGTCCCAATCCAAGGCACGCAGCGAGTCAGCCAAGGCTGTCAGCAACACCCTCTGGGCTCGAGTGTCTTTGGGACTAATTGCCTGAGGGTCATAAACAGAAAGAGTATACTCACTCTCCTACCTTGGGAAACCTTTCATTTAATGAGTTTTTTCATGAAATTCTTTGTCTATGATAAGGATATACATAGCTACTAGCTCCAAAAAAAAAATGCTTATAAAATCATTATGATAACAAAAAACAAAAAAAGTCACAACAGATCTGAATTTCTAACAATGGGACAAATGAAACCCACCTATAATCATAGAGTATCAGGTGACTCCTAAAATTCTGTTCCATAGGAAAGATCTATTGGTATGAAAATGCGTTAACGACAGAACTCTCACTACAGACGTACCCCCGGGGACCAGAGCAGGCCGGGCACATGGAAACTCATTCACTAAACGCTTATTGATTGAATTGATATGAAACATAGAAAACAAACGTGGCAAAGGATTACGATGCCATATTTCTCTAAGAGAGAGAGGAGAGAGAGATCAGGAAAGAAAATGATCAAAATGTTCCCGGTAGTTTTCTCATCTGTCTTCTCTGAGTGGGTCACATGGCATTCTCACATTCTATTTTTTCTTTTCTTTTCTTTCTTTTTTTTTTTTTGGCCCAGCTGTGTTTACTTCCCAAGGCCACCTATGAATTTACTACATGTGTGTTAGAATAACACGGCCTTTATCCATCTCTAATCCCACATGGCACTCGAAACACGAATTCGTGCTGACAGAGTCCAGAGTGCCTCTGGCCTATGCGGGGATTAACCCCTGGGCCTTAACCTCTTGATTAGCCTGGATCCTGTCCCAGCCACTCATGGCTGAACTGAGCCAAAACTTCATATGGCTCCCCAATGGGAAGAGGGCCCGTCCACTGCTCTCCCCATAGAAACAGGTGGTCCACTTCAGCCTCGGGAATGCTCTGCCCACCACACCGAGCTTTTCACCCAGTTTCTCCAGGGGTAGAGCGCCCAAAGCCATCAGCTGCAGGAGTCTGCCCTGGAGGGGAACACGGAGTATTGAAAAACATTGAACCTTTGTGAAACCTGCCTGGAACCAAAGCAGGGCGCATAATCCCTTCCTGGCTGAGAGAATTGGCTTAGCTCACTGATGATTTTACAGCCCTCTGATTGGGGAGAAAAATGGAGTTTGCCAGATGATCTTAAACCACAGCCCAGACAGCCGAGCAAGAAGAACATGCAGGGGGCGAGCTATTTTAAACACGTGGTGTTGTGTGGATCAGGATCCGTTTTCTGTCTAGACTCCTGGTGACACCTGTTGCTTGGTCGTCAAGCCCAGCCTATCTCCCCGTCCACAGCAGTTCAGCCAAAACAAACCCCGGCCATCTGACAGCCTGGAGCCCGAGACACGGGACAGCAGGCCAGGCCAGCCCAGGCATCCTGTGCCCTGGCATGGCCTGCTGGGCCCCCTGAGGGCTCCGCTGCCAGGTGTGAGTGAGCCACGTGTGGGAAGAAGGCAGAGCTGGCAGACTTTCAGTATGGCGAGAGACTAAGTGTGTCATGACTTTGATCTGCCAGGCCGACCATCACGACCATCACGTAGCAAGTAGGAGATGGTAGCATTCTAGACCCAGCAACCCCTCCAGATACGGTGAAGTCCCCTTTGTCACAAGCCAAGTACGTGGTACCCTAGCCCATTAAGCAATCCTTCAGATGGCCCAGAAGCTAAAATATACCTCATAGAATAGCTCAGTGTATTTGGGAGCTAAGCTCCTTGCTGTGGCCTTTGATGCCCTCATTCCACGTAGAAAGTTCTAGAGAATGAACCTTGTGTCTGTCTTATGCAGTTAAATGCAACAGATTTCTGTCCTAGCTACATAAAACAATTCAGATCCAAATGATAGGAAAACATGGGGACACCTGGAGAAACTTGCCAATTCCTGGAAGCAGAGAGCCTGGGTTTTAACAAGTCCTGAGTTAACAACAGAGAGCCAACATAACAAAGGATGTCCTTAGGAAATTTTAAAACACCTTCATATAAGAACCATAAAGATGGCATCAAATTCAACCTAGCTTCTGCATGAAAATGTGTGTGTGTGCGTGTGTGTGTGTGTGTCCATCCTTAAAATCTTCATAAACACAAACCCACATTCTATGTAGCAAGGTACTCATATCACAATGGAGTTTGAAATTTTTAGATGAAATCTTCCTTTTAAAAAAAAAAAAAAAAACTGTCCAGTCCTAACTTAGCCATGCAAATCCTCTCTGGAGAAACACACTTTAAACTTGAATCTCAAAGAATCATTAAAGATGAAATTTCAAGAAACATCAGGTGAACATCAAACTCACCAAATACAAAGCAAGAAAACAAGCTCCCTTGATCAAGAGTCAAGAGAAAGAAAAAGCCACATAGAATTAGAACTGCAAAGATTTCAGATGATGGAATTATTAAACAGAATATGAAATGAGTAGTTTTCAAGTTTTTTAAAAGTTTTGAGTGTGGCAGAGGATAAAAGAAAGCTCATGAAAATCAATTCGACTTGGAGAAATAATAAAATAGAACTTCTAGAAACAAAAAGATGCAAGAATTAAAATGGTAAAGCCAGTTCAAGAATGGGACCATGAAAACTCAATAAGGGATAAATATGTTGGAAGATGGACTTGAAAAATGAACAAAATAAGATTGGAGAGATGGCTTAGTGGTTAAGGTGCTTGCCTGCGAAGCCAAATAAACCAGATGCACAAGACAAGGTGGCACATGTATCTGGAATTCATTTCCAGAGGCTGGAGGCCCTGGCATGCCTGTTCTCTCCCTCTCTCTCTTTCCCTCCCTCCCTCCCTCCCTCCCTCCCTCTCTCTCTCTCTCTTTCTCTCTCTCTCTCTCTCTCCCACTTTCAAATAAATAAAAAGGAAATAAAAATACACAAAACACAACCCAGAAATACACACTTAAAAAATTACAAAAGATGCCACGATGTTCCAGGATTCCAGGAGTTTCTTTCCCTGGCCCGTGAACCCCAACTTTGGGATCCTTGTCTATTCCAACAAAGAACTGAGGAACTGGATTCCAAAAGGATTAAATTGCAAGGTTTATATGAGAAAAGTAGTATCCAGGGAAACGCTGGGATGGTGAAGGAAATTTCCAGGGAAATTGGAAAAGGGCCAGAGCTTAAAGGAACACAGAGACAGACAGACAGACAGACAGACAGACAGACAAGGAGTGGGAGAATGTAGAGGAACACACACTTGTAGAGACTTTCTCGTTCACTGTCGCGAAGTGATAACATAGTAAGGGTATTCTAGCTCAGAAGAGAGCAAATAAAATGCAAAGGAACCCATCCCATCCCAACCCAGCAACAGGGGCGGGGCTTACCAGAACCGACACCTGACGGCTCCAGTGTCAGGAGAGATGGAAAGTTCAGGAAAGAGCAGGCCTTGCCCACCTGGTAAGCCTCCCACAGCTTGTCAGGGTGAGCTTTACCACCAGGCCCAGGTGAGTCTGGGAGAGAGCCGATTGCTCTGACTCAAGGGGATAAGGCCACCTAGACAGTGCAGTATTGGGTAGTCATTAGGGAATACTGTGGCCATCGTGGTGTGACTAAATCTGATGCTGAATTCCAGTTCTCCCATGGAAGGCAGGGTGACATCTTTTGGTTCTTCTTTTGGGTCAGCCACTAGCTGGCTACCTATTTAAAAAGAACTAGCTTGCTCCTGTTTCTCCCTCAGTCTATAAGAACTTAACAGAGATAGGGGTAGAGTCAACAAGATCTGATTTGTCCAGGGAGAAATCCATTGACTCATAAAGATAGAAAGATAAGGGTTAGTGAAAGGGGAGTAGAAGGGGAGGGGAAGAGAAGGGAGGGAAGGGGAAGAAAGGGGGAAAGGAAAGGAAAGGAAAGGAAAGGAAAGGAAAGGAAAGGAAAGGAAAGGAAAGGAAAGGAAAGGAAAGGAAAGGAAAGGAAAGGAAAGGAAAGGAAAGGAAAGGAAAGGAAAGGAAAGGAAAGGAAAGGAAAGAGAGGGAAGGGAAGGGAAGGGAAGGGAAGGGAAGGGAAGGGAAGGGAAGGGAAGGGAAGGGAAGGGAAGGGAAGGGAAGGGAAGGGAAGGGAAGGGAAGGGAAAGGAAGGGAAAGGAAGGGAAAGGAAGGGAAAGGAAGGGAAAGGAAGGGAAAGGAAGGGAAAGGAAGGGAAAGGAAGGGAAAGGAAGGGAAAGGAAGGGAAAGGAAGGGAAAGGAAGGGAAAGGAAGGGAAAGGAAGGGAAAGGAAGGGAAAGGAAGGGAAAGGAAGGGAAAGGAAGGGAAAGGAAGGGAAAGGAAGGGAAAGGAAGGGAAAGGAAGGGAAAGGAAGGGAAAGGAAGGGAAAGGAAA
Source organism: Jaculus jaculus (assembly GCF_020740685.1). Classification (NCBI taxonomy): domain Eukaryota; kingdom Metazoa; phylum Chordata; class Mammalia; order Rodentia; family Dipodidae; genus Jaculus; species Jaculus jaculus. The sequence continues at coordinate 4,289,025 of NC_059121.1, forward strand.
GGAAAGGAAAAGAAAGGAGAGAAGAAAGAAAAAAGAAATGAAAGGAAAATAAAGAAAGGGGAAAGGGAAGGAAGGAAGGAAGAAAGCAAAGAAGGAAGGAAGGAATGGGAAGGTGTGATAGAGATGTTTCAGTGCTGGACCCTCCTCCATCACTTTTCAGCACCATGGTGCTTTTCTGGTCATCCCAGTGGTCACTGCCATCTGGAAAGAGAAGCTTCTCTAACCAAAAGTGAGAGTAGCATTAATATATGGGTGTAAATGTCACGTGAAGTTCTTACAGGGCAGTTTGGTGAGCATAGTATATGCATTTAGCCAGACAAGAGCAGGCATTACACTCTTAGGGCTCATGACCTCCCCAACCATAGGCTTTTGAATAGGTTCTCAGTACCAGACATGTATTCCCTCCCATAGAGCAGACCTCCAATCCAATTAGAGTGGTTGGTTTCCCCTATAAAAGACATGCCACTATTGCACCTGTTTGGTCATTTGGCCTGACTGGCCAAGCTTAAGGCTTCCAGTGCCCACTGTTTTCAGTACTGATGACTTCTCTCTCCCATAGGGCTGCATGCAATGTAACTTTTTCCAGCTTCCTGTCAGCTGCTCTACAGGGAGGTGGTTTTTCAGCTCAGTTTGATTTCTCAGTGACCTTTCAGCCCAGGCATGTGGAGTCTTCAGCAATAGGGTCTTACCATCTATTCCTGGTAGGAAGCCAAGAGCCTTGGCAATAGCCTGTAATGTTTGGGGGACATCAGGGACCTCCTTGGCCAACAACTCACTAGAAAGTATCCCATCCCTGGCACTGAATGTTTTCTAGAACATGCCAGGTGTGGTGGTGCACGCCTATAATCCCAGCACTCGAGAGGCAGAGGTGAATTACAGGTCAGTTTACACTAGAGTGAGACCCTACCTCAAAAAAAAAGAAAGTTTTCTAGAACAGTCTGTGGCATCTGGGTGTGCCAATACAAAAAAGGTTGGTTCACATGGCTTACTCACAATATCCTGAATTTTGATTAATCCTCCCCCACCGCCCTCTCTTTACACAATCTCTTTCCCTGACCTTCCTTAGGCCACCGCAGTAAACTGCTTACATATATACAATGCCATCCCCTTAAGGCTTCCCCTGTCCCCTCCCTGAGAGACCTTTCTTTAGCTCACTGGCCTCAGGCTTACAGATCTAAGGAAAATCCCATCCATGGCGAAAGAAGCTGGTTCCCTTTCAGAGATCCAAGCAGAGAGACACGGCTGACAGCCAGGACCACAAAACACGAACGGCCACAGCTCACACTGCTCTGCGCACACCTTTGGGCTAGAATCAGACCCTCCCCAAAAACATACCTTAGGGACAGACCCCGGGGACCTGACCCCAGTGGTACCACCTCCAGCTGGGTGGCTGGAGACCCAAGTTATAAGCTCAATTTTCATCAAACATCTCAGCATCACACTCAACCCAAGTGGGGGCTCAAGCTGTTATGGTTTGGATGCAAAAACATCCTCTTGCTGTGGGACCTTTTATTTATTTACTTTTTTCTGGAGAAATTTGAACAAACATCTGTCCCTGTCAGACTAAGCACTGAAGAAAGACCAAAGAAATTATTTCACTGATGTCTAGCTTAGTGAGCCAGTGAGTTTATTAGGATTCTTTACAGAAGTATAGGCAATGGGGGCTACTTATAGGATCATACGTAGTTACCCACTGATACATCATCGAAAAGCATACCCAAGGGCTGTAGAGATGACTTAGGGGTTAAGGCATTTGCCTGCAAAGCCTAAGGACACAGATTCAATTCCCCAGTACCCACATGAGTCAGATGCACATGGTGATGCATGCATCAGGAGTTTGTTTGCAGGGGCTTGAGGTCCTAGCATGCCCATTCTCAACCTCCTCCCCGCCCCTCTCTCTCTCTCTCTCTCTCTCAAATAAATAAATGAATAAATACTTAAAATGTTTTGTTGTTTTTTTTAAAAAAATATACCCCAGCACAGGTGATGACTCACACAAGCTGTGTCCCATGGGGCAGATCTAGGAAACAGGAGCTCGGCAGTTCAAAAACAAAATGAAATTTAGTGGTTCAACACTCAGCTACGCCATGATTGCAGCATATAAACTAATGAGAGCTGCACGATTCTGGCCTACAAACTTTTCTCCATCAGGAAAATAGAAATTATGCCACTAATTATTATCAATTGTAGCGCAAAATATTATTAAGCAGGTTGAATAATTATGTCATATAAATGTTCGTTATTGATCTATCATACTACTAATGATAAGTCATAATGGTAATTATTAAAATATAGATTGATATCAGCATTTAGGGCAACATACAAAATTCCCAAATTACAATGATCAATCTATAACTTTAAAAATAACAATTGATTATTATCATTATTATTATTGCTAGATGATAATGATTTGTAATATAATGTCATGTGTTTTCTCCAACTAAGAGAAGCACTAATCCACTATGGTGAAGATAATAATGCTGATAATGAAAGAACAATGACTGCTCATTGTTTCTCATTACTAGTATTTAAATGTCCAAATTAGCTAAACGTGGGTAAAATAAAACCTAGCATAGCAATTAGTCTATAGCATCAAATCAGGATCCAGGACCCATCGGTTCATAGTACAGTAGCAATGAGTCTCTCTCTCTCTCTCTCTCTCTCTCTCTCTCTCTCTCTCTCTCTCTCTCTCTTTCTCTGTGTCCGCCTGTCTCTCTCTCTCTCTTTTTCTCTGTCTGTCCCTCTCTCTCTTTCTACAGTACAGCTTACAGGCAGCGCCTACCCAAGTGGAAAGACAAAAGTATCTCTTTCTCTTTTTCCCTCTGTCTCTCTTCTCTCTCTAGCTTTTTAAATTTTGTTTTCAGGTAAAGTCTCAATGTAGCCCTGGTTGACCTAGGACTCATTCTAAAACCTGGGCTGGATTTGAACTCATGGGGATCCTCCTACTTCAGCCTCCCAAGTGCAGGAAACAAGGAGGTACCAACACACATGCCTGGCTGCCTTCTGTTTTTAGCCATAATCCCTCACTTGGGAGGCTGAGGTATGGGAGCATGAGTTCAAGGCTAGCCTTGGGCTCCATAGCAAGATGTTGTTTCAAACAACAAGGGAAAAAAAAAAAAGACAGTCCCACTCCCAGAGAATCTGATTTCATTGACTGGGGGTGGAGCTAATTATTTTTCTTGGTATTCTTTTTTTTTTTTCATTGACAACTTCCATAATTATAGACAATAAATCATGATAATTCCTTCCCCCCCCCACCATATTTCCCCTTTGCAATACCCCGCCCATCAGTCTGTCTTTTACTTTGACGTCATCATCGTTTCCTCCTATTATGATGGTCTTGTGTAGGTAGTGTCAGGCACTGTGAGGTCATGGAGATCCAGGCCATTCTGTGTCTGGAAGAGTTCATTGTAAGGAGTCCTACTCTTCCTTTGGCTCTTACATTCTTTCCACCACCTCTTCAGCATTAGACCCTGAGCCTTAGAAGGTGTGATAGAGATGTTTCAGTGCTGAGCACTCCTCTGTCACTTCTTCTCAGCATTATGGTGCCTTTTGAGTCATCCCAGAGGTCACTGTCACCTGAAAAAAGAAGCTTCTCTAACCAAAAGTGAGAGGAGCATTAACATGTGGGTATGAACAATAAGAGAAGTGCTTACTGGGCAGTTTGGTGAGCATAGTATATACATTTAGACAGATAGCAGCAGACATTACACTCCTAAGGGCTCATGACTACCCCATCATAGGTTTTCAATGGCACATATATATGTATTCCCTCCCATGGAGCAGGCCTGCAGTCCAATTAGAGAGTGGTTGTTTTCCCCATAACAGACGTGCCACTGTTGCACCCATTGGCTCATTTGGTCCGGCTGGACAAATTTAAGGCTTGCAATGTCCACTGTTGAGTATCTTCAATGGTGATTTCTCTCCCATTGAACTGAATGCAGTATAGCTTCTTCCAGCTTTCTGTCAGCTGGTCTACATGGAGGAGGTTTTCAGCTCAGCTCCAGCAGGATTTTTCAGTGACCTTGCAGCCCAAATATGTGGAACCTTACCATCTAATCCTGGCGGGAATCCAAGAGCCTCGGCAATGTACTGTAATGTTTTGGGGACGTCAGAGACCTCCCTAGCCAACAACTCATTAGGAGAATAATTGTCCTATTTATCCTATCTGGCTAAACTTCGGAAAGTTCTCCAAGCAAGTCTAAGATGCATGGAGAAACAGAATTGCTGCTTCTGGATGTCTGAGTGCCATGCCTGAGAATATAGATGGATTTGCACCTAGGGGCAAAACTGAATTCAGATACCAACTTGCCCAGCCTCTGTCAATCAGGGCCGTGTAGCAGAGGAAAGAGTTGTTAGTTTTAGTTGTCAGGGAATTTTCTTCATGGAAAAGAAGTACATTAAAATACCAAATTACCCTATTTCCATATTTCATGGTCTTTTTTTCCAACTGTGTTCCCATAGCAACCCAATTCATTTGCTTCCTACTTTCTTCTGAGTTATTTTCCATCATGAGCCACACTTTATGAGTGAGGCAAACATTTTGCCCTCTGAAATAACTGGTTTTGGTTATTTGCTTCTTTTGGGGTTTTTTGTTTGTTTGTTTGTTTGTTTTTTGGCCAGGGAACTCAACACTCGCTTGTCTCTGCAAACAAAGACCAGTTTTGAATTTGCACAATCTCTGGATCAATCTCTGGATTGCTTCCGATGAGCTGACAACTATAGAAGGTTTCCCTTACGGAACTTGTGGGTTGGGGAGAGGAACTGGTCGAATTCCAGGCAGTGACCCATTCACCTAAGTCAGTGGACAATGGGCTGCTCAGCTCTGGAGACCTCAGCAACTTTGGTCGAGCAGCCTCCCTCAGGAGAAGGACGGCCCAGCATTTAAGACGGATCCCCAGCAGGAGCAGGCAGAAAGGGTGTCAGTCCTGAGGCAACCATCAAGGCATCCCAGAGTCGCCAGAGAGGAAGCCGATGGGAGACCCGAGACACTGAGAACTCCTTGTCCTTTCACCCACACTTGGCACACGTTAGGGCTCATTTGTTTGAAACTGCAACATCTCACTTGCTAATGGGGTTCTGCTTTGCAAAGAGGACAGGGATGCCAAAGCAGGAGTGCAGGAGGGCAGCACCAGGCCCGAAGCGGTCATCAAGACAGCACCCCTAATCCTTGCTGTTGCCCAGCGTCAGGATGGACCTGGGCCACCAGTGTCAGAGGAGAGATGCGACACCCCGGGAACGGGCAATGCTGAGAAGTCGTCTGCTCGTGGCAGCTGACTCAGGGCCTCCTTCTCAGCTGGCCAAGCTAATGGAGGAGACTTATTCCTTTCTGTCCCCAAGACCAAGGGCTTGAGACCCAGGGAACATCTCAGAATGTAGAGACAGAAACAACATAGAGCCACACTTCTGCTCTCGCCCCAAGATCTGCATGCAATTTTATAAGAGTCCCCCCATCGCATGGCCTGATTCTAGGGGTCCTCTTCCATACCCTTTGATCGCATTCTCAAGAATAGTCTTTTATTATTTTAAAAGAAGTATTTTTAATATATTTATGTAGTTACTTAGTTATTTAACAGAGAAAGAGGGAGATCAAGAGAGAGACAGAGAGAGAATGGGCACGCCAGGGCCTCCAGCCACTGCAAACAAACTCCAGATATGTGTGCCCCCTTGTGCATCTGGCTAACATGGGTCCTGGGGAATCGAATTGGGTCCTTTGACTTTGCAGGCAAGTGTCTTAACCACTAAGCCATCCCTCCAGCCCTAAAGAAAAAGTTTTTTTCTGCGTGAAAAGGAAAATACTTAGTAGCAGAGGCCAGTAAGTTAAAAAGGAGACATAAAGGGAAGAGAAAGCAAGGGAGGAGGGCACTTAATAGGTTGGTATTGTATATATGTAAGTACAATGATTGAGATGGGGAGGTAATATGATGGAGAATGGAATTTCAAAGGGGAAAGTGTGGGGGTTGGGGAAGGGAGGGTATGACAATGGGATATTTTTTATAATCATGGAAAATGTTAATAAAAATTGTGAAAAGGAAAAATATATATATTTTAGGGCTGGAGAAATGGCTTAATGGTTAAGGCACATGCCTGTGAAGCCTAAGGACCCAGTCTCAATTCTCCAGGTCCCACATAAGCCAGATGCTCATAGTGACGCATGCGTCTGGAGTTCATTTGCAGTGGCTAGAGGCCCTGGTGCATCCAGTCTCACTCTGTCTCTTTCTCTCTCTCTCTGTCTCAAATAAATAAATAAATCCTTAAAAAAATATTTTATTTATTTATTTGCAAGGAAAGAGAGAATGGGTACACCAGGGCCTCCAGCCACTGCAAACAAACTCCAGGTTCATGTGCTTCTTTGTGCATCAGGCTTATATGGGTCCTGGGGAATTGAACCCAAGATGTTAGCTTTACAGACAAGCAACTTAACTGCTGGGCCATCTCTCCGGCCCCAAGAAATGTCTTTACCAGTGAGGGTTCCAGTAGAAAACAGATGGTACTCTCGAATTAGGTAACTGGAAGAGAGCTTAATTAAGGCAAGGGCAGGGTATAGGAAAAACAAGATGTGGTTTCCTCAGAGCCAAGTAACGACACCCTAGGCCTGAATACAACAGAATGCAGAGACTCATCGGAGCTGATACCTCAATGTAAGGAGACAGCAAGTGCTTCATGAACCAAGGGGAGGCGCCAAGGCAATAAAATATCTGCTCCTCATTTTCCTCTGTCCTTACCATCTGCTGTGAGTGTGCCCCAGCAAACCCCTGAGAGTCGGACAAGAGAGGGCAGCTAGAGACAGTGAAGAGACCTCAGGCTGTAAGTGTGTTTGCTGTGCGGTGGCCAGAGCCCCCCCACTCACCAGTAAACCCTCAAATGCCAGTGTCCAAGGAGCCGTAAGAAAACACAGTATGTCCAACCCCGGAATCGGCAAGTGGAGACCTTCTCTGGCCCAGAGCAGAGAGAAGGGATCCTGTTAGCAGGGAGGCAAACATCCCACACCTACTGTAGCCATGAACCACACTGCCGCTTACGCCCAAAGGGGCGTCATGAGCACAGTGCCTTGGACACCCATGACAAACCACTTCCCGCGCACGTTCCGCCTGGTTACCTACTGGGAGAGGCAAGGGTAAGAAGAAACCCTCATTATCCTGCAGTATGGCTAAGGACAGGCAGCATGTATTAAAATATGCATATTGGGGCTGGAGAGATGGTTTAGCAGTGAAGGCACTAACCTTAAGGACTCAGGTTTGATTCCCCAGGACCCACATAAGCCTGATGCACAAGATGGTACATGTATCTGGAGTTCGTTTGCAGTGATTGGAGGCCCTAGCATGCCCATTCTCTCTCTCTCTCTCTCTCTCTCTCCCTCACTCTCTCTCTCTCTCTCTCTCTCTCTCCCTTTCTCTCTTTCTCTCTCTCCCTTTCTCTCTTTCTCTCTCTCTCTTCCTCTTTCTCTCTCTTTCTCTTTCTCTCTCTTCCTCTTTCTCTTGCTCTCTCAAACAGAGATTAAGGTGCTCAAGTACAAAGCCTAATGACCTGGGTTCGATTCCCCGGCACCCACCTAAAGCCAGATGCACACAGTGATGCCTGTATCTGGAGTTCATTTGCTAAAGGCCCTGGTGTAGCCATTCATTCTCTTTCTCTCTTCTCCCCCCACCCCTGCCTTTTCTGTCTCTGTGTGTGAATAAATAGTTTTTTTTAAATGCATGTCTTAAGAGTCTGACCAGATGATACCTGGTTAGCGCAAGTGCACTGACTAAGGAAAAGTCAGTTAGATTCATTGTTCCGGTTTCAGTGAAGCAGGGAGAGGAGCAGATGTTCGGGAGTCAATGTGCTGAAAGGTAAGGGGTCGGTAGCACCCTGTTCTCTGCCTGTGAGTGTGTGAACGTAAGTGGAGGCGGAGAAGGGAAGGCAACAATGATTACAAAACCTATGCAATCTGACTGAGGAAGCTGTCGCATAGTCTTCCTTTTAGCTTCAGCTTATATTATGAGGAATTTGAAGAATAAACACTTCATGTGACTCAAAAAAAAAAGAAAATCAGTCAGATTTTCCTCAGTAGTAGCCACTGGCAAGCTGTGTGTGCTCTGGGGAGTTACCCTCGCCCCTGCTCATGCAGGAACCCAAACTAAACTCAATGGGTCCCATTACAATAAAAAGACATCAAAGGGCTGGGGAGACAGCCTAATGGTTAAGGCACTTGCCTGTGAAACCTAAGGACCCAGGTTCGATTCCCCAGTACCCACAGGACCCACATAAACCAGATGCACAAGGTGGCGCATGTGTCTGGAGTTCATTTGCAGTGGGTGGAGGCCCTGGTGCACCCATTCTCTCTTTCTCTAGCTGCCTCTTTCTCTCTCTCTCTCTCTCTCTGTCTCAAATTAATAAAAAATATTTTTCAAAAACCCATCAAAGTAGAAGTGGGGCTAGTCAGGAAGAAATGGATGGGGCCATGGTCGGTTTAGGTGGAGAGGAACAAGAGAGG